>NC_043977.1:33115126-33427126 GCF_902148855.1 Sphaeramia orbicularis | reverse complement strand
CCAACACGCTCCCCGGGGCTGAGATTTCTCCGTTGTACTAACCTCGGATGAAAGCGTCAAGGTCGCCGCCAGTAACAGCAGAAACGCCGTGTGCTCCCCCATTCCGTCCTCCGGGTGTCCAGATCAGATCCCCCGTTATGATCACGATTTTTGTCCGCTGGAAAAGAAACGTTAAATGATGCGGGAATGTGTCGACACGACGGGCTAAAGCGCTCCTAACTCGATCCCGCTGATCCCTCCCTGTTAGCTCCAGTCGGATGGCGGTGTGAGGCTGGATGTTTGGATCGGATGGGGGCGGGGGAGCGGACCGTGTGTGTCCGCGTCTTAGTCAAGTTGTGTGGACAAAAATGTAAGGTTTATGTAGATGTAGGAGGACAGCTTGGCATTTTGAGGACGTTTTGTCTCTTTAAATGGTATTTTAAGTATTCAGAAACGTTTTTAGAATAAGGAGGGTTTGGGTACATTAGATTTTAATGTTCCCTACTGGACATTTTATTCTACAATGCGCTTTCCTATAGAACACAGGTGTCAAACATGCGGCCCGGGGGCCAAATCTGGCCCGCCAAAGGTTCCATTCCGGCCCGCAGGATGAAAGTCCAAAAATTACCCTGAACAGTCAAGGTTGTCAAAATCGTTTTAGTTCAGGTTCCACATACAGACCAATGTGATCTCACGTAAAAATAACAACATAACCCATAAGATAAGATAAGATAAGATAAGATAAGATATTCCTTTATTGATCCCACAATGGTGAAATTCACAGTGTTATCAGCAGCAAACATACACATAAACATACAGGGTGGGGAAGTAAAATTTACAATATTTTGAGGCAGGGATTGAAAGACAGTGTATGACCAATTAGTTTATTGAAAGTCATGAGAATTTATTTACCACAAGAAAATTTACATAATAGAAAATGTTTTTATTCTATGTGTCCTTCTTTCTCAATAACTGCCTTCACACGCTTCCTGAAACTTGCGCAAGTGTACCTCAAATATTTGGGTGACAACTTCTCCCATTCTTCTTTAATAATATCTTCCAGACTTTCTCGTAATAGTTTTGCTCATAGTCATTCTCTTCTTTCCATTACAAACAGTTTTTATGGACACTCCAACTATTTTTGAAATCTCCTTTGGTGTGACGAGTGCATTCAGCAAATCACACACTCTTTGACGTTTGCTTTCCTGATTACTCATATGGGCAAAAGTTTCTGAAAAGGTATGGATAATAGTGTTAGGTATGATTATGACATCAGTATATGTTTGGTTTCAAAACAATTGATGTAGTGCCTGCTGAGAAAAAACAACTAAATGTTCATTGTAAATTTTGCTTCCCCACCCTGTACACACATGCGTAAAACAGTCATACAAATTTGAATTAAAAAAGTGTTTAAAAGGAGAGTGCAAATACGGTTTGATATGAATGTAGTGCAAATGGTTATAAATATAAAAAATATATATATATATATAAATACGGATTTGAATATATACAGATTTGGACAAGTGCGGTTTTAGATACATAAATATGGTGCCTATAGACAGTGATGGACAACATAAATGGAATGGAAGGAGGGTTGTTATTACACCACATATGTAGACCGCATATGTGGTGATCTACTGGGAGCAGGACTGATTGTGGAGTCCGACAGCAGAGGGAAGGAAGGATCTGCGGTGTCTCTCCTTCGTACAGTGTGGGTGAAGAAGCTGGTCACTGATGGAGCTTTCCAGGGCTCTTACAGTCTCATGTAGGGGGTGGGAGACATTGACATAAATAATGACAACTACAAATTTTCTTTGTGAAAAATTATGTGGAAAAAATTTAAGTGAAAAAAATAACATTACACTGTAAAAAATATTTACATTTACAAAACTATTCTTTCATAATAAAATGTAAATAAATACATAAATAAAAACAAAGATGAACAACCCAAAATGTGTAATTTTAACAATATTCTGCCTGTTACTAAGTGTTTTGTGTATTTATAGATCCACTGTGATCTGTAGTTGTGTTAATAATAAGAGATGTAATATTGTAGAAATTGTTCAAATTTTAGTTCCAAACTCCAAAATTTTAACAATATTATACCTGTTACCAAATGTTTATGGAACATTGTGTGTAATGTACATGTATAAATAATGTCGAGGCATAATATTGTTAAAATAGCACTAATTTTTCTAATGAAATTTCTATTTTTTTCAGGTTATTCACATCTTTTTTCTAAAATGTAAATAGTTTCATTATTTAATTGGGGTTTTTTTGTCCTAAAACAAAATGAAAAACTTGGATTTGCCATTATTTATAGGTTTTTAAGTCATTATTTTACTGGTCTGGCCCGCTTGAGATCAAATTGGGCTAAATATGGCCCCTGAACCAACATGAGTTTGACACCACTGCTATAGAATCAGGGGTCTTAAATGTACGGCCCGCAGACCAAAACCAGCTGGTGGGATGAATTTGTAAACTGTAAAAAATTACTCTGAAAATTTTTACAATCACAGGTGTCAAACTCATTTTAGTTCAGGGGCCACATAGAGCTCAAGTGAGTCAGACCAGTAAAATACTATCATAATAATCAATGAATAATGACCACTCCAAATTTTTCTTTCTTTTAGTGTAAAAAACTAAAATTACAGTATGAAAATGTTTTTATTTACAAACTATCCTTTCACAAAAAACTGAATAACCTGAACAGATCTGTTCAGACAAGCTGAAACATTTTAAGAAAAATGTGTCCAATTTATACAATATTTTCCACTGTTCCACTGTCATCTGTTAGGCCTAGTTGTAATGCACATGTGGAAATGATAAGCTGAAGCATGATATTGTTAAAAATCCACGCATTTTTCTTGAGAATTTTTCAGGTTGTTTGTGGTTGTTCATGTTATTCAAATTTTAGGGTAGTTTGTAAATGTAAACCTTTTCTTCATGTAATTTTACTTTTTTCATTCTAAGACAGAGAAAAATTGGGTTGTATATGGCTCCAAACTAAAATGAGTTTGACACCTCTGCCCTACATGTTATTGTCTAGCAATCACCCCCCCACACACACACACATGCACACACACACACATGTACATGTACACGCAGGCATACATATGCATATATAGATACACAAACACATACATATACATATACAGTTACACATACACACACGTACATGTACAAGTACACGATACATATACATATACACACTGTAAGCCCGGACTTTGTGTTTACTAAAATGCTTTAATTACAATGTACTTAAATGATTTAAGTTTTATTACATTATTATAAAATGTTAAGTATATTCTACTAATTTGTAGACATAGTTGAAAGTACGAAAAACTTAAGTTGAATGGATTTAAATCACTAAGTTTTAGTCATGACCACATCTTTTTATGTCTGCGTTGCATTGTGGGTATTTGGCATTTTGTTGAAAATGTGTTATTTTATGTGCAGGGGCTCAGCGGGGTTGTGGTGTTCGTGTTAATTTAGACGTAATGTGTGTATGGCAATGTTTATTGGCCTTTTTGTGTTTGTTTTTGTATTGTTGTAGAGCTGCACCATGACTGAGAGCCATAGGCTGAACAATGGCTTTACTGTTCATCAACATCTGTCCTATCTTATATAAATCTTTAACTCTAATCAAAATCAAAAAAGTTATAAATAGACAAATTACACTGATGTAAAATCCTGCCTAATAATTATCCACTGCAATATGTTCAGTAGAATTATTATAGTAAGTAATTACTTTATATTGAAAAATTCTAAATTAAAATAACAGGGAATTGAGTCCAACGAACTGAAGATATTGAGTCTAATGATTATACAAAGCAATTGACGTTGCAACCAATTTTAAGTTAAATTAACTTGGCATTTAGTGTGTTGTACTTAAAATAGCAATTCCATTCAAGTCAAGCATTTAAGTTTAATACACTTAAGTTTTCACTACTCATTACTTAAATTTCTTAATGTAACCGGTTTACTCAAATTTTTTTTTAAGTAAACTCAACTTCTCCGGTCTTACAGTGCATACACACAGACATATGTTCATTAATTACATCATGTGCGTAAATTGGCCAAATGGCTCCAGGAAACTCCTTCACCTTGATCCATGCTCAAAACGCCTCCGCATGTTTCCTGTGATGGTAAAAGTAGCAGACGTGAACTCATATCGCTTTTGAATCTGCTTTTTTTTTGTCTGTCTGAGTCACTGATTTTACATTAGCCTATGAGATAGAAGCGGAAATACGCACTCGGACAAACCAAACAGCCTGGAGTGTAGAACCACAAGTTTCGCTTTTACACTCTGGGAACAGACATGTGAGGAGGTTCCTCTGAGGCTGCGGCTGGAGATTTAAACCACCCGTTGACAAGGGGTTTATTTAATCGGCGCATTAACAGATTATGATCATTATTCCGCAGTAAATGTTTATACAGATGAGTCCAGGAGCGCAGATCTATTAATCTTCTTCCGCTGTCCGAGTGCAACATGATTGCATTAGTGGGCGTTTTATTGGTGGTGTCTGTCTCAGGTAAGGCTCCAAACACCTGCTGTCCTCTCCTGTTAAGTAGTGTAAATGTTTAGACTGTTTTTTTACTCTCACTATGATAGTATAGGTGTAGCTGTATGATTGCATTCCTGTCTGTTTGATCATTAATCTCATGTCAGGCTGTGTGTGGAGATTATTGAGACATGACTCATATTAAAGAAGCACATAACACCATTTCTTATTTCATTTCCTGTTAATTTGTAAGTGGAAATGTCTGCCTGAAGAGATCACATGATAAAACACTTTTATTCAGAGAATCAACACAATTGTTCCTTTTTTTTTGTAAATATCTGAGTTCATACAAAACTGAACACCTAAAAACATTTAACATCTTATTGTTTTGGTGTGTTTTTCTTCCTAATATCGGACTGTGATGAGTCCATACACTTCCATAGATTGTCCGTTTTAAACCTTTAAATGCTTAGTGTTATTCATTTTACTTTATTTTCTTGTTTATATTTGTACACTCATGTCAGACTTCTATTAAGGTTTCAGTCAAAATTTAAGTGTGTGAAAAATGTGACCCTTTATTTACACTGCTGTCTATAAAGTTGGCATAAGATATTTGTACCTTTTCTCATAAAATGATTGTGACTAGGTAATTTATTCTTGGTAGATGAAGTGTAACTTGGCCTCAGTATGTAATCATTGTACTAGGTCAAAGGTGATTACTGATGTGATTACTGATAGGAATCAAAAGAGAAATGTATCTGAAAACAAAATTATTCCTATTTATGGGCAACAGTGTATTATCTGTATATTAGAGAATTACACTGTATTATATTAAAAACCTACATGTAAGTATATCAATATTGTAAGTGACTGTAAGTGAGTATATTTGGGTCAAAGGTTATCATTGCTGTTTAAACTTGAGAAATACTGACACATTGACATAGTGGCTCTGTAGCTGTTTTTCATTAATGGTTAATGGTTTTAGCACCTGCATTATAACTTTCAGAAAGACATAAATGGAGAATATAGAATAGTTGAGGCAGTTATGACATATTCTGCTATGACGCTGAATTTCCTTTCTAAGGATAAATAAAGTTGAAAGTTATTCATAAAAATAAAAAACAGTATAATTTATGTGAACATCAACAGTTCAGAGGTTATTGATTAATAACAAGAGTATTTTCTGCAAAACAAAAAAGAAAAATTAAAACATCCACAGAAATAGTACAAAGAAAGATTGGTTTTCACATGTGTCACAGAGACTGTAGTAGTCTAAAAGCTTTACTGATTTGTTTTCTCCTCTAGGTGATGACCAGGTGGAAGGCATCTTGGGAGACAGTGTGCTTCTTCCATGCTCCTGTTCAGGCCGAGATACAACTCAGCCAATGAAATGGCAGATGAACGAACAATTTCGTGTGTTCAAGAATGTGAACAATGTGTCAGAATTCAATGAAACCTACGAGGGTCGAGCCAGAGTGTTACTGGAGAGCAACTGTTCTCTTGTTCTAACCAGAATCAAAAAGGAGGATCGGGGAAAATACCAATGCATTTGTCACATTAATGAAAGATACAAGGATTTCCCTGTACATCTGACTGTAGTTGGTGAGTCAGATATTTCACAATGTGTGCCAGTTGATTGCCATTGTAATAACTTGCCATTGTTTTAACTTGAGACTTCTCTTGCAGCTCACTTCAACGTTTGCCAGAGGTCTGAAACGGTCATCAGTCCAGAGGGCGAAAATGAAAAGGTTTTTCATTGTGCTGTAAGTGGACATGACAAGGAAGCCAAGATTCAGTGGTACAATGGTTCACTGGATGGACAGCAGCTTCTAAATTCTTCTGAAACTACCATAACTCACACATATAACCTGAACACAGTGAATGGCCTCAACATTTTCAGCAGCAAACTGGTGACTCATCTCAACACACTGAAGCCCAAATGTGATGTCAAGAGTGAAGACGTACAAACTACCATTACAGAGACCTGCAGTGGTAGTAAGTATCTCTATTAACATTTGTGTTGTGTTTACAGGCAGTAACATCCTAAACAATGTGTAGGAAATGATGGGGACTGACACATGAAGAGGCAGATGAAGTGTAAATAATGAGGGTCAGACAGCTTCATATTGTTTTACTGGATTGTTCATCAAGTGTTGGGTAATATTTCTTGGCCTCCTGCTCTTCCTGCTGTTGTGTTCATCTAGGTTGTTGTTTTTCCAAGGCAACCAGATGTGCAGTATTGAGGAATTTTAATAAAATCCTGAATAGACCTTTGAGTGCAAGTTGAGACATAGCAGGCCTCGGAAATATCAATCATTTGTGAGTGTTGACATTGCAAACCTCTGTATGTTTTTTTTGACAAAACCAACCTCAAAATCTTTAAAGTGGGATGACATCCTCTGACTGGGCCGAGCTCCAAGGTGAACGAGAGAGGCAGCAACTCAATACAGTGACTGAGGTTTTAACGATGCTGCCTCCTTCTGTAACATAATGTTAAAGACCCATCACACAACAGTAACAGTAACAGGGGTCAAAAGTTGGTCATCTTCATGTAAGGGTCTTAGTCATCTTGAAGGACCAAATGTTCTCACTAGTTTACAAGGTTATTATCGTTAATGAAACTGACGAAAACTAGAATTGAAAAAACATTTTCGTTAACTGAAATAAATAAAGACGATAATTAAAAGAAAAAAATGATAACTAACTGAAACTGTATTGTGTGCTTACAAAACTAACTAAAACGTTTAAAAATTATGGATAAAATTCCCTTCATTTTCATCTTTGTCAATGTCGGATTGATATGAAATCGATTTATTTTGCTTGAGCATTTTTAGCTGGCGGGACCATACAGCACTTCACAGTCCATCACTTCTCGTCACTTGTCGTTTAGCGTCGGCTTCTTGTCCCCATTCTACCTGGCTACATGGAGACTAAAGTTGGGAGAAAGCAGCAGAGTCCTGTATGGGATTTCTATGAATACAGTGGCAAGGAAGATAAAAGATATGAAAAAAAACCTAACACTAAAATGAAAACTAATAAAAACTAGCAAACCTGCTCTAAAAACTAAGTAAAACTAACTGAATTAGAGAGAAAAAAAAGTCAAAACTAAATAAAACTAAACTATAATGTAAAATCCAAAAAATGGTTTCTGATTTTTTCATTAGAAATGATCTGCCTCAGAAATTAAATGCACATAAATCTTACATACTTTAATAGGATGAATTGGAAAACAAACGGCAGGTACTGGTTAGCTGATGTTTTCAATGTATACATAAAGTGTTATTACACATATATTATTTTATGTACACTTATACAATAGATTGATACATCTTTGACGAGAAAGAACCTGAAAAGTCAATGTATTGTAATGTGCAGACAGTGTTTTGAAGTAGATCTGGTGACTCTGAGAAAAATATTTTTGAGTGAAACCCATTCAGTCATTAATTCTCAGAATTTTTCATTTTGAGCCAAGGCTTTATCTTAGAAACTAGAGAAAACCAACATTTATGACTTGATTTTTCTTTATCAGTGACAAGTTATAACCAAAAAATGTGTCGTACATAATGGTGAGGACCCATAAATGAAAAGCAGACGATGTTATACAAAGGTAATGCAAACTTAATGTAAACTTAAAATAAATGTATGTATGTATTTATTTACTTATAGTACATTAATAATATTAGGTCTGAAGGTATAACAATGTCATATTAATTGCATGCATTACTGGAATAAAGATAAACTCAAACTTACTAGGACATACACACCTGGCTGATGACAGGAAATAGAAACAAGAGAAAACAAATTACAACATCCATCCAACAGATACTATGGGCTGGTTTGTGCCTGATCAACTTCAGGAATAGAGGGAGGACTCCTTTCTCTCACTGCCTTCAGCATAAGTCATGTGACTGCTGATGTTAACGTCTAACTAACTGTAAAAATCAAACTTCGTAACTCTGAACAATTCTGTGCTTTAAGTTCAAATATGTAACAGATCTCTTTTGTTAATAGACTTTACAAAGCAAATCCCTAACACCTTTGGAAATGTTTGGAAAATTATGAAAATGTTGTAAATGGACTACATAAACACACACTTGCTTCTGTCTGTTGAATATGTTGTAAACAGGTTGGTTTTAGACAGGTGCCAGGTTGACAGGTCTGTGCTTTACTCAGAATTCTGTCTGTGCAACACACTAGGAGTAGATTAATGTAACCAAAAACACTTTCTGTTACTGTGCCCGCACATGCTGTGCAATGCTATTACTGTCCGGAGGTACATCACTGCCCCAAGCCTCTGGACACAATAAGTGAACCCCAGCATCACATTGTTCATGATATTCTGTCTTTTTCTTTTACACAGGCATTGGTCAGGTGGTCCAACCAACCCAGGAACCAAACATGAACAGAGACAGAAACATTATAATCATTCCCTTTGTGACGGTAGCTGGATTATGTGTGGTCTTGTGGCGCTGGAGGAAATTCTCCTAGTAAGTTTTAAGTGTTTAAGTCTTAAGTGTCATAATGTTAGCGATCTACTCTGGATTTGTGCTTTAGACTATCGACCTGATTTACTAAAGGAACACAATGTCAAGACAAGAATAACCCGCACTGCTTTACCAAGACCTGGACAAATTAGCACACGACCATATTTCTCATAGACTCACCTGATTAGGGAACAGGGATTCTTCAAACAACACACATAAAGCTTGTTATAGTAATGTGACAAAGTCAAGTTTCAGTTTTATGCACATTTTTCTCTCAGGAAACAGTGATATAGATCAAGGAGAAGCAGCAAAAGAGGGAATTTCCTGTAGTAGAACTGGAAATGAATGTAATTTAGCCTAAAATAGTGGCTGAAATACTTTAAATCGCTGTTTCCAGAATATTTGCAAAGGCATATCAGGGTTATCATTGCAATCAAGGTAAATACTAGACATTTTTTTGGCACAAAGACTTATGACTTTATGTGAATGTAGAACCCCTGCTTCATTTTCTTGCTGATTTGAATGTTATGTCAGTTCACTCTCAACAATAATGATCTCAGAACCAGGAACAATGCAGGTAAAATATGAACTTTGTGAACTGTTTTGTAATCGATCTACTCTGGTAACGCCTTCCTTTGTTATTCTCACCAACGCCACCGCCATGTCTAACTGCTACCGTTGCAGGTGCCAAGGGCCTCGGCTCCAAAAAAATGAAACTAATGCGGAAGTATCTTAAAATAATAATATTGCTTTTCCTGGAGTCATTTTGGTCTCACTGGTTTTATTTGGGCCCTTAAGATGTACACACCTTTAAATTTTTCCCATTAATCAGATCTCAGATCAGATAGAAACTCTGGTGTCTGCCATGACAGACTTTGATATGACAGCTCACTTGTGTGCCAAGTAGGACTTTCAGACTTTCAGCTTGTTTAATTAAAGGAGTGATATTTTGCCTCTTTTTTTAAATTAAATTATGCATTTTAAAATATTTCCCTGCGGTCTACATAAACTGTAAATGCTATGCTTTGGTCTAAATTCTTCATTAATTAAACTCCACAGGTCCATCTTCAACCCTATTTCTGAGTAATGACATCAGAGAGGCTGTTTTGTTTTGTTTTGTTTTGTTTTGTTTTTTAGCACTGGCCCTTTAAATGCACATGAGCCACTCCACACCCCCTCCCAACAACCAACCAACAACTGAACATTTTAGGTAATCAGCTCGAAGTTTGGACATATTTTCAGTCTGGACTACAACCACTGCCGCTGACAAATGATTATGGCGTACTTGGAGAAATGTTCATCGGAAGTCTTGACCTTATTTGTGCAAATGTCGTGACGTAACTAGCTATAGACATAACAAATTAAGCAGGAATTAAAACAGGCTGTAGAAATCCACTCAATTTTTGCCAAAATGAATATAAAGATAGCTTTGCAGCACCTGGAGGATTTAAATTCAAAGTTTTTGAACTGTTAGGGTCCAAATACACAAATAAATGTACCAAAGACTAATAAAAGTGTGTTTAGCAAAATATGACGCCTTTAACGATTTAATAATTTTTTTTCCTGACAGACAGCTCTACAGTTGTTGTTGTTGTGGTTAATAGGTTCCACCAACAAGACTGTATGTAAAATGATTTTGTTACACATTGCTTCATGAAGTTTAGGGCCAAGTTTAGTCATGAGTCTGTAGTCAAGCGATTAGCAATAACTCACCCCTGACCCTCGGAGTTGTCATAAGTTCAAATGTGGTCACTTCTGGCTCCAAAAACCTATCATGGCTGCAGCCAAATCACAAACTAATGGATTCAAGACAGGTGTTCAGAACCCAGTGGGTGACGTCACACTTCCTACATCCACTTATTATATACACACAATACCAGGTGTAAATTTCTTTTAGTGTCTAATATTGTTTTTTTAGCAGTAAATGAACATCTTATGTCAGTAACTCACATTGCACGCCTCATCTTAAATACTCTCAAGGAAAGGGGAGGAAAATTCTACAAATACAATTATAATTAAGTTTGCACTGTGCCTCTGTACTGACAGTTCTTTAATGCCAAATAAGTGTTTGTGCTTGTAAATCTGGCTCTGGAAATTAGAAAGGAGTGTGCAATATGTGCATATATGTGTGCTGTGTATATGTGTATATAAGTACTGTATAGGTGTAGATATTAGTTGATCTCTCAGACGAATTTGCTTATCTATGTCCTATGTCTTTGTCTCAGGGGTTAATCAAAAAAAAAAAAAAAAAGAGGGAAGACAGAGGAATGAAGACTATATTACCAAAGACCTACAAGATCACGTCCAATGCAACAATGTGAAAGCAGAGTGTCATGAAGAGTGGTTAACCATGAATCATGTCAGTAACGAAACTGTGTACAGGCAGGTTAAATCCTGTCCTCATGTCACTCGTCTGTGAGTTATTTGTGACATTGGATTTTGTTGGAATTACAACTGCAGGAGTTACAAATCAAAGGAGGAAAAACAATATTTGGAAATACACACCTTCCCTCTGCATGTCTGTCCTTGGTCCAAATCAAAAGACTGAATATGAAAACAGACGCCCAAACCCCATTTTACACGACTATGGAAACGGAAGCTAATATATAATGGTTAAGAGAGCTGCCATCTTGCTTCTGACTGGAGTCGTGGAGAACAGCCATCTGTAAGTGCAGCATTCAGTCATGTATATAAACCCCCTAACTCTCGATAAAGTATCCTGAACAGCCCATATCCTCCGTCGCAGGGAATGTCTTCTGCAGCCTGTAAAAAGAGCCAAGGAGTAGATGATGAAGTTTTGCTTGCTGTCAGACCACTTGAATTACAATATTCTAAGAACTAACCATGTATTTTTTTTCATGACAACTATTGTGCACTGAAGCTTTAATACTTTTTAAATCAGGCTTTAATAAGATTTGCCTTCAGAATGTGAAACAGAATTTGGTGGATCATCATAATTGTCATTTTACTGTATAAAATGTGCATTACAGTGGCCCAGTATTTACTTACTTAAATGACACATGTTTAATTTTTTGTTGTTGTAAGATGAATATTTCTACATGTAGATACTCCCTCTCAGTGATTTATGTTTTTTACTTTATGGACACCAGTGAGTGAATGTTGTCATCTAACGCAAAATGGACATGGCTTTTATATGCGCTGTCATTATTGTAGATCTTGATGACATTTAGTGAATGTGTGTCTCTCTGTGAAGTTTTTTTGATATTTTTGATATATGCAATTCTTGAAATATAAAGTGTTCTTTCTGTTTGGTATGTCTACTTTTGTACATTTGTGATGCAATTTTTGTATTCTTTGTTATTTTTACATCCATGGTAATAGCACATTGAAAACTCAATATTATTCCACAAACCACCAGGCCACTTGATCAAGATATATGGGTTTATGTATATACAAATTTTATGATATTTATTGGCTATAGTCCAATTAGGTTCATACTGTCACCTAAAATTATAGAGATTTCCTTTTCTTTGCCATGTCAAGGTAAAAAATCAACTTTTTTCCATCTGTCTGGCAAAAAAGAAAAGGAAATCTTTATTTATCGGCTATGTTTATCTGAGAACAAAATTATCCTAATTGCGTAATACAGACATATAGGTGACTGTTCCCTAGGTCGAAAGCAAAACTCTCTGCAGTTATTGTTTCCCTCTGTCCTGAAGTTATGATGTCCTAATCTTGGCTCGATCTGATTTTTTTGTTATTCTAACTTTTAATGTCAGTTCATGAGTAATGTAACAATCATTTCATTCATCTGTCCTGCCTTTTATATAACCACATATTTGGCAACAGAACATCGCAGCCTTTGAATAGATTGTGAACATGTTGAGACTAGATGAAGAAGGATATGAAGAAATGTGATTGCAACCTATGGTGTACATTGGCATGGGTGTGATAATGGACCATGAAAACAACAACGGATTTCCAAAGAATCTTCTATTTTGTTTCACCGGGGGGGGGAGAAGTAATTCAGGACAGTGAAGATGCAAAATATGTAACAAAAAGCAACAGAGGCCAAGAGACAGAACATCATACATGTAACAGAAATGATCAAATCCTTTTACCAGGGTACATTTAGTCATATTTTGTGATCTGGTTAACCCCCTATTTGAAAATTATATGCAAGGCTGCTAATGGCTAATGTGGGAGTGCATTAACTGTGCACCTTGTATGTGTTGAAAGACAACAACTGTCATATACTGTTACCCATAAAATTGGAATAAAATATTTTTACCTTTTCCAATGAAATGATTGTGAAAATGTGATTTGTTTTTGATAAATAAAGTGTAACTGGGTTATTCCATGAGATCAAAGGTGATTATTGATGTGTATTAATAGGAATAAAAAGAATGAAAGAGTTTGAAAACAAAGTTATTCAAACTATATGGGCAACTGTTATATTTTGGAGTTTTTTTTGGGAAGAATAATGATCTACGAATTTTGGTCACTTTTTGGAGTCAACTAATGAACCCAATTTGAATTTATTAGTCATGACATCATCATTAATGCCAGTGTCCTCCACCAAAACCAAAATAACAAGGTGAATAGGTGAACCACAAGTATACCACTTTAACATTTTAAAACACTACATTTTTTCAGATGTTGTATAACATATAAAGCACTCAGGCACTAACAGTACCAAAAGTAAACATTTGTTCCGTGTGTATGAATTAAAAACATTAATCTACACTTACCCCAGATAAAAAATTAGTTGACTCTTAACCCATAAAGACTCAAACACCGTCATCTAAAATCATCTACTGATCTAAACTGTTTAATAATTGTTGATCCACTAATCCTATCATATAATTGATAAATAAATAATAAATCAATATAACTGATAAATAAAATAAATAACTTGTGTAAAATGCAGTTCGTTGTCTTTTCATGTTCATCAGATATGACCCATTTGTACATTCAGAGGCTCCGTAGTTACCAAGGAAACATTATAATTTTCTACAACACTGATTCACCAGTAAAAGAAGTGTGAATTAAATATGGGAAAATACCCAATTTTCACTGAAAAAATGCAAAATAAAGACAATGATGTTACAATAATTGTTGAAAAAACATTTAAGAAAGGTTATACAGAGAGAAAAATCATTTGGGAACTGCCACAGAAGTAGCACTGGGTCTTTATGGGTTAAAAGAAAACAAAGTTGACTATGGTTATAGTTGTGACTAATGAACTAATAAATCATCCTTGCATGTCTCTACTGCTAACTAGTTGAGGAACTATCTCGACACTTAAACATTACACCAGGAGATTTCAAGTTCATCTCTTCTTAATTTTTCTGTCATCTTTTTTACTTTTACTTCCTACATTTTCACACATTTATCTGTGCTTCTGACCCCTTACATTTTCAGGTGTTTTACTTTAAGTTGAATAAATCTGTAAAGAATGAATGATCATTTTGATTTTTGCATCACTTGTGTGACATCCCACCATGATGGCTCATTTCATCTGAACAGACATACAAATACATAAAAACAGAGACAGGAAAGAGAAAGTACAGCAGAGAAAAGGCAATATCATGCTGTGAGTTCAGCTGCTGTCATTGAAAAGTGAGCTACACATTAGAGTGAAGTCAATGTAAATTATTTCCACTTTGTTTTTCATTTTATTTTAAGGTTGAATGGTTTAACTGCTTTCTTATTATTTGTAATTCAATGAGAGATTCAGTTAGTTTTTCAATGATGATATTTTTATGTATCCTTTGTACATTTTACATTTCTACTGATGTAAAAAGGTGTGTTTAATACAGCCAAACTGAAGTTACATCTGGTAGTGTAGCCTGTCAGATTTTTTTTTTTTAAGAACAAGAAAGTCCCACCTGTGCGTGACAAATAAAACATAAGGATTTGACTTCTGTTAATGTGAAACTAGGTCAACCCCCATCTCAGCCTGGCAGGTCCTGGCAGGAGAGATGCCATTAGATAACATTGGATATGAGAATAAAGCTGTGAATCACCAACTAGTTAACTTTAACCCATAAAGACCCAAACACACACCATCGACCAAAACCATATACTGATCTAAAATGTTAAATCCCTATTGATCCACTAATCCTATCAATACATGTAAATAGTTGGTGTAAAATGCAGTTCGTTGTCTTTTCATGGTCATCAGATATGACCCATTTGGACATTCAGAGGCTCCGTAGTTACCAAGGAAACATAATTTTCTACAACACTGATTCACCAGTAAAAGAAGTGTGAATTAAATATGGGAAAATACCCAATTTTCACTGAAAAAATGCAAAATAAAGACAATGATGTTACAATAATTGTTGAAAAAACATTTAAGAAAGGTTATACAGAGAGAAAAATCATTTGGGAACTGCCACAGAAGTAGCACTGGGTCTTTATGGGTTAAAAGAAAACAAAGTTGACTATGGTTATAGTTGTGACTAATGAACTAATAAATCATCCTTGCATGTCTCTACTGCTAACTAGTTGAGGAACTATCTCGACACTTAAACATTACACCAGGAGATTTCAAGTTCATCTCTTGATTTTTCTGTCATCTTTTTTACTTTTACTTCCTACATTTTCACACATTTATCTGTGCTTCTGACCCCGTACATTGTCAGGTGTTTTACTTTAAGTTGAATAAATCTAAAGAATGAATGATCATTTTGATTTTTGCATCACTTGTGTGACATCCCACCATGATGGCTCATTTCATCTGAACAGACATACAAATACATAAAAACAGACAGGAAAGAGAAAGAGTACAGCAGAGAAAAGGCAATATCATGCTGTGAGTTCAGCTGCTGTCATTGAAAAGTGAGCTACACATTAGAGTGAAGTCAATGTAAATTTCCACTTTGTTTTTTATTTTAAGGTTGAATGGTTTAATTGCTTTCTTATTTGTAATTCAATGAGAGATTCAGTTAGTTTTTCAATAGATGATATTTTCATGTATCCTTTGTACATTTTACTGATGTAAAAAGGTGTGTTTAATACAGCCAAACTGAAGTTACATTTGGTAGTGTAGCCCGTCAGTTTTTTTTTTTTTTTTTTTAAACAACAAGAAAGTCCCACCTGTGCGTGACAAATAAAACATAAGGATTTAACTTCTGTTAATGTGAAACCAGGTCAACCCCCATCTCAGCCTGGCAGGTCCTGGCAGGAGAGATGCCATTAGATAACATTGGATATGAGAATAAAGCTGTGAATCACCAACTAGTTAATTTTAACCCATAAAGACCCAAACACACACACCATCGACCAAAACCATATACTGATCTAAAATGTTAAATCCCTATTGATCCACTAATCCTATCAATACATGTAAATAATTTGTGTAAAATGCAGTTCATTGTCTTTTCATGGTCATCAGATATGATCCATTTGTACATTCAGAGGCTCCGTAGTTACCATGGAAATACCTTCATCTTCTACCATATTGATTCACCAGTAAAACCCATGGAGTTTGATAAATGACAGTGGATGTGTAACGAGCTAAGTACAAAGGCTGAACCCAAAAGCAAGACCACAGAGTACAAGTAAAGTTGAGTGTTTTTATTAAACACTAACAAGTGAAAAAAAAATACAACACAGAGAATATCATTTCTGTGAAGCCACTGAGTCCGGGGATAGACGTCTGGACTGCGGGTGGAAATGGCTGACGACCATCAAGGCCGAGCCGGGAAAACCCCAACGGAATTCCAACTAGGGGCAAACAGAGGGAGGTCAAAAAACATGCCAGGTCATACACAGGGGAGCAAACAAGACAACGGTACATGGGGGACAGGCAGAACTCACGGTCAGTAATCCAGGCGAATGGTCGAAGCACAGGTACACGGTGGAGGCTGAGGTATCAAAGGGAGAAGGCAGAGACAGAGTCGGGTACACGGACCAGGTCGTAGACGAGCAGGCAGGATAGGAACAGGCAGACTCGGTGGTCGAGGGACGAAAACGGGTCAAAAACAGGCAGACAAACGAACAGCATCCAAAAACGCTGGTGAGTGAGCACAACAAGTTGTAGAACACAAACTGGCAACTAGACAGGGGAAGACACAGGGTTTAAATACACAAGAGGGCGGGAAGACAATTGGACACAGGTGGAACACATCAGGGTGGAGCCAGGTAATCAGGGAAAAGGTGAACACAATCAGGGAGAGGAAGTAAAGACACCAGACATGACACATGAGGGAAACTTAACAAAATAAAACAGGAAATGACAGACAACACAGAAAAGACAGACAAATCCAGACACAGTCTGGGAGCAGACATGACAGGATGGACAAACTTGGTTTTATGTTTAGCAATGATATTTTTGATGAAAACATAACTTTTCCCCAATTTTTTTCTGATTTGATACAATAAACTTTGAATTTACTCTGTGTTTGAATGAACATCTGCAGGATCATTGAATTAAATATAGGAAAATACAGGATTTACACTGAAAAAACTTCAAATAAAGTGGATGATATTACAATAAATGGTGATAAATCACTTAAGAAATGTTATATATATATATATATATATATATATATATATATATATATATATATATATAGGATTAGTACATATATATATATATATATATATATATATATATATATATATATATAGGATTAGTACATATATATATATATATATATATATATATATATATATATATATATATATATATATATAAATCCATTTGGGAACTGACACAAACTATCACTAGGTTTTTATGGGTTAAACAGCATGAAGAACATCAACGCACGAGCGTAAGAGATCAATGACAAAGCTCTCAATTCACTCTAGAGCAGGGGTGGCCAACTCTGGTCCTGGAGAGCCACTATCCTGCATGTTTTAGAAATTTCCTTCTTCCAGCACACCTGACTGTCGTTATCAGGCTTCTGCAGAGCTTGATGATAGGCTTATCGTTTGAATCGGGTGTGTAGGAGGTATGGAGATTAATTTCACCATGATTAGTGTAGGCTGGTATCATGTTTGTTATACTTCACATTACTTATTACATGTGTTTGTTACATATTTTTAAAGCAGTAATGAGCATGAAAGCAACATTTAACTCTTTCATGCACAGTGGTCGCTCCAGTGGACAGCTATTCTCCAGCTGTTCTCTTGTATATGTCATGTATGCTCCCAGACAGTGTCTGGATTTGTCTCTTTTCTGTTTTGGCTGTCATTTCCTGTTTTATTTTGTTAAGTTTCCCTCATGTGTCATGTCTGGTGTCTTTACTTCCCCTCCTTGATTGTTTCACCTGCTCCTAATTACCTGACTCCTCCCTGATTATCTCCACCTGTGTCCAATTGTCTTCCCGTCCTCTTGTGTATTTAAACCCTGTGTCTTCCCCTGTCTAGTTGCCAGTTTGTGTTCTACCTTTGTGTGCTCACTTACCAGCGGTTTTGGATACTTGTCAGTCTGTCTGCCCGTTTTGCCTTCCGACCACCGATTCTGCCTGTTCCTCGTCTGCCTGCTCGTCTGGTTCTGACCTGGTTCGTACATGGACTTCTGATTCTGCCTGTTCCCTGTTTACCTCAGCCTCCAACGTGTTACCTTGTGTTTCGACCCTCGCCTGGACTTTGACCGTGAGTAGCCTATCCCTCATGTCCCGTTGCCTCCTGAATTGCCCTCCTGTGTATGACCTGGCTTGTTTTTTGACTATCCTCTGTTTTACCCTAGTCGGGGTGCTGTCGGGATTCCTCCGGCTCGGCCGTGCTGTCCACCCGCATTCCCCGCTCACAGCCCGGACGAAGAGTCCAGAAGCACACGCCTTCACAGACGTGTTAACTATTCTGTGCTGTGTTTTTCCTACTGTGATTGTGTTTAATAAAGACTCTCAATTGGTCATCTGCGTTCTGGTCTTGCATTTGGGTTCGGCCTTTGTACTAGTCCCATTACAGTATATTCATGGGTCTTGTTGTTTTAGTTAAATTTCACTTAAAACAGTGAACGCTTATGCATCATCCCATACACTAAAATCCATTCAATTATTATCTATGCTGTTCTAGATAAACCTGATCTGCAGTAACATGTTTTAGTGTAAGTTAATTGTTACTAGACTGTAATTAACAGTTTTCTTAATTAAAAAGTTGTTGGGGTTTTTTTTGCATTTTATCTCCATGAAGTGAGTAATAACTAGTATTAGAGTATGTTAAAATGTGAGAAAACAAATTAGTTTCATTTTTTTTAAAAAATGTATTAGTTTTCACACAGTATATCGCTTTCTGATATAGCATTTTAAAATGTTTCTTTGCTTCAAAAGTTAAACACATGGTGTCCAGCTAAAAGGACATTTTTGTAACTCCATTATAAGTTCACTTCAAAAATTTCAATCACATTGTTTTTTGTTTTTTTTTCATGTCTAAAGAGGAATAAAAACACTCAGGAAAAATAAAATCTTGACTAAGGTTCACATAATTAATGCATGAAAGTGTTAAACTTAGAAGTTAGTATAAAATAAGGGTGGTTGCTGTGCATTACTGTAGCCTGTAGTACTGCTGTATTACAGTGTCTGCTACATGTGTGCACTGTTGTGGCCTTGTGCATTATGTACCACTATATTACTGTGTCCATCTTCCATCGGAAATCATGTTAGAATGAGAGGATTTTAAAGAAGTCAATGTAAAATGCCAGAAAGGAAGGGACATCTGAAAGGTTTAAACGGGCATATAAAATTTCAGCAGACGGCTTGTACTCGAGACCTGCCCATTGTATTTGTTGCTTGCCGCCCAATAAACACAGCAGCACCGGATGAAATTTTGCCCATTAAAAGAAAATGGGGGGGGGGGAACTATTCAAAAAATTCATAAAAAAATTTAAACTTTGACCAATACTGTTTCCAAATTGTAATCAGATCTATTCTGGGTCACTAGCAATCTATACACCTAATCTGGTGTGAATTCAACCAATAGTTTAGCTGCTAGAGTGTTAACAAACCAGTCCCTCCAGGAATTTGCGATGTTGCGATCGCAGCTATTAACGCAAATTCAACCAATCACCGCAAATTCTGCGCGGCGCTGCAATTTTGTCCAATCACCGCAAATTTGATTAATCACCTTAGCCCCCTTTTGCCCACCCCTGTCTACATGACATGTACGTCATCACGTTCACTTCTTTGTTGATGGTTGAGAAGATGAAGACATGTGCGATTCAAAACATTCATATTTACAGACAAATATCACTGCCAAAGTTCGTGCAAGTCAGTTTCCAGATGTGTTCCACAAAAGCGGAAGTATACTGTTCTGCAATGCCTGCAATATTGTGGTGGAACACGAACAAAAGCGACTGCTCCACAGACACTTTTCAACTGCAAAACATGCAGGAGAACGACTGAAACTGGAAGAGGAAAGATGAGACAAGTCCCAGTGACGGAGGCTGTTGGATCCAGAACAATAGCAGGAGCTGAAAGGGTCAAGGTTAGCGCAGATATACTCTATAAGGAAATAGAAGAGAAGAAGAAAGAACCTGTGGAGGCATGCTTTCCTTTTTGTGTATTGCGTGTGTGTGCGTGTGTGTGTGTGTGTGTGTGTGTGCGTGTGTGTGTGCGTGTGTGTGTGTGTGTGTGTGTGTGTGAGGGAGTGCCAGCATAAGTCTGTGTGTGGAGTTAAAAAACGAGTTCACAAATGAAAATAGTCATTAACTTTGGTGTTAATATTAATGTTTACTCTTATGTGTTAGATAGAAAGCAACCCAAGTTTGGCTGCACTGTGTGCCTGTGTGTGTGTGTGTGTGTGTGTGTGTGTGTGTGTGTGTGTGTGTGTGTGTATGTGTACGTGTGTCTGTGTGTGCCTGTGTGTGTATGTAACCCATCTAACCCTAAATGTACTACTATATCGTTAAGGAAGAGAAGTCATGTGTTGTGTTGTATAAATGTGAGATGGGGGTGGGATTTAATACGTTTTCTTCTTCCCACTCCTTTTTGAGCAGTACGTATTGAATTTATTGTGTTATTACTAGTGTACATGGCACTTGTTATTTTGTCTTGATCATTTTTATTATTGTATTTGCTCTGATATTAGTTCCTTGTACACAAAAAATGTTACAATTTTTCTTCTGCTCAAAACAAATAAATGAATGAATGAAAAAAAAAAGCCTGTTTTGTTTAAAATCATTATTTCCTGGTGCTTTTTAAGGGTTAAAACTCAAAAAAGACTGTTCTAGGTAGTTTGCAAATGCCCATGTTCCTGTGACTTTAATAAAAGGAGCCTCAAATCATCACAACTTTCACCGCAATTTTTTGAAAAGCTGCTGCGAAATCAGGAATTTTAGGCTGCAATAATCAAAAAAAAATCTAGCGAAATCCTGGAGAAACTGATTAATAACATACTGCATGTATTTGGAGGAAAGTGATGTGGTTCTACATTGCATTTGTATATATAAGTTATTTATTACAAAAAATGTTTGCTATAACTGTGTAACAGCACAACAGGAAAGAGAAACACTAAGGATCAGGCTCTCAGGTTGTGTGACCCCATGCTCTCGTTGGCTGGCGTTCTGTGACGCTGTGCTCTGATTGGTTGATGTTCTGTGACCCTCCGCTTTCATTGGCTGATGTTCTGTGATGCTCCACTCTAATTGGCTGGCGTTCTGTGACGCTGCGCTCTCATTGGCTTGCATTCCATGACGCTGCGATCTCATTGGTTGACGTTTTTAGATGCTGCGCTCTCACTGGCTGACGTTCTGTGACGCTCCACTCTGATTGGCTGGCGTTCTGTGACGCTACGCTCTCATTGGCTAATGTTCTGTGACGCTCCAGTCTCATTGGCTGACGTACTGTGACGCTGCGCTCTGATTGGTTGATGTTCTGTGACGCTCCGCTCTCATTAGCTGCTCAAAACAAATAAATGAATGAATGAAAAAAAGCATGTTTTGTTTAAAATCATTGCTTCCTGGTGCTTTTTAAGGCTAAAAACTCAAAAAAGACTGTTGTAGGTCATTTGTAACGGCCCATATTCCTGTGACTTTAATAATAGAAGCCTCAAATCATCGTAACTTTCACCGCAATTTTTTGGGAAAGCTTCCACAAAATCAGGCATTTTAGGCCACAACAATCAAAAACAAAAAATCCCGCGAAATCCTGGAGGTACTGTAAATTTCTTCACTGGACGTCAACATGGCATTGAAGCTCCGGTTCATACTCCGGAGCAGAAGATGGCGGTATTGCGCCTCACAGACTGATTACCAACTTCGTTTACAACCTCAAAACGACGAAGAAGAAAACCAGGAAGTGATACAGGCGGCTAACTTGCCAAAATGAGCAGAATTGAATTTAACGTTACATTTAACAAATACACGATTTTTTTTTTCAACGTATCCAAGTCAAGCGGCTGCGTGATTAAACTCGTCAGGTTAGCATGATGCTAATGATGAATAAACGGAAGAAAACAAGGAAGCATTGAATGTTGTAGTTTGAAGTTTGGCTTCGAAAATCAGTCGAACTAAAGCCATTTTTGCTGTCGTCAACACAGTAAGTACAGTGCAGTATAACGTCAGTGGCAAATCGAGACTGTTTTAATGGAATTAATGTATTATGACATCGTTACTAATGACTAATGGCACTGCTAAAGCGAAGTAAGTGCCACAGATAAACAGAAGATGAATTTAAATGTAATGTATGTTTCTGCAGGTCCTTAAAAAGTCTCAAATCCATAATCTGAGTAGGGGACCTTTTAAATGTCTTGAATGTAGGTTTAACACGACAAAAGTTGATTATTATTAGTTGTAGTTTTTTCGTGCTTGGTTGAAACCTGTTGAAAAGGAGTCTTTTGAACAGTGCAAACAACTACCAGTTATTTTCATTGTTAATTATTCTGACAATTAAACAGTTAGTTATTTGGTCAATGAAATATCAAAGAATGGTAAAAAAAAAAAAAAAAAAAAAAAATAGCAGTTTTAAATCACTGTATTTTAAAGATCAGGATGTCGGTGGGTTTAAGGTGGTGTGACAGCAGAAAAAATGCAGTCAAACATGCAAAATTAAAGTTTTTAGTGTTTTGTTGTAGTTTTAATGTTTGACATAAGATTATAATGAGTAATCTGTCAATTTTCCCTCATAACCAAGAAAGCAGTCAAACTCAAACTCTGATAAAATTGCCCACAATAATCACAAAATGACTTCTTAACAAATTATGCAGTCCTGCAAAAAAAAAAAAACAACAACCAAAAAGCAAAAATGACTGAAATCATTTGAATGAATTTATCACCAAAATAGTTTCATAGTTTGCAACCCAATTATTAACCAAATACATTTGCAGCTGTTATTCGAATGGAAGGAAAAGCACACTTTAGGGTCTTTGTATATAGAGGCATTAGAGTTGCCTGAGAAGTCAAGAGTTGTTGCAACCTGCGGTATCCCTGACAGAACATTTAGATAGAAACTGTTTACAATTCATACACAGTTCTGATTTATTAATACCTGGTCATGTTTATATTGCAGTGTAAAATGTTACCATTACCTAATTTTATTTAAATGTTTTATTTCAGTTCTACTGACGTACACAGTCCCACAGGAAATCCACAATGGGCCAACGAAGGAGAGGGGCAGCTTTAAATGCGTCATCACAAACTAAATGTGGAACTCCTGCTGAGGTTTCCGGCCGAAAGCACAACATTTGTATGGTCTCTGACTTCTTCTATCCCAATATGGGAGGAGTAGAAAGCCACATTTATCAGCTGTCCCAGTGCCTGATTGAAAAAGGACACAAGGTGATAATCATCACCCACGCCTATGGCAGGAGGAAAGGTATCAGGTACCTAACAAATGGACTGAAGGTGTACTACCTGCCCCTGCAGGTGATGTATAATCAGTCCACAGCTACCACCTGCTTCCACAGTCTCCCACTTCTACGCTGTGTGTTCATTAGGGAACGCATCACTGTGGTGCATGCACACAGCTCGTTCTCTGCCATGGCCCATGATGCACTGTTCCACGCTAAGACCATGGGCCTTAATACGGTATGGAACTCACAGTGAATCACATATTAAAATCTCATAACATATCATTGTGCTTCATGGTGAAACATTTCATGTTTTTTCTGCTTCCAACCAGTAATATTTTTTTCTTGCTTAAGTGCAAAGCCAAAGCAAGAAAATACCGTATTCCTAAATCTCAGAAATCAATGGGAACTAATAAATAAAGAAAATTACAGATATGAACTCAAATAACATGATGTTTGTTTATACATTGTTTTCTACATGAGGCCCATTGTGTTGCACTTATCATATTACATGAATCTAAAACAGATTATTATTTACAGGTGTTCACTGACCACTCACTCTTCGGCTTTGCTGATGTCAGCTCTGTGCTGACCAACAAACTTCTGACTGTGTCGCTGTGTGATACCAACCACATTGTATGTGTCTCATACACCAGCAAGGAGAACACTGTCCTCCGTGCAACACTCAACCCAGAGATAGTGTCTGTTATCCCCAATGCTGTTGACCCAACAGACTTCACCCCTGACCCCTCCCAACGCCAAGATGACAGGATCACTATTGTTGTAATCAGTCGCCTTGTCTATCGCAAAGGTAAAAGTAACAGTATTGTACAACATACTATATACAATATGTGCATCAGTGTTTAAAAAGTATCCCCCTAGATTATATTAACATTAGCTTATAAGACTTTTTAACACTTCTGTCCAGTGGTGGAAGACATGTTAATATTTTTTACTTTAGAGTATTAATAGCACAGTAAATGCTCCACTACAGAACTACAAGTTCTTCATTCCGATGCTGTACTTGATTATGTGTTTGTGAGCACTGTACTTAAGGAATAACAGTAAAAGTCATGCAGTAACAGGGTCCTTGACAATCTATGTCAAATAGATAAGTTTATGGATTAATTTTACTGCTGCATTGATTTTGTAGTTTCTATTTTACCACTGTGCATGTTGAACTACTTTTAATCCACAGTGATTCGTAATTGTCTTTACAATCCTCATACACTTAGACTTCAGAAAGGAAAAAAAATGTCACTTTATGAAGAAACACTTCATCATTCAGTGTATCGCAATTTCGGGTAAAGTACTTATTTGCATTTCACCACTGGATATAACCATATGCAAGCATTTTAATTCCACTTTCTTTCTTTCTTGAGTCAATAAAGTCAATAAAGTACATCGTTACATTTATATTTATTGCAAGTCTTAACTGTTGATTCTCTTTTCTACTTAGGAATTGATCTTCTTGGTGGAATAATCCCAGAACTATGTCTCAAACATCCAGATTTACATTTCCTCATTGGGGGTGAAGGACCAAAGAGAATTGTTTTAGAGGAAGTGAGAGAGAAATATCAGCTACATGACAGGTACTAATGAATATTTCTAAATATAGTTCAAATGCATTTCTAAAATGTGGTTTGAAACAAAGGACACAAACTTTTTTCCATCGGAGGTTTGAACAGTCACATGTATACAAATGTGAGCTTATGGTTTCTACCCCTCGGTCAAAGGGGTATTGTAATTGTTTTATCGTCTGTCTGTCCATTCAACGACATAATCACATTATCTGAAGAACGCATTGACATATCTGCACTGAATTTATACTGTGGATGCATCTTAGCATGGAGCAGAAGTTTATTGAAAATGGGTGACCTTGATCTACTTTTTCAAGGTCAAATGGCCTTGTGCAGTTATAATATCTGAGTACTTTTACATATAGATATGTATGTAATAAGTTTTACACAAGGACAGTCTAATCTAAATTACAGGGCAGTAACTTTCAAAAGAATCGTACACTATATTTGGTCGAGGGGTACTAAAATTGCGCAGCACGTTATGTTTATGAGATTACAGCACTTGATGAGAAATTTAACAGAACAACATATAAATGCTGTGATCTTTAAAGTACAATAATATGTTTTTTTGCATGACTACTAATAAGGTTATATGATTTTCAAAACTCCTCTTGTTCTTCAGGTGGCCTTGGCTAAAATACATAATTTATTAAAAAACATTTGCTAAAAAAATTATTGTGTCATTACAAAATCAATCTGAAGGACAGATTAGTTGAAATCTAACTCTGATACCTGTAGGAATGTAGAGAAAATATATGAGAATGGATACGTGACTGTGGCTTATGACAGGATTTAATTTAGAGTTAAGGGGTTTATGCTCATCTCTGAGTGATTGTTCAGGCCAGTTCAGACTAAGTGTTAAATATTTTCATTTGAGGACACAAGATATTTTTATTGACATATTTACAAGACCTTTCAAGTTTTTTTTTCTTGGTCAGTCATTGCGCATTACATTAATTGGGTAAAATAGAAGTTTTCATACACAAGGATAACATGGAATAATATTAATAATAAGATGACAGCATGTCTAATGTTTAAATGATGGGAAGATGAAACTATTTCTTCCCACACGAGGCAGGTGTACATAAAGGGCCTTTAAATAACCAAGTCATAATCACATTTGTCAGCAATTTGATATGAACAGTGACATTCAGATTAAAACCATGTTCAGTGTGTCATTTAAACTTTGTTAACTGTATTAAATTGGGTCCTTGCAGGGTTCGTCTACTGGGAGCTCTCGAGCACAAAGATGTACGTGGAGTTCTGGTGCAGGGTCACATATTCCTCAACACATCTCTGACTGAAGCTTTCTGCATGGCCATTGTAGAGGGGGCCAGCTGTGGACTGCAGGTTTGTTTCTATTCATATTCTTATCAGGTACACCTGAAAAGTACAAAAAAATGAGCTCCTATTCTCTTTTCTTCACCACTTTTCCTTGATCTCATGATGTTTTCCATCGACGTCAAGGAGAAAGAAGAGGAGAATTCTTAACTTAGGAAAAGACACTGTGGTGCCGAGAGAATGCGACTGCACCCACACCACACAGATGTTGTGTAACCCCACTGTGGTGAATTACAATATCATAACAATGGACTATGCAAAGTTTCAACATCAGAACTATTTACAACAGCACAATCTGTTTGAAATATTGTACTCAGGTTTTCACCCTGCCTGCATCATGGAAAAAGCTCCAGTCAGGGTCACAAATAATCTTTTGATGGCGGCAGAGGCTGACTGTCCATCTCTACTTATTCTTCTAGACTTAACATTATTATAATTATTATTATTAGTAGTAGTAGTAGTAGTAGTAGTAGTAGTAGTAGTAGTATATAGCCCAATTCAACTGTAATTCTCTTCCTGCTGAAGAACAAGTTTCCAGTTTCTAGATCACCATTTACAGTTTAGTTTTATTGAGTGACTGAAGGAGACGAAAAATTTATCAGTGATGACGGAGTGAACATCTAACTCATGCAAACTAAAAACAGGTTCATTAACTTTACATTTTTCACCAGCAGTCATGTCCATATTCACCTAGTCTTTAAAGTTCAAACATTTCATTATATTAGACACTTGTGGCATAAGATGAAAATGTGCATCTTGTTGCATTGATAGTTTGTTTTTGTCAGTAAGCTTGTCGGTTGTTATTACTATTACAGTGAATTCTTGGATGACAATCTCTCCTCATTTCATGAAGTATGGTCCTGTGTGTCATATCCTAAATTAATCATTGACGCTTCTTTCTTTGTCATTTAGAGAATTTGGGCTCTTATTATGTCTCACACTCAGATACTTTGGGGTCATTTCACACATTTAGAAACCTTCATTCACTATTCAAATGCAGGGAAGGTGGTCAGAGGTCCAGTTGCTCACATATTTACACACATTTCTGTCAAGATGAACCTACATCAGCAAGTTTAGATGAACAGCATGTTTCTCAGATCAGCTTGTTGCACTTTCTTATTTGGACATTTATTTTTTTTATATTTGATGAGAGCTGAGAAGTCCTTATTTGTGGAACTAAGTTTTAATTTAATTTTATTTTAGACTGTGGGAAACTAGCTACACAGTATCCAGGCTGATTTATACTGAAACATATTTGAATTCTGTGTGTAATTTCTTTTGTTTCTAAGGTGGTCAGTACTCGTGTAGGAGGCATTCCTGAGGTGTTACCTGAAGACCTGATCACTCTATGTGAGCCCACTGTGCGGTCGTTATGTGCTGGTCTGGAAGCAGTTATCGTCCGGCAGCGTTCAGGTTCTGTTCCTTCACCTGCTTCCATTCATGCACGTGTACGAAACCTTTACACCTGGAGAAATGTTGCAGAGCGGACAGAAAAGGTATGTTCTACATGTATTGTACACTATGAGGATTATTTAACTCTTTCATGCATACTGGTCACTCCAGTGGACAGCTATTCAGAGCTGTTCTTTTGTATATTCGTGGATTTTGTTGTTTTGTTTTGGTTTTTTGCACATATCTTTATTAACCCTTTCATGCATGAATTATGAGAACCTTAGTTGAGATTTTTTTCCTGTGTTTTTATTCCTCTTTAGGCATGAAAAAACAATGCAATTTATTTATTTATTTTTTAATAAACCTGTTTTTTTATGAAGGTAGAGTTGTTTCTTTATTGCTTCAACAACAACAAAAAAATCAATTAAAAAAGTGAATGCAAAAAAAAAAAAAAAATTACAATCCAAAAAATTGCATTTGAACACTTTTTTTCTTTGATTGAAGTGATTTTTTTTTTTTAATTGATTTTTTTTTTTTTAATGAAAATATTTTTTTGGTTAAAGCAATAAAGAAACAAATCTACCATCATAATTTTTTGTGGAGTTCTAAAAATGTCCACTCCACTGGACACCATGTGTTTAATTTTTGAATATCAGAAAGTGATATACAAAATCAAAACATTTTTAATGCAGCTAATCTGATGTTTTCTCACATTTTATCATATGCGCAATTTTTATTAGCAAATGATTTACACTCAAACATGTTACTGCAGATCAGGTTTATCAAGAACAGCAAAGTTATAGTAATGGTATGAATGTCAGTGTATGAGATGGTGCAAAAGTGTCCACTGTGTTAACTCATATCGAACTAAAACAACAAAACCCATGATTATATTAGAGAACAGATGTAGAATAGCTATCCACTGCAGTGACCAATATGCATGAAAGGGTTAATATTTGAGGCTTCTCTTAGTGATATGACATAATTTCATTTTCAAATATACTGTGTTCAAAATATTAATACTCAAGGAAATACTTAAAAGGTTTAGAAAATGGAAAGTAAAGTTGAACTGATACACGACTCTGTGTCACTTGTGACAGTGAAGTTGCTCTTTTGCCACCGTGGAAAATGTAATAACCAGCATCATGTCAGATGAGGTTTGAAGTTGGTGAACATCCCTCCTCTCTGATGTGATGAGATATTAGCAAAACACTGTAAATGTGTGACTTCCCAAACTCTCACTTCACCTGGAGGATGTGTTGCAGCCTGCGGTCTTTCTACACCAGCACAGCTACACCTTCACATGGAAAAATGATGTCATAAGAGTTTCCACTGCATTGGAAACTGATTCTAAGGGGCCTCGAACATGTGTTTATATGCGACGAGCTGCTCTGTGACCTGCAGTGGTCAAGATAATCCAAGACCTCACATTTGTAGCTTTTCACCTGAAAGAGGATGCGTTATTGATGACACTGATGTGTGTGAATTAGTTATTAGTGCTAGTTTGCCTTATTGTTCTAATCTGTAAAAAAAGACAAACAGCCCTCAGGTTTTCCCACCATTATAAAAGACGTCAATCATATGGCAACGGAAAAGTATTCAATAACCACCTGCATACAAAAACAAAAAGTAAACCCACTGGCTTCTCTAGTCACATAAATATTGATTGGTCCACAAATCTAAAATACAAAGAATGACAACAACATTTACCCCTATTCCAGGATGATAGTCAGGGGGCACATATGTATCTAGGGCACTGACACATGTGTGGAAATAGGTCTGCCTATGCAAGGCTAACAGAGATAAGTGTATAAAGACGCATTAATAATGCATCAGTGCAGCGTTCCAGTGTGTGAACTTGGTTTAATTGGACTGAGCTATGACAGTTTCTTCAGTCCTGCTTTCTGATATTGGGCATGGTCAAGTGGTTACATAGGATAAAAAAAATTGTTCAGATGTTAATGAGTCGGCCTACATTTACCTGTCATATAAGTGTAATACATGGATGGAAAGGGTATTTCTAGTACTTTGAGGCCATGCAAAGACATTTGTCAATTTCAGCCATTTTCACTGAAGTCTTTGTGAAAATCATCTCGGTTATGTAGGGTAAAAAAACTACATCAAAAGTTGGCACATTTTTCAGCATATCAGAAGTTTCTGTTTTCAGCTGAAGTTGCCAAAATTAGCATTACCATAGTGTCAGGTATATTGTTGACTGCAAACCCTGCAATTTGGTGAAAAAAAAAAATTAATCGGCCTAGAACTGGGGGATATCAATAAGAATGGAAGTCTGGTTACGTAGAGTGAATTCTCAAGTCCTCTAGGCTGGTAATCAAAATGATCTGCCAAGTACAAATGATTTAATATTATCTCAATATCATTCTTGGAGTGAGTAAGTATAAATAATGTTTAAAACCTATAATCATTAAGGTTGAGATATAAACCAGTACTCTCTTGGACAAGTTAAGTATTAGACAAAAACTGTAAATGTGGACATCAAACATAGTCTTTTAAAACAATGAAATTCAATTGTCTTTTTTTTTTTTTTTTTTTTTTTTTTTTTGTAGACATCATTTAGAAACAGTAATGTTAGGACTTCCAAACAGTTATGTGTCAGCTACAAATTACAAAATAAGTCTATCTTAAAGTTTTTTTTCCACCCAACATGTTGATAGTCCCCTGACTCTGCCCTATTCTGTTTTGTTCCTGTGAATGTACTGATGGTTCAGTTAACTGGGCGTTGTCTCTTTCAGGTCTACGAAAGGGTTGCCGGAGAGGAGGTGCTTCCCCTGGACAGACGGCTACGGAGGCTGAGGGCCCACTGTGGGCCTGTGGCAGGCTCCATTTTTGCATTTGTAGCTGTTTTAGACTTCCTCTTCCTGCTGCTGCTGCAGTGGCTGGTACCAGATCAGGTCATGGATGTTGCTGTTGATGCCACAGGTCCTTGTGGATTGTGGACACAGACACCTAACAGTAAAGAAGAAATACATGCTGCAAGTGCCATGAGGGGATCATCTGGAACACAAAGCTCTTTATAATGAACACCCCATGGGTCTGTTTCATTTTCAGCTGCTCACATGGTATATTTATTTTTGATAGTGCAAACTGACAACATTTTGATTAAAGTCAATGTGTTCATAGAATTCACAAATATTGTTTACATTGCTGACCAAAAGGGACCTTGAGGAAATGAAAAAAATGTAAATTATGCAACTCATTGGAGCTTTGAAAAGCACTTTTTATTTGTAACATGCAGTATGATTTGTACAAGGGCCAAAGGAAACGATAACCTACATTTTTAAGTCATTTTCCAGTATTCTGAATTATACAACAGAAAATGCTACACAGACTCATCCTGTGGGACTTCTTTTGTCAACAAATATCCCCTAGAAATATTTAATTTATTTTGGAGTAAGGGACCTCACTAATCAGGCTTTATAAAGTACTTGAATGTTGTTTTTGCCTGTCATTTTTGACAGTGACATAATCTACCATTGCTTTCAGCTCTATGTTGCACATGGGAGAGAATAAAGGGCAGTTTTAGCGCTACATTTAACAGTTGCCCTACACTGGAAAACAACACAGCAGGAACCTATGTTCATGTATTTGCATGTTATTTATGTTTTCTGAGTTCTGCTATTGTGAATCTGTGCATTAATGTAAAATGTTTCCTTTTAAAGCTTTGACACCACTCCTATATTTTATGATTTAAAAATATTTTCTGAAATGTTAAATGTTTCTACTAAGTCTTTGGAGTGTCTGTAAATGATTGTGGAATTTCCTGACAAGGACAAATGTTGGCAAATGACATGTATTTTCTAATACTTTCATGTCGCTTTATTCATATTGTCTAAAAGTTCTGTTTGATGATCATGAATCCAATAAAATAGTATTGGAGGAGCTCACATTCTTCCTCTCTTGCTGAATTTTGTTCTATTTTAGCCAATATGGACAGACTGATACGGTGTGCAGATTTTCTGAAAAATGCAAAAAATTAAACAAGAATTTAACAGCATCAGTGCTTGGCTCTCAAAATATTGATGTTAAAATATAGGGAAAAAACTTCACCTTAAAACTGGCACTTTGGCCAGCTGTAAAGTTCTTAAAGTGCTTTATAAATAAAGTTGGTATGGTATGGTGTGGTAAAACTCCTCAAAAACACATACAACAAAGACTGAACTTACAATCAGTGGGAAAAAAAAGAAAATACTAATTTTCAGGAGCTGATAACTAATGTGTATGTTTGGTTAACTAAACTATTCCTGTATGGATTATACTGACTACATTTCTTACGATGGTTCTGATGTTCTATACTATTCGTCACCCTAACTCAAACTCATGCCAATAGTTTGTTCACTCCTGCATTCGAAGTAAAAGTCATGATCGACTTTATTGGCTTCTGGTGTACATGGATATATACAAATATATAAATAGTAAGCACTGTCAATGTAGTTTTGTGTCTATTAATAGTTAAGATGAAATAGCACAGAGAAGCACACAGAAAGGAGTGAAAGAATTAAGAAAGCTAAGTTGATGAACAACTTTTCGTTGTAAGGTAAGACACTAGCCAGTGTTAATTATCATCAGCCATCATTTAGATGCTTTAACCCATAAAGACCCAAACATCCAACACCGCCTAAAAGCATCTACGAATCTAAACTGTTTAATACCTGTTGATTGGCTAAATCTATCAATACATGAAAATAATTGGTGTAAAATGCAGTTTTTCATCTTTTCATGGTCATCAGATATGACTCATTTGGATGTTCAGAGGCTCTGTAGTTACCGTAGAAACATCATCATCTTCTACAGCATTGATTCACCAGTAAAACCCATGGAGTTGGATCAATGGCAGTGGATGGACACACTGGGTTTATGTTTAGTTAAAGATATATTTACCTGAAAAAGTCACTTTTTCTTTCAGTTTTCTCTGTTTTTTATACAATAACCCTTAACTTTAATCTGAGCTTTTGTGAATGTCTTTATGATCAGTAAATTAAATATAGGAAAATACCTAATTTTTGTTGATAAAATGCAAAATACAAAGGATAACATTATAATAAATGGTGATAAATCACATAAGAAAGGTTAGATATAGAGAACATTTCATTTGGGAACTGACACAGAAGTAGCGCTGGGTTTTTATGGGTTAAAATGGGTTAATTTTATCTACTTAATGCTCTGATAAGTGGTTTAACCTACAATATTGCATCATTTTCTATACGATCACACTATGTTTATTGGAACATTGCCCCATGAGAAACTTATATCCATAAAAGGTTAACTTTTGATGAGCTCAGAAAAGCAGATTTTTTCATCTTTGTGACAGTGCATTTTTCAGCTAATTCAAGAGGGTTTTTAAAGAGTTTATTTACTTTAAGAAGGAGGAAAATTTGTAATGTTTCCCATAAAGGAACACTTGACTGATTACTTTATCATAAATATTTAATGCATGGTTTTCAAAGGACAGGAAAAGGCTGAAAACTTAACCTGAAAAGTCACTAAAACTGAGACAAATGCAGTAGAATAAAAAGTACAGTTACTTTGTCATGATCCTCCACTGTTATAAAGTGGTTACCAATTGGACAAGCACTTAATGGCTCGTCTTGTAGAGCTGGTTTAACAAAGACGGTGGCTGTGTGGAATGAAGAGCGTCAGACAAAACACAGAGTCACTGTGAAACAAAAGGTGATAGCGAGGAGGTGCATGGCTTTTCAAGGCTAACAGTGGGGAGTCAAATAGTGTTGGAGGCTCAGTATTTTCATGTCTGTGAGAAAACCTTGCAAATCTGTGAGAGAAACTTATTTATGTAGACACGGCCAATAATATGAATGCAGAAGTGTATTTAGATGTCCTATAAATGTAGATGTGTAGCTCTGTGTCCTGCAATAGTAGTATATATGTATGGATCTGATTCTTTAGTGCAGTGGTTCCCAACCTGTTTTGGCTCCTGACCCCATTTTAACATCACAGATTTCTGGTGACCCCAGACATTCAAAACAGAGACTTTTTTTTTTTTTTTTTTGCTAAAATTAATTTGTTTTTGATCATGTAATAGTTTGCTATACTATTTTGGAAATAAATGTTGATTTTAGATGACATTTAGTCTATATAATGCATATTATTATGGACAGAGGCAGAAAAGCCAGATGTAGATTACTGCACAAAGTGAGAATTTGATTTTCCTTGGTCAGGATATGTACAGTCAGTCCAGCTTGGATTTACAAGGCTGACAATTAATACTGAACAAACAATAACTCAAACTATGAATTATGAAAGAGCTGCAGCATCTGAAACTGACCACAATGAACATTTGACAGATAAACAGTACTTCTACAGTTTGTCATGTCTTTTACATATTGTGATTGTCTCTCTCAACTCACCATATATTTTTTATTAGTACGTTCTTTTTAAAATTTTTATCAGTTACTAGAAATTTCAGGCGACCCCACGTGGGGTTCCGACCCCAAGGCTGAAAAATACTGTTTTACGGAATCCATTCCACATTTGTATGCTGAGTAATATAATCTGTACTGTAGCTGAAAATATTTTATCAGAGGATCCCCATTTAATTGTTTGCTTTTCTACATAAACATGAACACCTTGTTATTTTAGCTGTAGTTCTCCACGTCAGCATGTATCCCTCTTCTTTTACCTGTATGCATGCATTTCAGTGACTGTTTCAATTCCTGGTGTTCAGGCCCATCCTAACAACCTTTGTCATGCACATGGAGCATTTTTATGTACTGGGATGAGAGAATGTGGGAGGTGCTGGTGTGGGGGAGGAGGTGGCCAAGGACCCAGATAAGATGAAGAGGAAAGCTGACTTCATGTCTGTGTATCTGCCGAAAGTCCAGGACAGTTGTGTAGACGTTTGTTGTGGAATTTTCATCATGGGTGACGTTTACACAGAGTTATCCCACGACACACAGCGACCCTTACACATCTACAGGGGCCTGGCATGTAATGCACTGATGGCTGGTAAGTTTCTTTTTGTGATAATGCAACTCATTTATGTGGGGTTTTGTTCAAGAGTCACACAACTGCATCATATTAGTTAGCAAAATTCATAGTAATTAGTAAGTAAAACTTTTAAGTAAGTAAGGAATTAAGTAGAAAGATTAAAGAAAAGAAAGAGAATGCACAAACCAGGAAGGAATTTTAACAAAACAGGGGAAAAAAAACAAACAAACAAAAAAACCTTTGCTACATACAAGGACAAAGCATACATTTTCCACTGAGGGTGGCTTGGTTTTACATGTTTCAAGCAACAAATCTGTTTTAGCGTAGTGTGTTTTGTTTCTTCAGATTTAATTCTTTGAGTTTGTTTGCAAAAAGATTAAGATGTGTCCCTTGGTGGCTGGTTCGTTATTGTACAGAAAGTTTGCTGTTTACATTTTAAGTGAATCTGAAACCAGATAAATGTGCACACACATGGGATTGTTTTAACATGAAGTTGGGTAGAGGTTAATACTCATGTGCTGTGTGTTTATTGTCAAGGCCCCTCAGTCATAAACTGTAAAAACATTATCCATTAGGGGCAGTTATGGGGGCTGCATAGTAACATAGGCAGATGTCACACAATAAATATGAATAAGGTAACTTACAATAAAATGGGAACCTCATTAAAATGTCAAAATTATGAAAAAAATCTATATAATATTTAAGCATTTATTACGTTTTGCCCAGACTCATGGTCAGACAGATCCCCTCTCCATGATGCAGCCTACCAGGGCAGACTACTCCACCTCAGGACCCTCATCAATCAGGTAAAATTAAGATGGTTTTGGGTTCATTCATGTACAAAAACCTGATGATGTTTATATGAGCCTGATAGTAATATCTGCAATTCAACCTGCAGGGTTTCCATGTAGACATCCTCACCCTGGATAGCGTCTCCCCTCTCCATGAGGCCTGCCTGGGGGGTCACTATGCTTGTGCCAAGTTCCTGCTGGAGAAAGGAGCAAATGTAAGAACACCACTTGATCTGAAAATATGAAGACCCCATGAATAAATACATTAAGAAGCGACAATCAGCAAATTGTTGATTTATTTTGTCCTATTATTCATTCCACTACACTGTAAAAAAAAATCTGTAATTTAACTAAATTTTCACTTTTTATTTTACAGATTTTTCCTTTATTTTTAAGATACAGGAAAATATCATTGAAATGACAAAAATAGACTTTGATTTTACATGTCAAATATAAAATAATATGAAAAAACTGTAACTGAATAACCATAAAATTTCCATTGTTTAAAAGAATTTTTTTCTTCTTTCACAGAAAAATACAGTTAAAATATATTTGCAAATGTATCGTAATTTCACAAATATTTCTTTTCTGTTCATGAGATTAAACTGTTAATTTAAAGTTTAATACTGTAAAAAAATAATAAAACAAGATAAAATTACTGACAGTTAACCACAAAAGAAGTATTTGTTCTGTAAGTTTAAAAAGACTTGTTTGTTAATTGACAAATATCCTGTGTAATTACAACAAAAATGTTGAATAAATTTATTTTTGTGAATGTATAACATGTATAAGCACTGATAAACTGTCAAAATACAGTTTTTAATCAATGGATTGTACAACTTAGTCTCATTGAAAATTATTTATATGTATATATTTATAGATAATTTGATTGTTTTGATATATGTAAATATTCTTTATTAAACATTAAAAAGTTAAAAAAAAAAAAAAAAGCAAAATCTCATGTAAAATTAGGGCAAAAAACTGTATTTTGATTATGGAAAATTACCATATTTTTGTGAGATGTTTATTTTCCGTTATTTTACAATATTTTTTCAGCACCCCTGCTGCCGGAATATTACTGTTTGTTTTTTTTGTTTTTTTTTTCCTTTTTTTTTTATATTTTTTTTTTTGCAGTGTATTAAATCCATTAATCACAGAACTATTTTTGGTTCTGAGATTAATGTGATCCGGGCAAAAAAATTACATACTAAAGTTACAATTAATTTGTATCATTATACCTTCTATCTTCATGAAATACCTACAAAAGAAATGAAAGCAAGTATATCACCAAAACCTTTGGAAAAGTCATGCATCGTACTTTGTGATAACCTTTTGGTGAAATTATTCGGGATCAAAATGAGTCACCTGGTAGATGGTAGAAATCTATGGGAAAATGTTTTTTAAGGCTGGTTTCAGGCACTGTCACTTTACAACTGACAAACATGAAGTATCAGCAATATTACAGGGTATCTGCAGGTTGAAAAAGTCAGATTTATGATTATTTAAAGACATTTTTCAAAGTGTTTTTGGACAAGTTTAAGACCTTACATTCACAATAATAACAGTACAGTAAAAGGCCTCATAGTTATTTCCTTGAATGAGTCTTAACCCTGTTCCGGTCCAGCTAACAGTACATTTCATTTCTCCTGCTAATGCTCCTGAACCCCTCCACCCATGAATGAATAATGGAGACCCCACTCATTCGGATCTCTGTTATGATAAAACACAAAACACTAATTACTCATAATTACAAATTCTTTACAAAGATGTCCAAAACAAATATAACAATGTCATTTGTTGTGTTTCTGGAAGTTTAAAGACCTTTGAGTGACAGATTTAAGGATTAATGATCAATTTTAAGGATAATTAAGACCTTGATTTATGAGACTTTTTTAAGGATCTGAAGACACCCGGTATGTATGTAGATAGAGCATAAGATGAAGTACAAATGGTAAGACTCAACAGGTGTGTGGATAAGCTCCAATACAGAATGTCTGCAGTAAAGTTTTCATATAATTCAGATAACATACATTCAGAGAAGTGGATTTCAAAGTCAAATGTTGCAGTGAAATAAATTGCATTACATTTTGGAGCAGTGAATCTATTAATTAATTAAAATAGTGCTTCATTCATGGGATTGTTTTCCCTTTATTCTGATGTAAAACTTGATTGTAAGTCATCATTTTTAAAAGCAGGAATTTTCTTCACAGGAGTTTTTACTTTATTAAATGTTTCATGCTTTTCTCCTTAGGTGGACATGATGTCAACAGATGGCGCCACACCTCTGTTTAACTCCTGCAGCAGTGGGAGTGTGGCTTGTGTGGAGTTGGTCTTGCAGTACAGTTCCTCCATCCACACCACATGCCAGCTTGCATCAGCCATTCATGAGGCTTCAAAGAAAGGTGTGTACATGAGTATAGAAGTAATCTGACAGGAGCTGCAACCCTGTGATAACCATCTGAGAAAATACCACTTTTATCAGAATCAAAGCATTTGGGGTGAAATATGTGGAAAAAGTCTCTATTTTGAAAATAAATACCAAAGCTGCATGCGCAATGATTGAACAAACTGGTGAAACACATTCACCATAAATATCGTAAAGTAGTACCAGAAGTGAACAGATTGGGGGTTTTTTTTGTTTTTGTTTTTGTTTTTTGCCATTTTTATTGATCAAGAAAAGGTTCCAGAGGAATGATCTCAATCTTACAATGTTGACATTAGTCTTGATTCTCAGAAAACAAAATCTCAGTTGATTGAATTAATTCAACATATTGCACAGCCTTGGCAGTGTGTGGGAAAAAGAGCTGCAGCCATTAAATAATTACAACAATTCTTAAAATGAATTTTTCTAAATACAAATTTTTAATGAATTCCTTGAATTTTCATTTCTATGTTATGTTGTGCAAAGAAGTCGTTTAGCAGCAATCAGGAAGCTTGTACCATGTCCATATTCAAACTAAATAATAACTAACTAACTAACTAACTAACTAACTAAATAAATAAATAAATAAATAAAAGAGGAATATAATGTTCATAACTAGAATATGTCCGCTCTTGATTTGTGTTTCCACAGCTGCTTTGGATGAACTTCCACTGCTTTTTTCCATTTTACAGAGGGTTGAATCCTGCTCCAACTGTTTTATTGTCACCTCTATGTGTGGGTGGACCAGAGTTAGCGCCCTCTTAAATAAAAAGCCTGGAGCAGACAAAACAAACACTGGCTCTAATGAGGGACTTGCACATTCTTGCCAGCTGCTACAGGTGAAGGAACGGGGTATTTGGTTGTAACTTTAAATAAATATCAACATTTAATCTTATGTTTGACCCTGAACCTTAACAAAATTCTCTGATTCCACCCTGTTAAATTTAATCTGGTTTCTTTCGTCCTGTATGACAGTAAACAGAATATCTGAAACACTGACTGACTTTGTTTTTTTTTTTTTGTTTTTTTTTTTGTTTTTTTTAGAATTTTATGATATTTTGTTAATGAAACATCAGATCAATTAACTGACAAAATAATCAGTAGGTTAATCAAAAGTTGAAATAACCTTCAGTTCAATGTTTCTATGATGGTATGCTTCGAAACATTACATCACCATAACCCTGAACACTGATTCTGGTGTGATACTGTTTCTTTCTCAGATCACAAAGACTGTCTACAGTTGCTTCTGTTAAATGGGGCTCATATTGACATGGAGTTGCCTCTTTTGGGAACGCCCCTGTATTCTGCCTGCACGGCCCAGGCTGCATCCTGTGTAGAGCTGCTGCTGCATTCAGGTAATATAGAATGGTCGAAAAAGTATTCAGACTCTTTATTTGAGTCAAAGTACAAATAGCACAATGTGGCAATGCTCTATCAGTGGTAAAAGTTCTCCATTCAAAACCCTGTGTAAGCAATATTATGTAAGTATTATCAGAAAAGTGTACCTACACTGAAAGTAAGAGTAGTCATTGTGTAGAAAGATGGTGCTATCAATGTTTTACAATTATATATGATGTTTTTTTGGATCCATATTACTGCTACAATTATTGAAGCATGCTTATTTGTGTATGAATCAGTATTGAAGTGTTTCATTAACCTCCTGAGACCCAGCTATGTTTTTTGTCCATATTTGTGGATAAGAGTTCCACAGCTTTGTCTTAAAAAAACAGAGCAAAACAAAAAGTAAAAAAAAAAAAAAACACCATTGCAAAGGAGATTCAGAGAAAAAAAGAAAATGTATCTGGAAAAAATGCATCAGTGTCATGCTGTTTTCAGTCTAGATAATTTTTTCATGAAAAATTGAGAAATTTGTATTCTCCTAGGTGTAAAGTGAGTATTTAAGTAGCCTGTTTCATTGAAATATAGTATCTAAGTATTTCATTTTGTCTTGACATGTAGGAGCAGATGTTGGCCTAGGATGTGAGCAGGACACTCCTCTACACGCTGCTGTTCGAGGTGGAGGATCCGCCATAGTGGACCTTCTGCTGGACTTTGGGGCTGATGGGAGTTGTAGAAATGCAGAGGGAAAGACTCCTCTAGACCTTGCATTGCCAAACAGTGTGGTGAGAACCACACTCCAGAAAAAAGGTATTGCAGCAAATATAGACATGACGTGCAAATTTTTTTGGTTTATTTGAGGAAGATAAAAAGCTTCAGTTGTTGATCTTTCCCATCTGTGCAGGTCCTTGTTCACTGTCTCAGCTGTGTCGCCTCTGTATTCGTCGGAGTCTGGGGAGGAATCGTCTCCACAGAGCTTCCAGCCTCTTCCTCCCTCACAGTATCACAGCCTTCATTTTGTACCAGTGAGACGTCTGTTCCTCATCTGTGTGGCTGTCCACTGGTCACTTTATGTTCATTTCCATTACCTTTACATTCACTACTTTGCAGAACATTTCCAAATGTTTTATAAATGACACACATCTCTCTCATATCACACAATAGCATTAATACATATATATAACATGTATAGTTTTATACTGTACTCTGTTTTATTCTCTGTTTTCTGATGAAAATAATACTTCTGTAAATGTAAAATAAAGCAGGTTGTACTGCAGAAGAAACATGGAGAATAAGTAAAAACTGTTGGAAAAACGAAAAGGCTCTTCATATTAAAGTCCATATTCTACAGACATATAAAGGGCACATATATATATATATATCATTACACAGGATGTCTCAAAAAACAAATATCAAATGTATGTGGTCAAATAGCAAGAAAACCATAAGACACAATTGCCATTTTCTACTCTATTTATAATATCACATCATTTTCTGGTTTATTTAAGTTAAAAAATGCCTTTTTTTTTGTCACGTGCTGATGAGGAACACATAATATAACGCTATCGCCTCATAGTATCACCTTTTATTTTTTAAAATGAGGTTAAAAAAAAAAAAGAGCTCTCAGCTCTCACAGACATTATTTAGAAGGGGTCTAGGTGAATCAGTGCAGGAAGTGGGCTTCAGCTCTGTTGAAAGGGACCAATCAAGCAAAATTAAATCAGGGTTGATTGAAGTGGGGTGAAGAATCAGGTCTGAGCCGCCCAGTAAAATAGGAATGTTCAAGTTGAACTTTGGTATGCCTGACCACTGTTGGTATATTATTACAGTACAATAATAGTACAATAAATTAAAAACATATTCAAGACAAATTTCATAATAGTTGGATATCACCAGCCTCATGCTGCCACAAAATGGAGGACGGTTTTGATACCACGGTCAATATATAAGGTCAGTTTATTTATTTATTTATTACCAGAAACACCTGAAAAATATATGCTTTTTTTTTTTTTACCATCCATATTGTCATAATTCTTACTATGAAGTCTTGAGATTAGTAACAGAGAGTTACATTTTTGGAGATGCCATATAAACCCCTAAAAAGTGTATGATTTTCTCTGACCTTCCATTTCCAACTGTTTTTCTTCAGTAAATTCCTAATTAATGTTAACTGATATGTGATGTACATGACTTATGATCTTAAGATTATTTGCTCTGCATGGACCTTATATATGGACCTTTTGCATTAACAGCACATGATAAATATGATCTGTTCATGGCTACAAATTTCAATACCATCTAAAAATACTGTAAATGTACTCTGAGCTGAAGAATATGTCATTGGTTCTAAAGTGATGTCTAAGACCTCTTAGTTAAAGGTCCTGCAGAATATATAAGGCTGTATAATGATCAATAAAGATATGCTACTAATTTAGCAAAGAAATTAGTTGATGAAAAGTATGTTTGATAGGTTCTAAAATATAAGTTGCAGATGGGAAAAATGATAAGAGAAGAGGGTTTGAGGACCTGAAGAATGGACTGGGTTTGTATCTGGTGGTTGCTCAAGCAGAATTACTCTGAAATGTCACTATGAAAAGTCAACACCACAGAGACCTAAAACTGATTTAATGTGATTATTCTTTACTCAGACAACAAAGAACCTCAGCCTCCAGCAGTCATTCTGAATGCCTACATTCAGTCTTTACACACAGAGAAACAAAAACCACTCACCAACAAAATGTACAAAGTGTTTCAAAACTGATCAACATTTTACAAAATGATCTCCACAGGATATACATTTAGCAATTTAAATGTTGGTATTTTCTGTTCATGTACTGTGGGTTAGAGAGCAAAGTATAGCACACCTTTGTTCTTTAACCAGTGTATTACATTATGGGAAAAAGTAAGAAATATCACCTGAGTGAATGAAACTCGGCAAAGATGGTTTGTTCTTTTCCTCTGTGACAGAAATCAAAATTGTTAAAAAATACACATATTATTTTTATTTATTGAATTTGAACAGTTTTGTGATCAGATTTTGTTCATTCAGTTGTGGTAATGACACAAAGATACAAGCAACAAATTTACAACACTGTGCTGTAACTGAAATCTAAGTAAAAGTCATACAATGTGACCAACAAGAACTAAACAACCACTTGAGGATAACTGATAAAAAAAAAAAACAACTTTCGCAAGTTTTATGTTTTTAATTGCTGTCCATAATCTATAATCCCAAAACACAATTAACACTTTAATTTGGTACCACTTTACCAAAAGACTTCTAGGAGCTTTCTGACTGGTTTATATAGTTTATGGTCTATATGGCAATTTTTTGTCCAAAGTGTGGGCATAGTCTAGGTTATTAATTGTTAAAAAATAATTTAAAACAAACAAACAAAAAAAAAAACCACTTAAACACATTAAGAAGTTTGTATGAATCACTTTAGGTTGACAAGATCAAGTTACTGCTGCACCACATATGTCTGTATTTGTTCTGATAAAACTCAGATCTTGATAGTTGCTTTTATTTATCTTGTCAGTTACTATGTTGAACCATTTACCAAACTATTACTACAATTTATGACATGCATAAGGAAGCCTTACTGTAAAATGAAGAATGTTAATTGGGTTTTGATGCATGAATTTGTCAGTTTGATATGGAATCAACTGGTATCTCAAATGACAAACCTTTTCAAGATTAAGATATTCTGATAGATATTCTATTAGACCACATGAAGTTTACAGATATAAATCAGACAGAAAATTTATAGAGACTTTGTAACATAATACTTCACTGAAAAAAATCCTGTTGTTTTTAAGGAAAAAAACTGGCAGCTGTGGTTACCAGAACAATACTGTATAAAAAGACATCCAATAAACACATCAACTAATTCACAATATTTAATAAGAACATCAATTTATACAACGTTAGATTTGACACACATCCTCATCAAGCCAATAAAACCTTTTCAGTCATTTTTTTTTTGGCGTCACAGTCACCTAACCCTGAGTCTCTTATTCTTAAATATTTAACCCCCAAAGACCCAGAACAGTGTTTCAGACCTCTGTGTCTCCTGTATCTATTCTGTTTTTCATTTTTTTTTGTCAGTTGTGTTTGATTTAGAGAAACCGAAGTTTTCCTTGGTCTGAGAATTAATTATTTTCCTGAAATTATAACTGAAAATTGCGTTTTTACTGTGACCACTAATGAAAGTCACTGTTTTCAACTTTCAGATCACTATTTTTTCTCTGCATCTAATCTTTACTAGGCAAGTTCATTGTCATATTGTTGGGAGTGGTTTTTTTATTTATTTATTTTATTTTGCTGAGCTGATTCCCCCCTAGGGAAAATCTGTATATGTATACAAACATACAACAGGCATGATGTGTTTCCTTTGTAAATGAGTTTGATGGCAAATGATAGCAGTACTTGTTGGAGCAGTTTTAATGATTAATAAAGGCCCATTTTTATTTTGCATCTGAAACTTGCACAAAAACATTTTTCACTGGGAACAATTAACTTTTTACATCACCTGTTATTGAACTTTTTTTGGATTTTCTTTGAATTATTTGCGATAACAATAATAACAAATGATATTCACAAGACTTGAAGCTAAATTCTAAGTGATTATAGTTTTGTCATTAGATTTATTCTTCAGTGAGAATGAGTACCCTGTTTCTCACTACAGTTGACAGTTCAGGAAAAGATGAAGAAGGATCAACATGACGTTACCCTCTTACAGGACCGACAATCTTTCAGACTGAGGTCATGTTTGTAGTATTACTATTCTGACTGTACAGCCGTGGTTGAGAAGGGCAGCACAGGAGCTGCTGGTTGAAGTGTTTGCTGAAGCTTTTGCTCATCAGGTAGAGGGCAAACGGGTTCACACAGGAGTTGGTGAAAGCCAAGATGCGAGCAAACACACTGGTGATGAAGTGGCCCAGCGACGTGTCCACCTGATCATAGTGGTATGAGCGGTACAGGTAGATCACATGACTGGGCAGCCAACAGATGGCAAACAACCCAACGAACACCAACACAGTCTTGGCTAGACGCTTCCTGGACTTGATCTGAAAGAAAAGAAGACAAGGAATTATAATCTTTCTAAATAATCAACAGTATGTAACATAATAAATTAGCCCACTTCTGAACATCCTCATCCGTCTCTGTCATTATCTTAAAAAGTTTGTGGAAAAAGAACACAGGTTTGACATGGTTTAAATCACATGACCCTCAGTTTTACACAGATGGACTTAAAGGCTGTTTTCAGTGCTTGCAGAAGTGTGGGACAGCCGTGGCTCAGGAGGTAGAGTGGTTTGGAGGTTCAAATTCCGCTCTGTCCTAGTCATGTGCCATTGTGTCCTTGGGCAAGACACTTCACCTCCAGTGTCACTCACACTGGTACATGAATCCATATGATGGTGGTTGGAGGGGCCGTTTGGCATGAATTGGCAGCCATACTTCCGTCAGCCTGCCTCAGGAATGCTGTGGCAACAAATGTAGTTTGGAATGTTTGTAATGTAAAAATTACATTACATGTAGTTTGAATGTGAGATCAATTATGTAAAGTGCTTTGGGTGCCTTGAAAAGTGATACAGAAATCCATTGTTAGTTATTATTGTATTATGTTGAAAAATAAACAGCTTAAACAGCTTTTTTTCTGTAACATCCTAGGCAAACATCTGCTCCTACATGTCAAGACGAAATGAAATACTTAACCCATAAAGACCCAAACATCCACTTAGGACCTAAAGCATCTACTGATCTAAAATGTTTAATACCTGTTGATCCATTAATCCTATCAATACATGTAAATAATTGGTGTAAAATACAGTTTTTCATCTTTTCATGGTCATCAGATATGACCCATTTGGACGTTCAGAGGCTCCGTAAGAAACACTGTCATCTTCTACAACATTTATTCACCAGTAAAACCCACGGAGTTTGACAAAAGACAGCAGATGGAGACACTTGTTTGATGTTCAGTTAATGATGTATTTTACTTCAAATGTCACTTTTTCTTCAGCTTTTTGTGTTTTGACAGAAAATGACAGAGATGCTTGTTTTTTATGCTCAGTTAATGCTATATTTTACGGGAAAAGTCACTTTTTCTTCAGTTGTCTCTATTTTTGATATAATAACCCTCAAATGTAATATAAAAATGATGATTAAAATATATGATCAGTAAATTAAACATAGGAAAATACCTGATTTTCACAGAAAAAATGCAAAATACAGAGGATCACATCATGATAAATGGTGATAAATCACTTAAGAAAGGTTAAATAGAAAGAAAAAATCATGTGGGAACTGACACAAAAGTAGGACTTGGTCTTCATGGGTTAATATTTGAAGTTAGAAATACTACATAAAGCTGCTTTAATTTTTAATGTCTTCAGATGACTACTTTCTAATTAACGGCTTGCTTGTTGTGTGTAAAATAGTTTGTTGCAGCTCTACTCAGACCTGTTTCTGGATGTGTAGGTGTCCTTCAGCTGGAATGTCTAAAGAGCTCCTGATCAGGCTGCGTGCAATGAAGAAGTAGTAGACAGATATGATGAAGAGTGGGATGATGTAGAAGATCAGGAAGGAGGCTGTGGAGTGGATTTTTGGGTGCAGCTCCCCAGCGTGGGGGTAGGGTCCACAGGTCACAAATGTCTCATTGGTGTTACTTGTGGTGTAGGTGTGCAGGTCAGAGAAGACAGCTTCAGGAATGGCCAGGGTCACAGAGACAAGCCAGATGGCAGCTGCTCGTAGACAGATACTGAGCGTAGGACTGGACCGTTGGATATCCAGGGGTGTCACAATCGCCTTGTACCTAAATAAAGACAAGATTTCAATGTGGAATAACAATAATTCTTCTTATTGGGAGAGCACATTTCCGTAATACCTTGGCTACTTGTTTGTACACTATAAAAAATGACTGTAGAATTAACACCAAAAAGCTGTAAAATTGCAACATAAAAAACTGTAAGTGACAATACAATGTCAAGTTGTAAAAATCTGTGTTAATGACTGAATCAAATATAGCTGTAGTTCTTACAGGAAGAGAATGTGAACAAAACCAGATTTGGATGAAGAAATTATGTATTTCTATTGTTTTATTGTTGAAATAAAGGCGTATTTGCTTTTTTTTTTTTTTTTTTTTTATAAAAAAGTTATAAAAAAGTAAACATTTAACAATTTAACATTTTAAATTCGTAAACTAATGGGTTGGTAGAGTTGATAGAGCGGCTCGTCCAGTAACCAAAGGGTTGGTGGTTCGAATCCTGGCTCCGACTGTCCATATGTCAAACTGTCCATGGAAGACACTGAACCCTAAACTGGTCCCAGTTGGACCTGGTGGATTTGGGAAGTGCTTTGGACACCATGCAGGTGGAGAAAGTGTGCTGAATAAGTGCAGTCCATTTACCATTTAAATCTACATGTTTAAAATGTTAAATCTACATGTTACTCCGTAAACATGTTTACAGTTGGATGTGTTTTTTACAGTATTGTTCTGGAAACCACAGCTGCCAGTTTTTTTCTGTAGAAACAACAGGATTTTTTTTACAGTGTAGTTTCCATAAAAATAACTGCAAATGTACAGGGTTCCTGATCTCTAATTTGTACTGAAAAAGACTCAATTTCCTTTTGCAGCCAAAAGCCTTCAGAGTTTATCTTTCTGTAGATTAAAGGCTGCCACAGTGAAAATTAATTTAGGATTAAAATCAGTAGACATAAAAAGATAACACTTTTCTCCTGGACTGAATGGGTCCAGGATTAGAAATCAAAGACATGATTTGTTAATCAAAGGGAGAAGTCAACATCAACAAAGGACACAATTTCAAGTCAAATTAATGATATTTCCATATCCCAATACTGCAAATCACAGATTTCCCTCATGGGATGTAACAGTTGTATAATATATGGTAACATCTGTCCTTTGATTTGAGTTCAAGCAGTTATACTGAAATATTATAGGGTTTATCATTTAATTAATATATGGGTTTAATCTGTCCCCATATGAGTTCATAAATGTGGGGACAGATTGTTCAGTTGTGCATATATTTGTTAGTTTGTTTTCCAGACTGAAGAGACCAAGTACTGCATTTTTGTTGCTCATGCCAAATGGTCTGGAGTTGACCTTCAGTCTGTCAAATTCTGTGCCAAGGAAGGGACGAATCATAGTCTTATTATCACATCAAAAGTCTCCGGCAGAAAAGTTTATGTTCTACATCTAAGACACATATAGGATCATGTTCAGACATATTTCTTAACCCTTTCATGCATGAATTATAAGAACCTTAGTCGAGATTTTTTTCCTGAGTGTTTTTATTCCTCTTTAGGCATGGGAAAAAAAATGCAATTAAAATGTTTGTCAATCAACTTGTCAATCCACTCAGCTGGACACAATGCCTTTAATTTTTGAAGGTAAGAAACCATCATCAGAAAGTGATATACAGTGCAAAAACTATAAAATAAAAACATTTTTAATGCAACTAATCTGATGTTTTCTTGCATTTTAACATACTCTAATACTAGTTACTACTCACTTCATGGAGATAATATGCACAAGAAAAAAAAACACTTTTTGATAAAGAAAACTGTTAATTACAGTCTAATAACAGTTAGCAAATATTTACACCAAAAAATATTACTACAGATCAGGTTTATTAAGAACAGCAAAGTTACAGTAATGGTATGAATTGCAGTGTATGGGATAGTGCTTAAGAGTCCTCTGTGTTGGGTGATATGGAACTAAAACAACAAAACCCATGATTATACAAAAGAACAGCTGGAGAAGAGCTGCCCACTGTTGTGACCACTATGCATGAAAGGGTTAAATATCATTACCAAAAAAAGGTACATTAAGAGCATTATGAAGGCGTATGAACTTGTCAGGATTCAATTGACCTGCTGACATTTATCATACAGTTTCAGGAAAAACATGAAGAGACCACTCATATGTCCACCAGTGTCAGCAGTGTCAGGAATAAACTGTGTAATTTATTTGTTTGTGATTGTGGAATATTTTTCCAGAGCTGTAAATTCCTACTTTTTGGAGTCAGTTTGATACTATATCATGGGTGTGCTGTCTGTATTATCTTCAGTGTCATAAGCTACATTTTTTAAGCCTTTAGAAATAATAAAAGCATATTTCATACTACTGCTTTTGGACTAAACCAAAGGGCAGATGATCAGACAAACCACATGTGTCCAGCTGTGATAAGCAGCCTACCGGTCTGCGGACAGAGCAGTGAGGGTGAAAACAGAGACTCCCACTGAGGTGAGCTGGATGAACGGGATGAGTTTACATCCCACTCGGCCGAACAGCCACTCATCCACCAGGTACCGGCTGGCGTCCACAGGCGCGCAGGTCACCAGCAGCAGCAGGTCCCCCACAGCCAAACTGGACAGGAACAAATTGGGCACAGTCCGCATAGACTTCACCAACAGACATGTCTTCAACAAAGTAACATTTCCCACTAGACCGACGATGATGATGATGCCGTAAACAGCCGCGATGCCGATGCCAGGGAGCCAGATGTAGTGGTGCTGCTGTCCGGATGAGTCCCAGGACACATTCCCAAACCTGCTGTCCTCTGAGGTTAAAACGGCAGAAACCTCCAAAGACATAGCAGCCGTGGGGTAAAGAGCTGGAATAAGAGAGTGTGGTGCCGCCTGATGCCTTTGGCTTTATAAACTCCATAACCTGACTCTGTGCCATGCGTCACTTTACGCACAGTAGGATGAGTACTGCTCAAAAGGAGGACCACAAGTGTCCACGTCGACTAACCTCTCAGTGCTTTCAGCATTCTTTTCTCAAACTTGCGTTACTTTAATGTATTTAATTTTACACTGATTGTCATATATCATTTTAGATGTGCCTACACCTCTTGAGAGTTTCAGCAGTATATAGGCTAGTTATTATTGGAATAAATGGAGAAAAGGCATAAGAATGCACGGCACAGATTTGTTTTGGATCAACTGGGGCAAAACAATCAGTTCTAGACCACTTTAAAAAGATTTCAAGGTGTTTTTAAGCGTACATATTGCAGGTATAATTGGCCTTCTATGTTCTACAGTTTGGTTATGCGTAGGGGAGAACGGGGTTGGTTGTCACGCTCATCATATCTCAGCCAACAGGGGGCGCAGTCACAAAATATTGGTAGTGAAATGATCAGAACTGGGAACAGAGTAACTGTATATGGTCCTTGCTGGAGTGTGATGCTTAACCTTGAGGTGAGAGGATATGACTGTTTTTCATGTCAATTTATAAATGTGAAGCACTTCACCATTTTTCTTCTGGGCTTTTACACAAAAAGTTTCAAACAAAAAAGTTGTTACCATCAAAATGTATGACGGGAAAGCTATAGTTTTAGTTGTCATTTGCTAGCCAGCTAGTTGCTGGATGGTTTGCTAACTTTGTTGCCAGCCAAAAGTTCCACTTGGGGTTGGTTGTCAACTTTTTGAGGGGGGCTGGCTGTCAAATGCCGCGTTACCACTTCGTGGAACCGACTCGACTCAACTCAGCTCGGCTTGGCTCGACTCGACTCAGCTCGGCTCGGCTTGACTTGGGTACAAGGTCCTATTCCTGGAGACCGTTTCCATTGTAGGATACTACCGACTTTACAGTTCCTGGACGTCGTAGCGATGCAGCGTGTTACTTCAATGTCGTCTGCTCAGACAGTTGCTGATAAAGTCAATCTTTGCGTGTTGTCTCGTCAAGCTCATGCTGAATTTTTACGTCTGAACTTCCTCGACAAACCATGGTGTAGTTTTGCGGGCTGACATCATGTGGATTAACCTGCTGCTACATTTACTGTCAACTTCCGCATCTGTTTTTTGTAAGACAGCGGGTCACAGAGACGATTCTCTGACCAATCAGTGTTCTGCAGTGTGCACACGACACGTTTTAGTATCTGGTCCCCAGTCCTGGAACCTCCGCAGAGGTGATACCAAAAACTAGTACCGGGTACCAGATTCCAGGCCCTTTTTCATAATGGAAACGCAAAAAGGCCGAGTCAAGTTGAGTCGAGTCGAGCCGATACCATGTAGTGGAAACGCAGCAAAATGTAACAACCTCTAACTGGATGTAGAGAGAGGTTTTTCCGGAGATAGAATCAGCACCAGCTACCACAACCCACTGTCCCACACCAACTGCTGAGTCTTGTGCACCCCAGCCCATCCCAGCTGCCAAGCCAAATGCACCCCAGCCCACTCCAGCTCACCCCACTATACCTCCAGAACCATCCACCAGCTCTGGACCGAGAGGAGTGACTCCAGAAGAACTGAGGCCTTATCCACAGGCTCCATCCAAGAAGAGAGTCCAGAAAATGAAAACTATCAAGCTCCATCTTCACAGATACCCCAGTGAAGCAACAAATAGAACAGGAAAAAACAAAGAGAGAACAGAAGAAGAAGAAATGTCTACACCCAAAGACAACAACATCAAGAAAGCAACAGAAGACAAAGAAGAAACGTGAAAATGAGTCTTCATCTGATGGAGAGGAATCTGTCTGTGTTGTTTGTGTGGAACCATTCTCCAGCAGCTGCTCAAAGGAGGTCTGGGAGCAGAGTGTGATGTGCAAGCAGTGGGCACATGAACTCTGCAGATTTGGAAAGCACAGACCCTTTGTCTGTTGTCATTGTGTTCCAGACAGTGAAAAGTTGACTTGTTCAGCCTATTTCATTTGTTTTATAGTTTCTCAGGTGTTTTGATGAAAACCTCAAGGATATGATGTTTCATGTGTCCTGTTTATGTTCCCCCCTGTTTATAATGTTTTAATAACAATTTCATTTGTAAATTTAATTCTGAAAGTTTCCATCATTATTATTATTATTTTTTTATTACAATTTTTCCATTGAAATAATATGGGACAACCCACCCCATAGTTTGTGACAACCAACCCCACAATGTGATTGTCTTTGATGGTTAATAAATCACTGATAAAATAAGTTAAAAGAATGAAAGAGATGCCTATTACAACCCAAGACTTCAAGCTTTACTGCAATGTATGAATGACTATTCTAAGACGTGTTGATCAGGAGATATTCACAGAAGAGTAACAATTGAGACAACCGATCCCGTTCTCCCCTACACTGAAAGAATTGTCCATCTTCCCTACTGGTGAAATGAAAAGTGAATATCCACATGAGCTGCTCACTGATCCTTAATAAAGTGTGGTGTCCATTGGCTTCTTCTTTGTGTGTCTTCTGCAGGTCAGTCATCTATAAGGCCCAATACTTCTGGTCTATATTAAACTAACCTCATCTAACCTGTTCATACTCCTAGTATCTTACATCACAGGAGGATGAACAATATAGACCGTAATCAGATTGCACCACTTGGAACAAATGTCAGTTCTAATATAAATGCAAATTGAATTTTCTGTTATCAAGGCAGCAGATTAAGAAAAAGAGGAAAATATGCTAATCTGAGTGTGAACCATTTTAATTTTCTAGGCTGCTCTGTTCCAGTCTGAGAACTTTAGGCAAATTGCTAAATGTTTTTTCAAAGAAGAAAATGACTGTGTGTAGTTTGCAAAGCTATTGCCCCAAAAATGTATATAAATTGTTTGCCTTTTTCTGTGTAAGACTGAGAACAAAGTGTGCTTTTACTTGAATTGCACTTCAGTTTGAGCTCATAAACAGGGGCACAGTCCACATGATGATTCTCATTATGCTGTCTGCTTCTTCAAACATGGACTAGATGCAACCCAGTGTGATTTTTCAGACCTCTGACTGAAGCTGTTTTTCCATAATTTCGTGGCGCTTTCCTCTCTCTCTTTATTATTCAGTTCCTTTGTGTCTGTGCAATTGAAATGGACAGATTTCAATTAAAGTATGAAATGGACATAGTTTAACACTGCAGTGGTGCAGCGTTAAAGTGTCAAATCATTCAATTATCTGAAGGCAATTATTTTGACTCAAATAATTGAATTTTATGAAGGAAAATAATTCAATTTGCTTTCATTTTACTGTAATTTTTTCCTCGTCTTTTTTCTTTTATAAGCCATTGTCACATCGGTGCTGCTGGTTAAAAATTTGATTAGGTCTAATCTATAAAATGACATTTGCGTCTATATCCATAGCTCCGTGACATTCACAATCTTTTCTTAAATTGAGATTAAAAAAAAAAACTGATTAAAATTTGACTCAGAGCTTCTCTTGCATAAATTTGACATATTTAGGCTCATCAGTTATGATGGAAATGGCACATAGTGTGATAAAAAGTAATGAAACCAAATGATAAATGACACCTGGGGATATTTATGACTTTAAATGTGCAAATCAATTGGAGGGAGAAAAACTCAAATGTTTTATTGTGTCAAAGCCTTTTTGCACTCATTCCTTAACTACATCTATGGATATTCAATTAATAATCCAAAATTAATAATGTTTGGATTTATTTTATGAATATGATTGTTACTACAATCTAATAGTCTAATCTATATCTGTCTATAATATCGTTTTCAGAACCATGGACAGCAGCTGAGTGGGTCTGCAGTTGCTGTCGCCACCTGGTGGTAACAGGGTTGAACTGAAAGAAAGAGGTGACACTTTTAATGTCTCCCTGGAGAAATTAGTCATTGTTGTAGTGACTCAGCAAAGAATAAAACAAGTGAACAACAGAAGAGATGAATGAAAATAAAAATATCCATTGAATGCATGGGTTATTAGGTTACAGGAGGAGGCTATTCCTATCCTCTACCTAAATGAAAAAGTGAAACTGTGGTGGAAAATAATGTTTACTCCAGTACTTCCCTAAAAATTTAAGATACTTCAGTATTTCTATTTTCTACTCCACAGTTAGAGGTAAACATTGTCCTTCTTACTCAACTATATTACATTACATTGCATTATGGGTTGAGCTTCACACTCACCTCCTTTATAAGATAAATCAGTCAGCGGATTAACTGGAAAATATACTGTCACCAAGCTGAAAACAGGCCTGTTTTCTGGACTCATAATTTTGTAGGTGTTTGTAGTTCTCAAAGGACTCTACAATGAAGATCTCTTGATGTGGACTAAAATACTGAACAGAAGGTACAGTATAAAGTATAAAGTAGTTCAACTGAGCTGATCCTTCTAAATAAATAAGAGTAAAACATGCACATAAATGCAGCAGCAATATGAAATCCTAACATATAATAGTAATTACATACTAATTGCATAACAGCAAAGGCACTAATCTTTGCATTGTTCTTTGTTTTGTTTCTGACAAAAAATAATAAAATCCAGTCGTCAGCCTCTGGACCCATCCCCCACCCCCCATCTCTTGATACTGGTTTGGTCCCAGGTCCCAGAACTGCTAGTAAATATACATCCATCCAAAATGTAAATCATATTTTATTCATATTTGTATATCAGTGGGGGGGGGGGGGGATCTAATACTGTTATTAAAAATATTAAAATACAAAATATGGCTGTCACCTTTCTCCTCAATATTGCATGAAATTGTAAAATCTGTTGTAAGTAGAATATTGATGCCTGCACAGTGATATGTTTTTATGGTTTGCATGGTTTACAACACTGAAAAGGTGGGGCTGAATGTGAATGTGATGATGTTATTTTCATGGGGCCCTGAATCCCTGGTGAGACCTCTGGGCACAGTAGTGTTAGCAATAAGCCTGAATACTTCTTCCACTACTGAAAGGAAGAAGGCAGACTCTGTTACAACCTAACCCAAAAAAATCCAAATATCCACCATCGACCAAAACCATATACTGATCTAAACTATTTAATCCCTGTTGATCAACTAATCCTATCAATACAAGTCAATAATTGGTGTAAAATACAGTTTGTCATCTTTTCATGGTCATCAGATATGACTCATTTGGACATTCAGAGGCTCCGTAGTTACTGTGGAAACACTGTCATCTTCTATAACATTGATTCACCAGTAAAACCCATGGAGTTGGAACAATGACAGTGGATGGACACACTGGGTTTATGTTCAGGTAATGAGAGATTTTACCGAAATAATTATCTTTTTCTTCAGTTTTCACTGTTTTGATATAATAACCTTGGAATTTACAATGAGTTTTCGTGAACATCTAAATTAAGTATAGGAAATTAAACATATACATATACATTTTATTCAATTTATGATGCTTTTATTCCATTTTATTTATTACTATTTATTTATTGATATTGATAGTCACAGATTGAGAAACAAAATCCCATTCTCTTATGTATTAGGGGTGTGAGAAAATATCAGTTCTGCAATATATAGCGCTATTTCATTTCACAATACCGTATCAATATTCAAAAGTACTGTATCGATATTTTTAAGTATTTATTCAAATCCAGATATATGGCAGAGGTTCATTTGTGTTTTCTGGTTTTCTTTATTGTTTATATCTTATTTATTGTTATTTGACACTGTTTTATTAAATAATGGTTATTTTATGCATCCTAAAAGCACTTTTTACTGTCTGAGAGGCAGATGGTAGTTCCTTTGGAAACCAGGAGAATTAGAAAAAATTTGTGATTATAGCATTAGATCCTGTTCTGAAATAAAAATGTGTTCAGTATTTGTACATATTTCTGGTGTAATTCAATCCTTCCAGGAAATAATCATTAAAAAAAAGAAACAAACAAAAACTTTTCTTTTTAACAGTATCATGATATATTGTGATATATTGTATCGTGATCCTAGTATTGTGATTTGTATCGTATCGCCAGATTCTTGTTGATACACAGCCCTATTACGTATGTACGTGCACAGCGGAAAAGACAATAAAAAAATCCTTGATTGTTGAAAATACATGATTTGAAAACTGAAAAATACATAGGATAATATTATAATAAATGGTGATAAATCACTGAGGAAAGGTTAAATAGAGAGAGCTGACACAAAATTAGCACTGGGTCTTTAATCTACACTGTAAAAAAAATCCTGTTGTTTTTATGGAAAAAAACTGGCAGCTGTGGTTTCCAGAACAATACTGTAAAAAACACATCCAACTGTAAACATGTTTACAGAGTAACATGTAGATTTAACATTTTAAACATGTAGATTTAACATTGGATTTAAATGGTAAATGGACTGCACTTATTTAGCACATTTTATACATCTTCATGGTGTCCACAGCACTTTCCAAAGCCACCAGGTCCAACTGGGAGCAATTCAGGGTTTAGTGTCTTCCATGGACACTTGGACATATGGACAGTAGGAGCCAGGATTCGAACCACCAACCCTTTGGTTATTGGATGAGCTGCACCAACTCTACCAACCCATTAATTTACAAGTTTAAAATGTTAATTTATGTATTTATTTATTTTTTTTTGTCTAGTTTCCTGAAGGTGTGGTTAGCTAGATGTACGGGCTTGTTGATGTCATTTTTTACCATCTGTTTTTTTTTTTTTCTCCTCCTTCTTTAAAAAAAAAGAGAATGGTATACTTGTTGTGGTTGATGTCATATATAATATTTTGTATGACTTCTGAATAAACATTGGAATTAAAAAAAAAAAAAAAAGTTAAATTGTTAAATGTTTACTTTTTATAACATATATATATATTATTATTATTTATTTATTTATTTATTTATTTATTTATTTATATGCGCTGTTATTTCAACATTATGGTCTTGCAATTTAAACGGCACCACATTGTTTTTTAATATACAGTTTTATTTTTTAAAAACAATTGAAAAAAATACATAATTTCTACATACAAATCTGGTTTTGTTCACATACTCTTCCTGTAAAAACTACATCTATATTTGATTTAATTGTTAACACAAAAATCTTTTCAAATAAACAACTTTGCATTGTATTGTCACAGTTTTTTTATGTTGCAATTTTACAACTTTTTGGTGTTAATTCTACGGTCATTTTTTACAGTGTACTTTTGCAAATGATGTTCAATAAAAGTAGGCTGTAAGTAGTAAAAGAGGCCACTTAAAAATAGAGCCAAATAGTGCAGGTCACTGTGGTCCCATGAGGCCAGAGTGAGGCTGGGCCATCATTCTGTTGACTGCAGACTGACATCCAATCAGCTGAGGGCGGATGGGATTGGATGAGCAATCAACGTGTTCCTGTGCTCTCATCCTTGGATACCTTGAGCAGGCTTCCCCCTCAGGCTGTCTGCGGTTTTAGTGCGGGCCTGCACCTTGTTCCGTTTATGTCGTGTTTTCATCGGTGATGGAAAACAACCGCTGCTTTGCCAACCGCTTCTCCGACTACAAAGGTGCGCTCCTCCCGGGCCAGAGCGCCGAGGCCATCGTTCCTGCCGTGGCCGCCACCGTGGACAAAATCGTCAAGAAGGTTCCGCTCGACATCAGCGACTGCGACGGAGGGCTGTACGATGGTCCGGCAGGGGTGGCTTACATGCTGTATCATGTCAGCGAGTGTCCCCTGTTCTCCGAGCACCGGGACGCGTACCTGAAGACGGCCAAGCAGATCATAGACGTGTCGGTCAGATACGTGGACGCGGAGCCGGACAAGAACATGCGCGCCGCCTTTCTGCTCGGCGGGGCGGGCATCTACGCCGTGGCATCTATGATCTATAAATCCATGGGCTTGGCTGATTTTGTTAAGCCGCTGACCAAATTTCGTAACCTGTGGGAGGTGTGTGCGCCCATCAATTTTCTGGAGTGCGGCTCGGATGAGCTGTTTGTGGGGAGGGCTGGATACCTGTGCGCGGCTCTGGTCCTCAAACAGAAGCTGGGCATAGAGGTGAGACCCTCCACCCACCCACACTGAGACCCACATGGAATGTCAATGAGTGGGCTGCTTCCACACTGTGAGATGAGCTGAGTTTACTTAACCCTTTCATGCATGAATTATGAGAACCTTAGTCAATCATTTTTCGTGAGTGATTTTAGTACCTCCGCCAAGGAAGTTATGTTTTTGCCAGGATTTGTTTGTTTGTTTGTCTGTTTGTTTGTTTGTTTGTTTGTCTGTCCGTTAGTGTGCAACATAACTCAAAAAGTTATGGACAGATTTGGATGAAATTTTCAGGGTTTGTTGGAAATGGGATAAGGAAGAAATGATTAAATTTTGGTGGTGATCGGGGGTGGGGGGGCCCACGGGGGGGGGGCACTGATCAGCCTTGGCGGAGGTCTGCACTCTCCGAGTGCTTCTAGTTATCCAATATTTGCACATTGAGCATGTTTGTGGTTTTTATTGTAGTCAATAGTATATTTTTTCAGTACAGATTTGGTGATTTTTTTGTGTATTTTTGGGCCCAATTTGTTTGTGTGTGTGTGTGTGGGGGGGCACTGATCAGCCTTGGCGGAGGTCTGCGCTCTCCGAGTGCTTCTAGTTCCTCTTTAGGCATGAAAAAAAAAACAAAAAAACAATACAAGTGATTTTTTTTTAACCCTTTCATGCATAGTGGCCACTGCAGTGGACAGTTATTAAAAGCTGTTCTCTTGTATATTCATGGATTTTATTGTTTTAGTTCCATATCAGCAAACACAGTGGATCATCCCATACACCGACATTCATACCGTTGCTGTAATTTTGCTGTTCTTGATAAACCTGACCTGCAGGAACATGTTTGAGTGTAAATCAGTTACTTGTTATTATTATTAGACTGTAATTAACAGTTTTGTTTTTTGCTTTTTTTTTAACAAAAAGGTTTGTTTGTTTGTTTTTTTGCATATTATCTTCATAAAGTGAGTAATAACTAGTATTAGAGTATGTTAAAATGTGACAAAACATCAGATTAGTGGCATTAAAAAAAATTATTACATAGTTTTCACACAGTATGTCAGTAAATACATGTTTCTTGGCTTCAAAAATTAAATGCATGGTGTCCGGCTGAGTGGACATTTTTGCAACTCCATGAAAAATAGGTTCATAAAAAAAATTAAAAAAAAAAAAAAAAAAAAAATTAATGGCATTGTTTTCCTCATGCCTAAAGAGGAATTAAAACACTGAGGAAAAAAATCTTGATTAAGGTTCTCATAACTCATAACTCATGCATGAAAGGGTTAATGAACGTTTTTTTCATGCAGTTACAAAAATGTCCACTCAGCTGGACATCATGCGTTTAATTTTTGAAGGAAAGGAACATGTATCTAAAACCCATCATCAGAAAATAAGATAAGATAAGACATACTTTACTGATCCACCAAGGGGGAAATTGAAGTGTGTACAGCAGTGCAAGACAGTATGCGTCAATACAAAAGAAAAATAGAGATGAAAATTTAAACAATATAAACAAGTTTGTTGAAGTGGCTAAAGTGACAAAAAAATAGCAATAATAACAATAATAAAGTTATATGCCTGTCGTGACCACTATGCATGAAAGGGTTAAAAAATCTGAGGTAACCCATTGCCTTAAAAAATTTAAGTAATGAGTAATGAAAACTTGAGTGTATTAAACTTAAATGCTTGATTTGAATGGGATTGCTATTTTAAGTACAACACACTAAATGCCAAGTTAATTTAACTTAAAATTGGTTGCAATGTTAATTGCTTTGTATAATCATTAGACTTAATATCATTAGTTCATTGGACTCAATTCTAAGTTGATTTAAATTGCCAGTAAGAGAAGTGCTTTTAATTTGCAAGGTATTAAGACACAGGTGTCAAACATGCAGCCCGGGGGCCAAAACCAGCCCGCCAAAGGGTTCAATCCGGCCCCTGGAATGAATTTGTGAAATGCAAAAGTTACACTAAAGATATTAACAATCAAGGATATTAAAATAATTTTAGGTAAATTCAATCTAAAATGGGTCAAACCAGTAAAATACTATCATAATAACCTATAAATAAAGAAAACTGCAATTTTCTGTCTGTTTCAGTTTTAAAAAAAGTTAAAATTACACAGAAATATTTACGTTTACAGACTAGCCTTTTACAAAAAATGGGAACAACCTGAAATGTCTTAACAGTACTCTAATTTTACCAGTATTCTGCCTGTTACTAGATCCACTGTGATCTGTAAGTTATAATACACATGTATAAATTATAAACTAAGGTGTAATATTGTTAAAATTGCACTTATTTTTTTTAAAGAATTTGCAGGTTCATATTTGTTCATGTTATGTTCAAGTACTGTTTGTAGATGTAAACATTTACGTTATGGAATTTGACTTTTTTTCACTCAAAAACATAGTAAAAACTTTGGAGTTGACATTATTCATAAGTTGTTATCCTATTATTTATATTTTTAACCCCCCCCCCGATCACCATCAACATTTAATCATTTCTTCCTTGTGCCAGTATCAACATTTCCTGAAAATTTCATGAAAATCCGACCATAACTTTTAGAGTTATCTTGCTAACAAACAAACACGCACACACACACACACCCACACACACACACACACACACACACACACACACACACACACACACACACACACACACACACACAAAGCAAAGCGATCACAACACCTCCTGGCGGAGGTAAATATGTTTTTATTGATGGACATTTGGTTGAATCAACTTGTCATTTCTGTCTAAAAACACTAGGTACAAAAATTCAACATTGCTCAGATTTTCAACTGCTGCTGTGAATATCTACAGGAATGTTAATTTACACACCAATATTCATATACAAGTACTATATATGTATATGTATATACTATGACAAAACCTTACCACTGTACATGGTTTTATTTTACACTATCACACCAACCAAGAGTTTATTTTTACAGCTGTTCTTCTGAAATGATTGACTGTGAAAGTAACCACAGTGTGTTTTTATGCACGTGTTTTTTTTTCCTGCAGATTCTGAGCAAAGATCAAATCAAATCAATTTGCCAGGCTATCATCGAATCAGGAAAACAGTATGCCAGAAGGAAGAGAAAGCCTTTTCCCCTCATGTACTCGTATTATGGAACAGAGTACCTTGGTAAGGAAAACAGGTTTGAGCTGAGTCCATTTATTCTGAAAATGTAGGAAATGAACATTTTAGTATGAAACCTTCTTTCAGGGTTGCTGCAACCCAACTATAAGAGGATCTTCGGCTACACAGTGAAAATAATCAAATCGACTGTCTAAATTGTCAAGCCCTTAAAGAGCATTAATCATGAAAGACTGGTGTGTTAACATGTGTAAAGCTAACTCTCCTTTCCTTGATTGCATCGGATGAAGAGAGTCATCAGTGTTGGAGCTCCTCAGTAACTATCAGACCAACACAGAGTTCATAGTAAGCATAGCCCCGCTGGCCATTGTTGCATGGATACAAGAGCTGCATAGAGGAGGTGGAGGAGGTGTACAAACCTGACACTGACATCCTAAACTACAGCTCTACTCATGCTGATGTAGATACACCTTGGGGAGGATGCTGCATGTGTTACAGTTTGCCTGTACTGAAAAGCTTTTCACCACAAGGTGTCTCATTAGATTTGCTTGACATCTACAAAGGTTACTAACAGACACTGGCTTCACTGTGTCGGAGAACTGGGTTTACCCTGCATGGATCCAGTAGCATCATTCAGGAAGTCTGATCAAGGACGACTGTACTGTCTCAGCTTTATTTACAGCATGGATTCAGTTCGATCACTCTCAGGGATTAGACAAACAAGAATAAAATACTTCATCCAGTCTTTGAAACCTTATTAGGGCTGGTTATGATTCAAATATAATAATACCAATAATACTGATACCTTGGTGTCAAAACTGGATCAATGATTTTTTTTTAAGTATTAATTTTTACCAAAATAAACTGCAGAAATCATTAATTCCTGTTTTAGCACCCTGGCAACTTCTCACCTTGACCAGTTTTACAACCTATTTACCACCATTTGTACTTGTCTATTGTGATAATACCGTCAGTAAAATCTATAAAATAAATGATGTGCATGCTGAATACTGATACATAAGAGATTTACTCCTTAGATACTACAATCTCTATGTAATCTTTTGTTATACTCTGTAGTATATAAGCAGTTCAGTCAATATCAAATATCATGAAACAATTGAAATTTAGTAGCCAGCCCTAAACCTTATTTACTTAATTACTAACCGTATTTATAGTATTTTTCCACCTTATTCAGAAACAACACATGCACATGTATATATATATATTGTCCAGCCTTAATTTCATAATATTTAGGAATTATTCATGGTTTATTTTTATCAGTTAATATATAGTATTTAGCCCTAGTTCCCGACAGAGTGGTCTTGAAGTGTTTTTAGAAGGGAAGTCGTTTGCAGCTGCTTATGTACTTGACAGACGTTCAACTACTATAAATGTCATGTTTAACCATAAGTACTGCTGAACTGACATGTCTTATCCAGTGCTGAAAAACAAAGCATTTACTTTCAAAACATGGCTGTCAAATATGTAAAGTGTGCTGCAGTTTGGACGATGGGAGGCAGAAAACAAACATGGAGCCTTCCAGTCATCCTTCAGTGAATGTTCTGCCTGTTTGCTTCAGGTTGTGTCTGTTTGGTTTGTTCCTGTGTGCCTGGCATGGTGCTTCACTGCATGTCTGCTTTGGTGGGTACATGCGTCCCACTCCCCCGTCCTCCCTCCCTTCAGGTGCCGCCCACGGCCTTTCATCGGTGCTGCAGATGCTGCTGAGCTACCAGGACATGCTCAGCGGGGCTGAGAAGGACCTGGTGTGGCAGAGTGTGGATTTTCTCATGAATCAAGAGCAGAACTGCAACTGGCCTGCAGAGCTGGGCGCCATCATTGAGAGAGAGAATGAACTGGTGCACTGGTGCCATGGAGCCCCGGGTATGATCAGCTGTGTTCATAGAATAGAATAGAATGCTTTTTATTGTCATTATACTGAATGTACAATGAGATTGGAGAGCTTCTGTTTGTTCAGTGCAAACAGGTAACTATATATAAAATATAAGGTCCAAAATATGTACAAGATAAAGTCCTACAAGACAGTGCAGTTAGCTTTATATATAAATATGAAGAAATTCATCTTTATGTTGAAAAACTTCTGGGTCTTCTATGGGATATCTGATGATCTTATGTAATTATCAGTCTTACAGTCTTACAAGCTTCATTTCAGTGAATCATAAAGTTTGTGTCATTTTCCTTCAGAATTTCAGAATATAAAAACTATCCACTGGGATGTTCAAACCCAAAAAAGAAGAATACTGGAATATTTTGTGTCGTTTTATACATAGTGTGGCTCTAATATTTCCTATTATTGCACTCATTCACTGTAGCATGATTTTTTTAAGCTTACACAATGTCACAACATTTATTTGCATCATTTGCAGCATTGTTGAACCTAGACCTGACCAACTGAAGCAGATTATTACATTGCCCCCACAGGCTAGTACTGCAGGCACTAGGCATGATTGGGTAATCACTTCATCCTCCTCTGTTCTCACCCTGATGCTCCCATCCCTCTGGAACAGGATCAGTCTGGACTCATCAGACCGCATGAACTTGTTCCATTGAAACACAGTCCAATCTTTATGCTCTCTATCAAACTGATGATTACCTCCGCCAAGGAGGTTATGTTTTTGCCAGGGTTTGTTTGTCTGTTTGTTTGTTTGTTTGTTTGTTTGTCTGTCCGTTAGTGTGCAACATAACTCAAAAAGTTATGGACAGATTTGGATGAAATTTTCAGGGTTTGTTGGAAATGGGATACGGAAGAAATGATTAAATTTTGGTGGTGATCGGGGGTGGGGGGGCCCACGGGGGGGGGCCACTGATCAGCCTTGGCGGAGGTCTGCGCTCTCCGAGTGCTTCTAGTTATCCAATATTTGCACATTGAGCATGTTTATGGTTTTTATTGTAGTCAATAGTATATTTTTTCAGTACAGATTTGGTGATTTTTTTGTGTATTTTTGGGCCCAATTTGTTAATAAAGTAGGTTAAAGTGAAGAAGTGAAGTTGTGCTGAAAGGAAAGATGCCAAACGTGGGTATGGTAAATATTTTTGATGTGGTGTCCCAAAGCTATCCATGCTGGCCTTGATCTACTCCAGGTCATACACTGATTTAAAGAACCTGGATTTGATGTTTCAGATGCAGGGTCATTACACAAACTAACAGACATGTGCAAAAGGTGGTGTCACAGATACACACAAACCATAATTTCTAGAAATCTTCAATTTGGAAAGTGTTTTTAAAAAAATCTCTTTTTTTGTGACCTAAAATACCATTTACATGCGACATAAAGAAAATATCAGTTTTGCAAAATATCCGCTCTTGCATCAGTGTGACAGAAGTAATTCTCAAGTCCCATGTCCTGCATTTCTGCTAGAGATGACTAAATATTGCACAATTTAAATGGAGAAACCCATCAGCTGTTTCTAGTCAGTGTATTTCAAAAAAAGAAAGACTGCAGATTATAGATCAAAATGATGACTAAAAACATTGTAATAATATTTTTCTGTCCAGATCACCTCCCCATAGTTTCTGCTGTTTGGAGTATTAATGCTGTCCTCTTTTCATGCAGGTGTGGCATATCTTTTTGCAAAAGCCTACTTGATCAACAAGAAGCCCCAGTACCTGGACACATGTATTCGCAGTGGGGAGCTGGTTTGGCAGAAGGGTCTGCTGAAGAAGGGACCTGGCATCTGTCATGGAGTTGCGGGCAGTGCTTATGTCTTCCTCCTGCTTTATCGTCTCACAGGCAACTCTAAATACATCTACCGTGCTCAGAGGTAAGAAATACGATCATTTGCTCAAGTTTTTTTGTGGCTTCAATAGGATGTTTTACACCATGATGATATCCATCTAATTCAGGGGTGTCAAACTCATTTTAGTTCAGGGGCCACATTAAGCCAAATTTGATCTGAAATGGGCCGAACCAGTGAAATAATAACATAATAATATATAAATAATGTCAACTCCAAATTTTCTTCTATGTTTTAGAGCGAAAAAAGTAAAATTATGCAATGACAATGTTTGCATCTACCAATTATCCTTTAAAACAATGTGAATAACATGAAAAAACTGAAATTGTTAAGAAAACTAAGTGCAGTTTCAACAATAGTATGTCTCAGTTTATCATTTACACATGTACATTATAACTTACAGATCGCAGTGGATCAACAAACACACAAAACATTTAATAAAGATGCAGAATATAGGTAAACTTACACTTCAGATATTTCAAATTTTTCATATTTGTTCAGGTTATTCTTGTTTTTGTGTGAAATGATTGTTTGTTTTAATGTAAATACAGTAAAATGACATAAAAATGTTTACATCTAGAAGAGAAACATTTGGAGTTGTGAGTATTTATACACTACCAGGCAAAAGTTTGGACTCACCTGGTTTTTCTTTATTTTTAAGACTATTTTCATTGTAGATTCTCACTGAAGGCATCAAAACTATGAATGAACACATATGGAATTATGTAGTTTAAAAAGGTGTGACAAAACTCAAAGCATGTTTTATATTTTAGATTCTTCAAAATAGCCACATTTTGCTTTTATTACTGCTTTGTGCATTCTTGGCATTCTCTTGATGAGCTTCATGACGTAATCACCTGAAATGTTTTCCAAAAGTCTGGAAGGAGTTCCAAATGATGCTGAGCTCTTGTTGGCCATCTGTGGTCCATCTCATGTCATTTAAATAAGAAGGTGAGTCCAAACTTTTGCCTGGTAGTGTAGGTTATTATGGTAGTGTTTAACTAATCCGACCCACTTGAGATTAAATTGGTCTGTATGTGGAACCTGAAATAAAATGATTAATTTCTTCAGTGCAATTTTTACATTTCACAAATTAATCCCACGGGTTGGACTAGACCCTTTGGCGGGCTGGATTTTGCCCCCAGGATGCATGTTTGACACCTGTGATCTAATTGTTAGCCTTCCTCTGTCTGGAGGAGTGTAGTTGTTTCCCAGATCCTATTGTGATGCTTCTGTGATGAACCACAATCAGACAGTGATTGGTCAGTACAGCTGTCAATCAATTATTATTATTTTGTTTTATCCCTCACCTCTAAAAAGAACATGACTGGCCAAAATCTTCAGTAACAGCCTGCCAAAAATGAAACCAAAACACATGCCCCCACATCTCCTGGTGGTAGGCCACAAATCCCACCCCCTCCTTGTGATTGACTGAGGTGATTTCAGACTTTGTAGCTAGATTTCATGACATCGATTTTTGCTGAAATTCCCATCCTTTTAATCTATTATTTGATATTGTAAAAATGCAGTAGGTGGACGTGTCATTGCTCATGTGGCATTTCTATTGCTCATACAAGCAACATGGCAGCTCCTCTGTGTCTGTGGGATATTGGCTTTGTTTGATGCAGCAGAAGGAAACAGCACCATGACATCCATCTACATTATGTGTTCAAGGATGCTTTATTCATGTTATGAATTCTGCTTTTATTGTCATAGGGTTTTAATTGTGTTTACTTGCATCATGTCTTATGTTTTGATATATATATTACACTTTTATCCTTTTAAGTCTACAATAAAAATAAATCACCATGTATTCTAACATTATACTTCTGGTGACACTTTTCTATACTGCTTTTTCAGATATTTATGCCATCAGGGTTTTTCTTTTATATTTTCAGTTTTTATACTCTTCTCTATAAATTATTTGTACTTTTATGGCACCTTTAGAGGATTGCATTTTCAATTTCGTTGTACCTGTACAATGACAATAAAGACATTCTATTCTATTCTATTCTATTCTATTCTATTCTATTCTATTCTATTCTATTCTATTCTATTCTATTCTATTCTATTCTATTCTATTCTCCCCAGCATTTTGCATTTCCAGTGAAAGTATTGTGTCTCCCTACACTGAATTTACTGATCATAGATGTTGATAAAAGAAGGAAGAGGAAATTCCAAGGTTATTATTTCAAAACTAAAGAAAAAATGGCTTTTTCAGTGAAACATATTATCATGTGATTGTGAAAAGTGTCTGCAGCCAATATTCTTCATCAAATTACATGGGTTTTACTGGTGAGTCAATAATCAGTTTTGCAGAATATGATTCTAAATTCACCACAGAGCCTCTGAATGTGCAAATAGGTCACATCTGATGCTGCTGAACAGCTGAGAAAACAGCATTTTACCTGAATTATCCCATAAAGACCCAGTGCTATTTTTGTGATTTTTTTTCTCTATTTTTAGCTTTTCTTAAGTGATTTATCACCATTTATTCTAATATTATGCTCAGTATTTTACATTCTTAAGAGAAAATCAGGTATTATCCTACATTTAATTTACTGATCATGATTGATGTCCAGAAAAGCTCAAATTGACGTTGAGAGTATTTATATCAAAAACAGACAAAATGAAGAAAAAAAGTGACTTTCTGGCAAAATATATCATTAACTGAACATAAACCCAGTGTCTCCATCCACTGTCATTGATCCAGTTCCATGGCTTTTACTGGTGAATCAGTGTTGTAGAAAATGATGGTGTTTCCATGGTAACTACGGAGCTTCTGAATGTCCAAATGGGTCATATCTGATGACCATGAAAAGATGAATAACTGTATTTTACACCAATTATTTGGGTGTATTGATAGGATTAGTGGATCAGCAGATATTAAATCAGCAAATGATTTTGGTCGCGAGTGTATGTTTGGGATTTTATGGGTTATTTAGGATTTGTGGTTCAAAAGTTATTAAACATTTATAAGGGTACATGTACATTTTATATAAGGGTATATAAGTAGATGCTTCAGGTTACTGATGGCTGTTCAGCATGGACTAAGTGATGCTAATGCAAATCCTGCATGTTGTAGAGCGAGACTCTAAACTAAAATGGAAACACTCAAGTACAGTATAAGTGGTTCACATGCACCCTTTGGAGGACATGACCTCGTGATGTGATGCCTGTTTTTCCACAAATTGCAGTTTAATCACCATCCACTTTTCACTGACTTCTCTTCTCTCTATCCAAAGGTTTGCAGAGTTCATTTTCACGGAGGAGTTTAAAGCAGGCTCGCGCTCAGTGACCAGTGTCTACAGTCTGTTTGAAGGCCTGTCAGGGACCATTTGCTTCATGGTCGACCTCCTGCAGCCGGATCAGTCAGAGTTCCCACTGTTTAGTGTCTTTGTGTGAATTTACCCACGTTTCTGCTGTTTACTCATCTGAACAGACATCACTCCTTCCCTCTGAAACCTCTCCAGAGCTGGATTGGCAAAGACGTAATAATTAAAAACCTAGATTTAAACTGTGATCACAATAAGAAAAGAGGGATGGATGGTGTTTGTTTAGGTTTTAGGGAAAAAATACACATTTGAGTCCAGTTGCAGTAGAAAGTGGTCTTGTTCTGTGTCTGTTATAAAAGTGCAGCTTCCAGGCTTTACCAGAGTCATTCCACTTACTGTAATATTGTCCATTTCAATTTACAGTGTAGTTATTTGCACTAAATTCCTTCTGTTGGGAGTTTTGGAAGTGCTACTGATAGTATGGTGAGAGAAAATTGCAGATTACTCTACCTAGGTGATGCTCTCAGGTCAGAAACACTCCTGCACATTCAACATCAACAGCTAAATTAAACGGCAATCACACCAAGTCCTACGACAAAAAATAGAGAAAAGGAAAACAAGTGTCACATAATGCCTTTAAATTTTTTCTACCACTTCACCAGCTCTGCATCACATACAGCCTGTAAGTCCAATCACAGTTAATGTATTTAGGCAGGTTGATTGATGAAATTACTGTTGTCAGTTTAATATATAGTTAACAATTGTATAAGATATGTTGACAACTGTTGAGGGATTTTCATACTAAACTTACAAAATCAAAAAATGAGTAGAGATAACAGATGGGTCAATATATAATTGAGGGAGTTTTTGAGTTCTCTTTACAGGGTAACAGTTGACAGGTTTAGTTGACATTTTTGCTTTTTTCAGGCCTAAAATCAACAGAACCATAACATCACATGGCATTTTTACAGAAAGATTCTTCTAAATATCATATTTACAACTGAGTAAAATTGAAATTGAAAGTTATTTAGAAAAATATTGTAGTAACACTGTTGACATAAGAGTGTGATAAATACACACTTGACTCACACACTACTTTATATTAAATAACTAAGAAAGAGGAGAAAGAACATACCTTGGAGTCTTGTCAGTCTTTTCTTCAGGAGGTAATGACATCATGTGGAGCAGGTCATGTGATTTGGAATTAACACACTTCCTTCAGAGGTCTTTTTGTAATGAGTAACTTAAGTGGCACAGGTACAATTTGTTATTTAAAAAAATAAACTTTGAAAAAGAAAGAAAAATAAATATCTGTCATGATTATCTCAACTTAAGAAAAAGAACACAATTAAAATCATTTTTGAATAAGCTCATTTTATTATTGTTTAGCTAATTAGAAGGTGGTTATTAAATTTGAATGGTTATTTAGTTGTCATTTTAATATCTAGTCATTTACTAATTATTTATTAATCATTTATTAATAAGTGATTGTTTCCCTAATTCCATAATTATAGAAATTTTAAAGACATGATCATAATGAACATAAAAAACATTAGTTTTTTTGTTTGTTTGTTTGTTTGTTTTTACTCTTAATAAAGATGTATGCACAATATATCCAATGGACTTAAAAAGTCCCTCAATTATACTATATATTGACCCAAATGATGACAAAAGTGGTAGTTTATTGTCCTGTTAATAGTCTCACTTTGTTTGAACTGTACAATATGACTAACCCACCTGTCTGAACTGAGGTGTAGCAGTGTGAAAACTGTTTGTGTCTCAAACTGTGGTAGATATGAGGACCTTTTAAATGTCTGGTTTGAGTAAAAAGACGAGTATGTTAACAGTTGTGATAAGGTACACAACGGCCGTGATCTGTGTGAGACTGTAATTTTCCTTCCAATGCTCTCTGGTTCAAATGCAGCTTTTTGCAAACCAAATAAAATACAGCTAATGGTGGATTTCTTTACACTAATGTGGTCATGAGGCCTTACAGGATAATTCCCAGCATTTGGATATGATTACATCTCAGAATAAAAGGATTGAAAACATGGAAACTGAAAATGCTTTGGGCAGTTTTGTACATGTGGCTGAAGTTGTTTTAAAAAAAAAAAAGAATCAAACCAAAGCAGTTTCCCAGTGCTATTTGTGCCTGTTGTGGAACATTTTTATTAAGCTGTGTATTTGTGTGCTGATTTACAATCTAAGCTGTCCACACCAAATGATTATTGTTATTAATAAAGTGTCTACATTCAAATAAAAATGCAAGACATATGTCCTTGCTTTTCTTTATTATACAAGTTTTTGGTTTTACAGCAAACCCATGAATAAATAAGATAATAAATAAATAGATAAATAATAAATAAATAGATAATAAATCATATATCTTATACATGAGATGTTTTGAGACATGAGAATATTCAGTGACCTTTCACTACATTGATCATACATCATTTTAATTGTTTTATTATGTTTTCCTTTACATTCACACTTTGACAACAGCATATGAAACTCTGATTTTAAAACCAAATATAGGAATAATAATATGTCAGAAATACCCCAGAAAACTGATTTAGGACAAAAACAAAAAAAAAAGAGGAAAAGTGAAGAATGAGAAATACTATCATTTATTTGGACATCATACATACAGATATAGATGATTTTTATTGATTCCTGGGGGGAAACTCACTTCTCCATCAGCTAAAGAAAATCAAACACAAACATAACTGATGAACATGTAACATCAGGCGATGGTGTTGTACAGATGGCAGTGGACATGAAGGATCTTCTATAACTCTCGGTCCTGTATCTTCATGACAAGTTGTACACTGCATCTGCTTTTCTGGTTTATCAGGATGGAATGAAGAGGATGATCTGAATTTTCCAAGATGCTCTCTCTCTTCCTCAGTGTGCATCTCTCCCCCACATTCCCCAGTGTCTTCACACCAAAAACACAGCCAGCTTTTTTCACTATTTATCCAGACATGCTGCATCCTTATGTCTTGTACTGCCTCCCAAGAAGACCCCAAAATAGAAGAGTGCTCCAGCTACAACTGACTGGAAAAGCAGGTGCAGAATCTTAGAGCAGATGTCAAAGGACTGGAGAACAGTTTCCTGTATCCTGTTCAATAGAGTGCATCTGTGCTCAGGAACTACTGTTGTCAAGATACACCAAAATGTTTATGTCTGCAACACCTCCACCCTCTGTCCAGACTGAAAACTCTGAAATCAACCGCCATTTCTTTGGTCTTGGAGGTGTTCAGTATGAGAGGCAGTGTTTGTGACTGCCCAAGAAGGTGTCTTTAATGTCCCCTTAGATCATGTGTGTGTGTGTGTGCGTGTGTGTGTGTGCGTGTGTGTGTGTGTGTGTGTGTGTGTGTGTGTGTGTGTGTGTGTGTGTGTGTGTGTGTGTGTAAAATGGATTTGAACTGGGGTGAATGTATGGCTGATGATGGAGATGGTCCAGTTTAGTTTGTTTTCTTTAAAATACTCTTATTCCAGCTTTGATTATCTTTCTTTCTTTCTTTCTTTCTTTCTTTCTTTCTGACTGACTGACTGACTGACTTTCTTTCTTTCTTTCTTTCTGAACACTTCTAGCCCACAAATTTAATTTTGTTTGTTTTCTTTAAAATACTCTTTTATTCTTACTTTTCTTTTCTTTCTTTCTTTCTGGCTGGCTGGCTGGCTGACTGACTGACTGACTGACTGACTTTCTTTCTTTCTTTCTTTCTTTCTTTCTTTCTTTCTTTTTTACATACTTATTTTCTTTTTGAACACTTCTAGCCCACAAACTCAATTTTGTTTGTTTTCTTTAAAATACTCTTTTATTCCTATTTTTATTTTCTTTCTTTCTTTCTTTCTTTCTGACTGACTGACTGACTGACTTTCTTTCTTTCTTTCTTTCTTTCTTTCTGACTGACTGACTTTCTTTCTTTCTTTCTTTCTTTCTTTCTTTCTTTCTTTCTTTCTTTCTTTCTTTCTTTCTTTCTTTCTTTCTTTCTTTCTTTCATATTGAACACCTGTAGCCCACAGACTAACTCCTCTCCCTGTTTAACAGTGACTTGGATGTGAGGGTATTATGTTCCATGCTGTGGTCTATCTCTTCTGACCTGTAATTACATCACAGCCTGCAGAGTGTTCTATTAGTGGCAGAAACAGTCCTACTGCGCATATGCGCACTGGCGAGCGGAGTTCCTCTTGCGCCCCCCGCAGACCCACACCAGGAAAACACTAGTCTGTGAAAACATCCAGTGTGTCACAACCCGCGGATGAGCTGCAGCAGCGGCGGCGGCGGCGGCGGTGTGCGTTCGACACAACGCCATCCCGTCCGGTGTGGCTCCGCTCGGTGGTCTGGGTGTGCGGACCCTGAGCCCAGCAGCACCGCCCCGCATTCATCCCCAAATGGCGGAGTGAGTGAGGATGCGACTCCCCAGTTCCATCTTTGTGTCGGTGTCTCTGTTTACAGCCGAGACCACCGCAGCCCTGTACCTCAGCTCCACGTACCGGTCCGCCGGAGACCAGATCTGGCAGGGGCTCACTCTGCTCTTCACGCTCGTGCCGTCGGTGCTCGTGCAGCTGACCCTCACCTTCATCCACCGGGACCTGAGCAGGGACCGGCCCCTCATCCTGCTGCTGCACATCCTGCAGCTCGGACCCATCGTCAGGTCAGTCAGCCTGTGGGGTTGGTTTGTGTCAGATCACCCCCCCACTGCCCACCCCCCTTGTCAGCTGAGGAACCGTTTGTTATTCATCACAGGTGTCATGTTGTTGTTGTTGTTATTATTTGTATAATGTTTTGGTTCAGATCATGTCCGGCCTGTCTTGTCCGTAAGCCGCTTATGGATGGTGTGATGAATGCATGCATTGCGCACATGCTGTTGTTTTCATGTTCTGTGGCCTTTTGTCTCCGCTTGAATGCATGCATACATGTCTGGTGGTGCAGTGAAAAGCCTATATCTGTGTCATTTAGCTCGGAAAGAAAAGGATGATCAATATGACCTCAGTCCATCGATATGTTCCACATTCCCACACAGCAACCACTGGCAATTAAGTTGCTCCGAGTGGGTTCTAATGAGTCTCTAATAGGGATGTAACAATCTGAAAATTTCATATCATGGTTATTGTGAACAAAATTATCATTATTATCGCGGTATTATTGAAACTGTGCTCAAAATGTTCAAAAAGTACTAATACACACACTGAAATAATTTAACCAAGTTGTATTTTAAAAAAATAAATAAAATAAATAAAATAATTGGCACAATGCACTTTCTCTTGGCAGAAACATTCAAACATTAACCCTCAGTGGTCTGAGCCTATATTGTCCTTTTTCAGTACTTTTGATTTTGCCTTTATATACTACATAAACAAATGTTTACTATACCCTTGTTTGGGATCTTTGTTTTCAGCACAACTTCATCTATCTCATCTGCCTATTATTTTTTTCACTTTAACCTACTATATCAACACAAAAGACCAGAAAAGACAAAAAATATAAAATCCGATTTGAAAAATGTATATAATTTATTGCATAAATAACACACGGATACTTAATGAACCTTTTCAAAGACTTTAAAAGTGAATATTGGTTCCAAATATTAGGTATAGAAAATTAAAATTGTAATAAATTAAAACCATACTCAAATATTTGACATAAAAGCAGATCTTTACATAGGCGTTTTCTCCAGAAAAGTGCGGTAATCAAACACGGTTATCATGAGAATTAGAATTTAAACAGTAATATTAACCGTCTGCAATTTTACTGCGGTTTATTGTTATACTGGTAATCGTTACATCCATAGCCTCTAAGCAGAGTTCGATCACCTTCAGGTTTGGTCTGACACAAGACCAGGAAGGCCGTGGTTTATTCATGTCTGCTCTGTCTGAAAAGGACATTAAATCACCCACATAAAACCCAGCTGGAGTACCATCATGGGACTGGTGCAGTCCAGTGGTGAAAGCTTTAAATACTGCATATAAACCTAGTAGGCCTGGTCCTTCCCCAGTAAGCCCTGGTCTTGGTCTGCCTCGGCCATCTGCCTCAGCTGTAAGAGTCATGAACCTAATCCGGAAAGCCTCATAGACAGGAAATGTCAGCAAACATACAAGCAGCAGAAAAGGATATTTACTGTTTGATAAAGAGAGCAGGTAGATCTGTACTTCATTTCACTGTATGAACAAATAGGAGACCCATGCAACAGACCTGATCTACATTCAAGTAAAATCAAACGAAAAACAAATCATTGCAGGGGAAGATCTGGTATTTTAGGGCAAATGAGGTCCTATGAGGAAATCCCAGTGTAGACACACAGGAAGGTGTCACAACCAGAGTTTATATCATTGCACTGTGTGAGGATATTATAGTCAGGACAGTGTCAGATCTATGAAGTGTATGTACATTAAAGACATAAACAGATGCTGGTGACGAAAAGCCTACTGATGTAAGATGTTTTATCAATACATTGAAATAATTCAGGTTAAATATAGATTCTCAGCATTTCATTGTCATCAGATATGACCCATTTGGACATTCAGAGGCTCCGTAGTGAACGTGGGAACATTATCATCTTCTATAACATTGATTCACCAGTAAAACCCATGGAGCAGATGGAGACACTTGTTTTATGTTCAGTTAATGATGTGTTTTACTTCAAACATCATATTTTCTTCAGCTTTTAGTGTTTTGATATAATAACTTTTGAATGTACTCTGAGCTTTTATGAATGTCTACATGATCAGTAAATGAAATATCAGAAAATACTCAATTTTACTATTATAATGAATGATGATAAATCACTACAGAATGGTTAAATATAGAGAAAAAACATTTGCAAGTCACCACAAAAATATCTCTAGGTTTTGAATTATCTCATATTACAGCACATTTCAACTTAGAATTTTTACACAAGTTAGGTTTCATCATTTGTCTGTCTTCCTCAGGTTCTATCATTTTTAAAGGATTTTTTACCTTTGGGAAATAAGACACTTCTTATATTTTGATCCATTTAAACCTTGACATGTAGTATTCACTACAGGTATAGTTGTGTATCTGATCTTGGTCAAAAATAATATAGAGATAAAACAATTGCAACTGGATGTTTTTTTTACTCTTATTTGAGAGTAGAGATAATCCTACTCAGTGTTTTTATGAAGTTGTGCATCAAAAGGTCAAATTCTGATGATGAAAATACTTACTTAAGAGATGTACACATAATATTGGCTCAATGAGTAATAATTCTACACTCATATTCATGACGACTCAGGGACAGACACTATTTTCTCAGTTGAACAGATGTCTTTCACAGCATGTTATTCATCAACAGGGTCTCTGTAGATCTGACCCTGAGTGGCCTGTTTCCATTTGAGTATGCACTTGGATGATTACTGTACTGACTTCTGCATCTTTTGTCAGTGAAGAGCAGATCTAAGAATAGCACATGTCACTGCCGGCGTCTTATCTCTGACAACACAACCCGAGAGGGGAAAGGGGGTATGTCCGACTCGACTGCCGTCAGCGCAGTGACACTTCCTCTTCTCAGAACTGTCTCATCTGCACAAAACAACATTTCTAACATCCCACCCAAAGAATGTAGTTTCAGAGCGGTAGTCACACTCCTGGTCGTTGTGGTTGTTTAATTAGCTTCTCTTTTACTTTCAAGATCACTCAGGACCACAGACAGGTAAACTTAGGGACTTTCTTGTCTGTAAAATGCATCTATTCAAACAGTATTTATCTAGTGTCAACAAACTCCACCTAACCCGTCCAACTCTACTGCTTCCATTTCCCCATCTGTGTAAACTGTAGCTATACAGACTCAGAACTGTCAAGTTGTTAAGTAAAATGTGTGGAGTTCTGCAGAAAGTAGAAGTGAAAATGAGGTGTTTGTTGATGACAAGACCGAGTCATATCGAAAGGAAAAAAAAAAAAAAACAGCAGTCATGAGGAATCCTTTGCTAAATCATCCAACACTGTGATCAGCACGTGTCACCTCATAAAGGCGTTAAACACACTGAAAACAGGTGATCTGTGTACAACTCACACACACATCAAGTGATGTGTTAATTCAGTCACTAGACACCACATACAGTCATGGAAAAAATTATTAGACCACCCCTTGTTTTCTTCAATTTCTTGTTCGTTTTAATGCCTGCTATAATTAAAGGCATGTTTGTGTGGACAAATATAATGATAATAACAAAAATAGTTTAATTTCAGAGCTGATATCTAACCATTTTCCATGGTTTTCTTCATAATAACCAAAATCACTATAGTTCTTACATCAATATCTATGGTATTGTACTGACAAAAACAGTGCTTTTAGGCATTCCATGTTTTCTTTTCTGTCTGTTTTAGTCACATGATACACACAGGAGTTAGTACTTGATTGCATAACCATTATTTTTGATGACTTTTGATGGTCTGATATTTTTTTCCGCGACTGAACAGAAAACACTGCAACCTCATAAAAATAGGAACTACAAAACAGTATCGATTCATAAAATAATAAGAATTGAAGGTACAAAAGATCAATTAACAATATTAAATCACAAAACCAAGTGAAAATACTGTATTAAATCACAAAATCATTGGAATGTTAGCATATAAAAGATGAAAAAAAAATAATATTAAGCAACACAGTTGTAAAAATATGAACCAGGAAAAAAAGAAAACAAAACAAAGCAAAATAAGACCATTTACAGTCTTTTTTTTTTGTTGTTTTTTTTTCTTTCTGGGCTCAGCTGGCTGACAGGCAGCTGTCTGTACCAATAAGGCAGCAGCCGACACCAACTGTACTCCCAGTCATCATTGCCCATTTTTCTGACACCTTTGCTTGTGTATCCAGTTTTATTTGGACATTTTACCAGGGAGTATCTCAAACTACTTTTTTTTTTTTTTTTCTCCACTTGTCTTGCCCAGCGTCCTAACAGCAGAATGGTAGTCTGGTTCCTTTTGGTGCTGAAAAAATTTGCTTTGCCAAGGGTAACTTCATAAAGTATATGAAGCATCCTTTGATATTCTACTGTGTTTATTATGAGTTTTGTTGAACCACATTTTGATGCCGGACCTGACGGGGTGGGGGTGGGGGGGTGGGGTAGAAGAAGGGGAGAGAACAAGAGAAAAGAAGGTGGCGAAGACCCTCACAAGAAAGTATCAACAATACAAACAGTAACAACCATGGAGACAATTATAATGGTAACAATAACTACAACCAGAACTGAGTAAACAAGAGAAGAAGAGAGAGAAAAAAAAACCAAAACAAACAAAACTACAAAAAAAAAAAGGCATTTAATGTAGGCTAGGAAACATATCACATTAATCTGATTAGTTGAGTTTTTGCTTGATGAAAATTGAAAAAAAAAGTCTAAATCACAAACTTGGTATGATTCCTCTGACATTTCTTGTCCCAGAAAAAACTAATATAGAGCCTGTGTGTCTGGTGTAATATATTGTCCATGAGCCACAGAGATTTAGTAAAGAAAAGTCACTCGGATCATATTTTTTCCTGTGTTATTTAGGCAGAAAAAATGAGGTTCAAGTTTTTTTGGCCAAAAAATAAAATATATCAGAATATGTTCATTGACAAAACAGAGATGTTAAAATTATTGTGACAAAATGTCTCAACCTAATCGCACAAAACATTCCTTTTGCTGATCTCAGTGGACTGTGGACTGATATTTACTGTCTGTTCTGTGAATGGGACTCACTCTTCATTTGTCAGAAGCTGCTTTCAGATTCAGTTTAGCACTTCTATTCATCAGACCAGTCATGCGTTCACTGTGCGTGCCACTGCTGATAAACAGTCTGTGCCTGGTCACCCCTGTGTTTTAAATCCCTCGCCTTTCATTTTATTGGCGCTGTGTATCATCATTGCTTCGCCAGATCAGCATCGCCTCGACCTCTGACCCCTTGGCCTACACTCACCGCTTCAGTCTTTTACCCATCGCTGACAGATGGCGCTCACTTTAGATGTCCGCATTCCTCAATGCAGGGCTCAGTGCTGATATACATAAATAAATATGGCCTCTAATGGTAAAATCATTTCATGGTCCTGGTAATTGTTCAACTTCTGCCGCTTCTTATTAGAGCAATTTGTGTTTTATTTTGGAGAAAGGGTTACTTTAGATATTCATCAGAGGAGCAAAATGTTTCTTATACATAGAAAAAAATCTGTTTGTTAATGGCAGAGATGTGGACTCGAGTCACATGACCTGGCATTGAGTCAGTCTCTCTCTCATTCTCTCACACAATGACGTGGGACTACGACAGGACAGGATAGAAACCAGGAATTTTACTTATTATTGTGGTTTGACAAAATAAATGTCAGCACTTCTACAAATTACTTTACTTTTCCACATTTTATCATGTTTATTCTGCAAAGAAAGTGTGAAAAAAAAAAAAAAAAAAAAAAAAAAAAAAATATATATATATATATATATATATATATACACAAATATTGTTGCTGATAGGCTACATTAAATGGAAGTTGCTAATAATGCAATATGGGAGTATCAGCACTTTGTTCTTGTACATGTTGTCAGTTCACTTATTTTATCAAACATGTTTTGATACATAAATGCAGATTTAAAAAGTATATATGATGTGTCATCTAAATGTAATGTATTATTACTGTTAAAAAGACTCAAAGGACTTGAAATTCAAAGTTTAGGACTTTGGACTCTACTTGGGACTTGACTTGAAACTTATCAGCCTTGACTCGGGACTTGAGGACAAAGACTGGAGACTTACTTGTGACGTGCAAAACCCTGACTTGGTCCCACCTAGGGATGTAACGATTACCAGTATAACGATAAACCGTGATAAAATTCCCGACGGTTAGTATTACCGTTTAAATTCTAATTATCATTGAAACCATGTTCGATTACTGCACTTTGAAAACTCACAGTGATATTGCTCACTTCCTGGAGAAGCAGCGGCACTCCAGACGGCATACGCAGTTTGCAATGTTTGGCCTGTGAAAACATGGCTGAAGGCAGCCGCACAGACAGAGCTCCGGAGATCCAGAGGGATAGTGGGCTCCCACTAGGGCTGAAAGATATATCATTATCGTATCGATATCTAGATATGAACATTCAAGATATTAATTCTGAAAAAGCAACAACATAAACGATATAGATTTCCCCCGCGCTCGCCCTGCATGTACAGCTCTGGAAGTCACAACAAATTTCATTTATTCGTACTTTATGTTAATGTTGATGACTGGCAGTGAGTTCTTATAAATAAAACTGCACTTTCCACATTCTTTTGTATTATGATGTTTGTATATTTCTGCAAAATGCTTGGTTTTCACCGAACCTGTAGTCATATCATATCGTATCGATATTGAGATATCTGGCATGAATATCGAGATATGAAATTTTGTCCACATCATTCAGCCCTAGCTCCCACATGAACCTGGTCCAAGTGCACCTCCATCCCATACATCTCTCTCTCTCTCTCTCTCTCTCTCTCTCTCTCTCTCTCTCTCTCTCTCTCTCTCGCTCTCTCTCTCTCATTGTAACATTGTGAATGATTTGATCTGGAAAATGGTCAAACAAGCTCCACTATGACCTGTCCAACTACTTTTTTCCCACTCAAAAAAACACTCAGGAATCGTTAGCAGAATTGATAAGGAATTAGATTGGTAAGCAGAATTGACAATGGCATTGATGTTGATCAGATCCTATCACTTCCCACCCCTAGTGCAGATATCTCTTATGGCCATCAGGTGCCATCTTTAATGCACATTTGTATGGTTGATGTTTACATGTTAATATTTTAATGTTTCTGCCAACAGAAAGTACATTGTGTGTGTTATTTTATTTGTTTTTTTTTTTCAAAATACAACTTTTTAAAATTATTTCAGTGTGTGTATAAGTACTTTTTGAACATTTTGAGCACATTTCAACAATACCGTGCTAATAATGATAACCATGATAATTTTGGTCACAGTAACTGTGATATGACATTTTCATTTCATTCCATCTCTAGTCCCACCTCTGGTAAATGGTATTAACAAAAAAAATATGCAGTCAGTGTCTCATGAGAAGTAACTACAGTGTAGAACGCTGCATCACTTTAAGACAATAAAAATATTGTCAAGCGTACAACCGTAGAGAGTGGCAGGTTTAACACCACTTTACAGGAGTTATAGACGTTGTGTTTCCTACATGAAATAGAAAATGAAGACATGAGGATCTACATTTTGGTCAAATTCATGTTGATTCTTCTGATTGGATTTGGTTGTGCTTCAAGAAGGGAATGTTTTTGTCATTTTTTTCTTTGCCAAGCTCGAGAGAATATGTTAGTTTTAACCAAGCTTATAATACCCTTTCATTGTGTATTTAACTTCTTGATAACTGCAGTTGTACTTTTTGTGTCTCGTCGAGGGTTGACCACTTTGTGTGTATGAAAATAAAAACTCCATTTATCAGTGCAGGCTTTCAAAACTGCGAGTCATGCTTCTTTTATCATTGCAAATTAAATGGCTATTGTTCAGATAAAGAGGAAATATATTGCACATTTCCCACTATTTTATGAGTCATTTGTATGCTGAATTGTGTTCCTGTGAGTCCCAGGGAATTGAATTAAACAGAGAAAAACTCTGCAATTTAATCAGTATTTTGAAGTTTATTTGCCCCCTGATACTCAGTGCCTCTAAACACTGTAATAATACTCTGCATTTCACTGAACACTGAACATGGGATGGGATTCACCTAGAGGAGGTGACGTCTTATACTTTGGCTTTAATGTCACAGGAAAAAAAATGGAAAAAACTTAGATCAATGTTAGGCTTAAAAATGCCTTTTACTATGAAAACAACTGGTCTTAGATTAGTGTTGGAATTTATCTGTATGCATCATCCTTTTACTTAGAAAAAACCAACATATTCTACCATGATGCTTTGCATTTTGTGCCTGTACAAAATCACACATACAGATCACTGCTACATATATGAAATGGTCCTTGGAATTTAACAAAGGCTATTAAGAAAAATTCCTATATTCATGTTTATTCAAAAAAATGTGACATAAATTACCACATAATCACTTTCCTTTTTTGACAAAAATGACTTTTTTGCTTAAATCAACAAATACTCAATTTCTGTTACATTTTTTTGTGTTTCTTGAAAAATCTGAAAAAAAATTACAATTATTTTAGGAAGGTGATGACATCATAGTATAGTGTATAGTATATTAGAGCTGCCTAATATTAGAAAAAAACCCTGAAAAAATAAGTTCATGTAGTTCTCCTTTTCCTTTTTAACCAAGCTTTTTGACTTTTTTCTCCAGTTCCTCATTTTTTTCAAGTTTTGGGTGGTGACTTGCAAGAGCATGGTCTTCTGTGTCTGTTCTTTGTCTGATAAATAATTGCGATTGGTTTCCTGTGCATGTGACCTGTATGTTACACACAAACAACGAACTCTGCGTGTCTAAAAACCCTTAAATGATCATATCAGATTTATTTCTCTTACAGAACAGATGAAGAATGAGATCTGTGTGAGTTTTACTCGTGTATCAAACACCAAAAACAAAGCTTTAGAACGTGTTAGAGTGACTCTGTTGTACTTCATATGAACGTCCTGTGTGTGTATGCACAGATTCCAGCGATGATACTGAAATAATATATTGTGCAACTCCAGCATCCATCTGGGTTGCTGACATAGTACTCCAGTAGCTGTAACACTAGATCATCACAGAAAATTCTCCTCATGGTTCCAAATGTCTGAAGAGGTGTGTAAATCACCCCTTTCCCATCATGCACCTAGAATGAGCTTCAAGCCATAGTTACCATGGATTATTGACATGCTCAGAAATATTAAACAGGGAAAGATTTTACTGGAATTTAACATGTATCTTTTGTGTCGTTTTAGTTCCTTGTGTTTTAGTGTGCATATTTATTTGTTTATATTTTTACATGAAGCCTTGTTTAATTATCTTTCTGGCAGAAGGTGTGTTCTATCTTAATGGGATCCTCCTGGTTAATTGTAGGATAAATAAATCTGTGTTTCGTTGCTGTTTGTGACTCTAGGTGTCTGGAGGCGTTTTGTATCTATGGCAGCGTGGGCCGTGTGGAGGAGCCTTATGTCAGCATCACCAGGAAGAAGCAGATGCCTCGCAGGGGTCACTCTGAGGAGGTGGAACGGCAGGTGGGGCAGGCGGAGGGGAAACTGTTTACACACCGAGCAGCCTTCGCCCGCACCTCTGTCATTCAGGCCTTCCTGGGGTCCGCCCCTCAGCTCACCCTGCAGCTCTACATCTGCGTCCTGCAGCAAGGGGTGTCCATCGGAAGAGGTAAGGGGGGGGTTCCAGGTCCAGGGAGCAGTGTTTGGGTCTCCTTTTGGGCTGTTTGCTTTGTTTATTTTATAATGAAGACGTACAATGCTATTTTTTGACCACAAACTCACCAACAACAGATAACAGGACGCCCACATGTCCATCACAGACATTACAACACAAATTTACTGGCCATGATGAAAATACAGTAATTTACACATGTATCATATAAAGCACAGGTGTCAAACATGTGGCCCGGGGGCCAAAACCGGCCCGCCAAAGGTTCCAATCCGGCCTGCGAGATGAATTTACAAAGTGCAAGTTAGGGCATCAAACTCAAAAATAATATCATAATAACCTATAAATAACGACAACACCATTTTTTTCTCTTTGATTTAGTGAAGAAAACGTTAAATTATGAAAATGTTGGCAGTAAGAAACTATCCTTTAATAATAAAATGTGAATAACCTGAACAAATATGAACAACGTGAAATGTCTAAAGAGAATTAAGTGCAATTTTAACAATATTCTGCTACTGTTACTACTTGTTTTGTACCTTTGTAGATCTGCTCTGTAATGCATATGTATTAATGATAAGCCAAGGCATAATATTGTTAAAATTGTACTTGTATTTCTTAACAAATTGTATTTTTTTCAGGTTATTGACATCATTTTTGTTTGGATAGTTTGTAAATGTAAATATTGGCATAATTGAATGTTATTTTTTGCACTAAAACAATTTGGAGTTGTCATTATTTATTGCCTACCATGCTATTATTTTAAGGGTTCAGCCCGCTGGAGATTAAATTGTGCTGAATGTGGCCCCTGAAAGAAAATGAGTTTGACACCCCTGATATAAAGGGTCAATTAGAACTGGGTGATATCGACAAAAATGTTACCATGGGAGGAGGAAGGGGAAGAAGATGGGGAAGGAGGAGAAAAAAGCTCAATAAAACTCATCTGATTCTTGTAAAAAAAAAAAAAAAAAATGTTACCATGATTAAAAATAAATCAGCTGATAATTAATTAAATCATTATTTTTCTGTAAGATTAAAGGCTGATTTTTGGTCATAAATGAAAACTGAAGAAACCAGATCATGACTTATTGCCAGATTATTCAAAACACTTAAAATATACGCAAAAGATACTGTATGGACGCTAGTACTGGGGAACATGGAATTTAGGTGTTTCATGGCGTGGTCACAAGATAATTCATATCATTGCAGCAGGAATTATTTCAGTTTATTTCATCTTTAGCATTAGTTAGTTCACATTGTCAGCTACACTTAAGTTTACACTTAATTTCATTCAACATTAAAAAAGAGTTTGTCATTATAATTGTTTTAAAAGTTCAACCTCTTGACTCCTAAAATATTTATCACGTTCTGACCATAAATAATCATTTTAAACGACAACCAGTTACCTGATTTCTTATATTTTCACTCAGAAAGGAAAATCAGCTGTTAAACTTAATAGAAATATTAACCTATAAAGATCCAAACACACCATCGACCAAAACCATCCACTGATCTAAACTGTTCAGTACCTGTTGATTCACTAATCCTATCAATACATGTGAATAATTGGTGTAAAATACAGTTATTCATCTTTTCATGGTCATCAGATATGACCCGTTTGGACGTTCAGAGACTCCGTAGTGAACGTAGAAACACCATCATCTTCTATAACATTGATTCACCAGTAAAACCCATGGAACTGGATCAATGACAGTGGATGGACACACTTGTTTTTATGTTTAGTCAATGATATTTTTGCAGAAAAAGTAGCTTTTTCCTATTTTTTTTCTGATTTGATATAATAACCTTTGAAAATACATGATTTACCCTGAAAAAACTTAAAATAAGGAGGATAATATTACAAAAAATGGTGATGAATCCTTTAAGAAAAGTTAAATAGAAAGAAAAACCCATTTGGGAACTGCCACAAAAGTCCCACTGGGTCTTTATGAGTTAATTTGGCATTTATTCTGATAATTATTGACATTTAGAATTTCATTCATCATTTATAATGATAATAGTCCTCCAACCTGTATGTGTGATGTGACCATGCGTTTTTTATTCATAGTGAATTTGTTGAAAGTCAAAACAGACATGAGTAAAATAAGTAGATAATAGTAAATACTTAGATGTCGTAAATAATAAGATATAATCAATAATAATGATAATAAGTGAAAGAACAAAACATTCACTCATTTATTCATTCATTTTCCCAACTGCTCAATCCAACAAAACAAAACAAAAAAAATTGTTTTTATTTGATAATGAAATTAAATAAATCCCAAACATAAAAATTTAGATAATTATTGTCATGAAATGTATCATTATAGTAGCTGCTGATCTCCGAAAGGGTTGATCCTGATCTAATCTAAAAATGATGTTGCAAGAGGATATAAATTTATATCATGATAATTATGGGTCTCTCTCTCTCTTTTTTTTTTTTTTTATTGTGTTAATCTTTGTACCAAATTAATGAACTAAAAAACATTATGTTGAAAAGTTGGTTAATTTGATAATAAGTACTTTTTCCTTTTAATGTTTATTTATTCTTAAATATTGTCCATTTTTCCCCTGGACTCTCATATTCCATACGTTGTCCATTGGTGCTGCAGCTCTGGGGTCCGTCGGTGCAGTCTGTCCTCCTCCGTTCTCTTTCCTCAGCTCTACTACGATGTGGGCTGATCAGCTAAGTGACATATTGACAATGGGAGGATGGTGTTTTCATGAGTCAAAGTGGTGTTATGTAACTGCCTCTCTGATACCGAGGCTTGGAAAGCGCGATGCTGGCTGCCAGTTGGTGCAGATCTGCGGTCAGACTCGCCAACTGTTTTGGTGTTTTTAAGTGTGTGTGGGAGCCAGTGTTTCTATTCGTGGACAGATTTAGTGAAGGCTCCCACCACGTCAAACTGGGAAATATGGTTTAAGAATTAGGACAGAGAAGAAAGCTTTTAGTAACGCACCTTTATTATTTTCTCTGACACTGACATTTTCAATCTGAACTGAGTATCCATTCACTTCCTCCTTACTTTTTGCTTTATTTACTCATTAAACACAATGACAACTTTGACAGTTAATGCATAACATAGAACCATATGTTTTTTTAAGCTATTAATCAACTCAAAGCTCTTATTCAAGTTTTTACTAATTTAGCCATTCATCTACATCTACAAACAAAAAATCAACAAGCAATGCTAACATAGAGCAGCACTGATGGAAAAAGGAAATAAAAACTATTTTCAACTTAGGTCAGGCCAGGGGTTCCCAAAGTGGGGTATGCATACCCCAAGGGTTACTTGGAAGAGGCCCAAGGGATACTTGAATAAAAAAAAAACATTAAATAAGTCATCATTTACTGAATACAAAATAATGTGAATTAATGCTGAAATATAAAACACAATAAATACATTCCTATAAGTTTTATTGTCAAACATCCTGTTTAAGCTTTGGTAACATTTTAAAAACATTTCTATTTTAAATTATTCAAAATGAGTTTATTTGAGTAGCTAAGTAATTATGTTTTGCTGATGAAAGGCTCATTTTTTTAATTAATGACCTATTTATTTTTCTTATCAATGTAAGAGGGCACTTTTCAGTTTATATTTTGCACACAAAATTTACTTTAAAAAAAGTGTTATTTTTATATATTACAGTTTGTTTACAAAGTTTTGAAAATATAAACTGACACCCTTGGCATAGGAACAAATTTTTGCCTAGTTTGCCTAATCAGAAATGCTGAATGGAAAGTTAGGAGTACTTGGTTAAAAAAGTATATTTAAGGAGGTACTCCACTGTAAAAAGTTTGAGAACCACATTAGTTATTCTAATATTACGTGCTTTTCCACTGGCCCCATGTTTCAGCATCTTTTTATATTTTATATTTTATTATAAAAAGTGTCTTCATCATCATCTCTCTTGCTTTAACGATCCAGTCTTTCTGAATTTTTGTACTTAGAGACGAGTTATTTCAGTGAATTTGCTTTTATTTCTATAGAACATTAAAGAACACAACACACTATGGCTTAAAGTGCTGCACAAAGACAGCCTTGAAAACAAATCACACTGAATTATTGGCTTTTGATCAGCAGCAGTGATTCTGTTCTGTGTAAAAGGATGTGAAGACATAAACACAAAAAACACAAATGCATTCCTAAGAACTGGGAATCTGAGGAATTCCCTCTATAGGAGTACTGGATCAATGAGCTTCTAACTTTATTGCACTCCTGAGAACATGCTCTATTGTGTTGGGGGAAGAAAACCCATAAATCTTTAGTGAATCTGGGTCTCCTTTTTGACCATCTTATCATTCTTATGCTGTAAGGATTATTCTAGTACTTAACTCTTGATATAATTATTTGATTCTACATCTTTTTGTATATGTACTGTATGATTTAACTAATGACCACATGGGGGTGGGTGATGGGTGATGGTGGATATTGTGTTATTGTGATAAATGTTATTGTTTTGTTTTTCAAGCTGGAAAATATAATGAACTGATTTTGTAGATAATTTTTTTTTGGATACTCTGTATTACATTCATAATAAATATTTAGACTAGAACAGAATAGTCTCTTTACTGTCAGAAACGTGCTAGTGTACATTCAGAACAATATTTCTGACAAAGAATCTGACAAAGGATAGAATGTAATAAATAATCTAAAAATGTATCTGCAAATTACAATATATACAAAAACTATACTGTGGGTTATAGAACAATAACATATTGCACAACGTAGTACCAAACCAGTGTACTTTCAGGTAATATTGCACTGCCCTAATATAGGTTATTTAATGGGGGGAAAAAAAAAAAATCAGAATGTACATAACTTACAAAGGAACAAAATGCACATGAAAATACACATGAAAGGAAACCTGGCCTGAGGAGAAAAGGTGCTTAAAGCAAAGATAATGCTCATTAGTTTTATTTTTCATTTGTTATTGGGTTTAATAGTCTTCACTTTGTTTTAGTATATCAGCTTTGTGTAGAAACAGTCACTTTTAACACAATTTTTCTTAAAGGAGTGATATTTTACTTTTTTTTAAATGGAATTATGCATTTTAAAACATTTCCCTGTGGTCTACATAAACTGTAAATGCTATGCTTGGGTCTGAATTCTTCATTAATTCAACTCCACAGGTCCATCTTTAACCCTATTTCTGAGTAATGATACCAGAAAGGTCATTTTGAGCGCTAGCCTTTTAAATGCAAATGAGCCACTTCATGACCCACCCCCTTCAGGTTGTTGACTGTGCTGCTCTGTCCCATTCAACCAACAACAGAACATTTTAGGCAATCAGCTTGAAGTTTGGACATATTTTCAGTATGGACTACAACCGCTGCTGCTGACAAACAATTATGGCGTACTCAGAGAAATGTTCGTCGGAAGTCTTGACCTTATATGTGCAGATGTCGTGATGTAACTAGTTATAGACGTAACAAATTAAGCAGGAATTAAAACGGGTTGTTGAAATCCACTCAAGTTTTGCTAAAATGAATACAGGGGTTGGACAAAATAATGGAAACACCTAACATTGTGGCATCATAGAAGGTGTTTCCATTATTTTGTCCAACCCCTGTATAAAGATAGCTTTGCAGCACCTGGAGGGTTCAAATTCAAACTTTTTGAACTATTAAGGTCCAAATACACAAATAAATGTACCAAAGACTAATAAAAGTGGGTTTAACAAAATAATACCCCTTAAAGTAAATACATCAAATCAGTGTTTTTACAAAACTATTTGTATTTAAATAAGGAAAATTACTTATTTTTATCATGTTTTGCACCCCACAATGACCCCCTTTTTGACCACACAGTGAACAAACCATATTTTTCTTGTTTGTAGATGTGATGTTGCAGTCATACACGTCTCCTTCTTTACATAACCATGTTGAGTCTTTCTCTCGCTGTGTTTCAGGTACATTAATGGTCATCTCCCTCCTGTCCATCGTGTATGGAGCACTCCGTTGCAACATCCTCGCCATCAAGATCAAATATGATGACTATGAAGTGGACGTTCGGCCCATGGCTTATCTGTGCATTTTTTTGTGGCGGAGCTTTGAGATCGCCACCCGTGTGGTGGTCCTGGTTCTGTTCAGCTCAGTCCTACAGCTTTGGGTGCTCCCTGTAGTTCTGCTTAACTTCCTTGTTTTCTTCCTTTACCCCTGGATCCTGTTCTGGCTGAGCCACTCACCATTCCCTGAGAACATTGAAAAAACCCTCACCAGGGTAGGAACCACCATCGTGCTTTGTCTGCTCACTTTCCTCTACGCCGGCATCAACATGTTCTGCTGGTCGGCCGTGCAGGTGAAACTCAGCGACCCAGACCTCATCAATAAGTCGCAGAACTGGTATCGCATGGCTGTTTATTACATGCTGCGTTTTGTGGAGAATGCCTCACTGCTTCTGCTGTGGTACATTTACAAAACGGACTTCTACAAGTTCATCTGTGCCCCGCTGTTGGTGCTGCAGCTTCTGGTCGCCTACGCAATCGCCATATTCTTCATGCTGGTTTTCTACCAGTTCTGCCACCCATGTCGGAAGCTGTTCTCCTCCAGTATGACGCAGGGGCTTTGGGATTGTTCTTCTCTTCTCTGCCTGATGTGCAACACTGCTACACCACAGAGCAGACCCATCAGACCAGCTGCTCTGGAGCCACCGAGTCCGACTCCACACAAGGAGCCCCCCAGTGACAGAGCCCCTGACACGGCTAGTGACACCACTGAAGACATGCCCAATGATACGACCTCTGACATGCTCAATGACACCATCTATGACATTCCCAATGAAATCGGCAATAATACAGGCAGCGGAATCAATGGCGACATTAACCACAGTGTGTCCTGTAATGCGTAAAGCATCACAACTGATTGACGTGCCATTCAGAGGACATATAGAGTTACCATACCCTCTGTAAACTTCAAGTGCCGCATAGATCCCTCTGTGAGTTTGCACATAAAGGATTAGTTTGCATTTTTTTGAAGTGAGGTTGTATGAGGTACTTACACCTACAGTCAATGGCAATAGCAATTAGCAATTTTCTCAGTTGATTTGGTGACTTTTAAAAGGCACCTCACAACAAATTCAACTAATTTAATGACAATAACAAGTGTCTGAGTCGATGTGAAGGTGTCAGGATGTAATTAACTCGAATGGATTCTTCAGGGGATGGACTTTGGCTCAATAAACGTCTCCCTGCTCCTTCACAGCGGTGACATCTATATCTACTGTTGATAATACACTGACTGCAGATAACTACCTCATATAACCCCACTTAAAAACATCCACACCAACCCTTTAATATCCTTGGGCTTAATTGGAGACGTCAGTTATCAAATGTTTTCTAGCTCCAACATGAAGCAAATGTGTCCTTATCTTGTGCTGTATACTGGCTGCATTGTGTTCCCTTGTGTGTGTCGATCTGGCTTCAGCTGACACTTCAGAGGAGGTGCTCCCCTCCCATCATCATCATCATCATCATCATCATCATCCTGACTTCTCATACTGCAGCCTTTGATACAAATCAAAAACCTGTGGCCACAAACTTTATTTAATGAAGAGTGTTCACTTATATATGCTGCATTACTGATCACAACGAGCCATGTGTTCAACCTGATTGTATTTAATGTGTTTGGCATGGAGGTGTGTGCATGCGTAGAGCCTCAGATGAGGGTGCTGTGTAATTCCGCAGGGGGAGAGTCTGTTTTGTACAAGGATTTTCTTAACCCCCTACTTTTATGGCTGCGAACAATCCGCTTTTTTAACTCCTTGATAAGAGCTTTATCATTACTGTGTGCTGCTTCTGTGGTGTATTTGTGCTTAATGATGAGATGTGAATTTCCACACATTGTACGTACAGAGCCTGTTCAATCACCATGTTACTGTAAAGCACGAACAACTCTCCACGTTTCTGCACGTTTACAGAATGATTTAAGTGGCTTTGGTTTATTCCACTTCAACAGCAGCTGTTCTGATGTTAAATGTGTTGTCTGGATGTATGTGCATTTTTTTTCTTGATTCATGCTTGTTATGTCTGTCAGCTTCTTGTCTGTGTCTATACTGAGTGCACAAAAAATGGATAATCAAACATGTGTCAATGTATTTTTGCTTCTATTCAACCTTTAATGTATAATCATGTGTGGATGTGTGAGTGAAAGAATGTCAGTGTTTTTGCACTAACTCCTTTTTGCAATGTATCTGCAGAGGAATTACAGCCTCAAGTATCACATGAATGCTCCTAATATTTGTATAAATAAGACAAAAAGAAAGAAAAAAAAAAAGAGTAAAAAAATATTGTACACATCATTCTCATACCTAGAAAGCCGTTTAAAAGAAATTCTACTTAAAAATTAAAATAAATTTATATTTATATGTGGAAACTGTCCCCATTGTTTTATTTTTCACTGTGCTATCCTAGGCTGCCCTCTAGTGGCCAAATGCCTGAAATACAAACCTATGACATTTCTTTGTCCTGAACATTTACAAATACCTCCAAAAAATAATGATAATCAAATACATTTAATGAAAGTGCAATGTACATATTGGAACAAATTAAATGATTGAACAAATACATACTTTAACAGAAATCCAGGGAAAAATAACAGAGACCAGTACAAAGACTAGAATAGATACAGACGATTAGTGTCACTACTGTTAGCAATTTCATCTACAACAGTTCAGTCGGTTTATTTAATTATTAGGAATGTTACAGATGAAAACAAATGAGAACAGCTACTAAAGGTTCACTGGTTACAATATTAAGGGTTAGAGATAAAATATTAAATTCTTCACCAAAGCCCCTTGACATGTTGGAAGGACATACTTCTAGATACTGCATCAGACTTCCACTCTGTGGCCACGATATTGACAGTCATCTCATCCACACTCACAAACCACCACTCAACTATAACTCCCCATCAGTTATGTTGTTAATGGCTGTGGGGAGAAATCAGCAACTTGTACGTCAACATCTACCAAAAGGTATCATCAAAAAGATCTTCTCGGTGTCTTGGTCACGGTGCCGTTTCAAGCTCAGCTTTAGACGCGATGATGTTAGAGGAGTAACTCTGTGCTGCTACGCTACAGCCACAGCAAAGACGCTGACAACACAGTACATGGTGCGGTTCTCCCACCTGACTGTGCAGCTGCCTGAAAGAAATGATAAAAACATGAACATTAAACTACTGTCTGTGGGCTGACTCTGCGAAGAAAAAAACAAAAACAAAAAAAAAACACTCCAGTGGTGTTACAATGGGGGGAAAATGCACTGAACATGTCAACATTTTATCCAGTAAATGTATTTCCATTAACTCAAAAAATCCAGACAAAAAAATCAAAGTTCATATGTAAATAAAGTTATGTGTAATAAAGCTTAATGACATAAGAGAAAAGTATTGAACACACTTACTGCAATTAATCCAGTACTTGGTGGAAGTGTCTTTGTTTGTAATGACAGCTTCAAGGCGCTTTCTGTACTAATCGCCCACAGTATTCAGGCGTGATTTCCAGTCTGATAAGATTTTCACTTGAATGGCTGCATTGGAAACACATTTACTGGACCAAATGTTGAGTTCAATACTTTTTCTCCCCATTGTATTTAGCAGCTAATATCAAGTATGTTTCTAGTCAAATTACTTGATAACTGGGAAGTGAATAAAAAAATAAACAGAAATGTAAAGCCATTAGAAACTCACTAGTGCAGACAAATAAATCTCATTATAAAAGATGTGAATGTAATTAATAAAAAAAACCCATCTCATGCATACACAGACTTACATTGTTCTATTTACTCCTGTGCAATGTTTAAAATAATTGCAGAAAATAAGCAGAAACACTAAGATGCACACTAAATTCAGTCATTTATTATTTTTAAAGGGGTTATATGTAATATTTCTACTTTAAAATATAAAAAAAATGACCTAAAACTAACAATAGTGTTTAGAATAGTGTTATGCCAAATACTCCAACATAATGGATTGATAAGTTATGCACTGAATTTATTTACACTGACAGGCTAGGAGGATTTATGCGACCACTAGAGGGAGTAGTGAGTCACTCTGCTAGTCTCCCCAATCGATGAAAACAAACACCAACGAGTGTTTAACGAAAGTGACAAATATGACAAGTCACAGCGTTTCTTTTCCACTGTTGAGTTTGATCATGAAACTTTTGAGGGTATAAAGTTATTATGTTACATTATTGTTATTATTATTATTATTAATTATTATTATTATTGTTTGCTAAGTTCTATATTTGTTGATTCAGGGTTTATTTCAAAAATCTAAACTAATGACAACGCAAACCATGCAGAAAACAGAAGTGATACGCGCTTTTACTGTGGCTGTTTTCTGTCTAAAAACAGAGCAAAGCTAACAACTGTAAAGTAAAATATTGGCAAACACAGTTACTTAGTAGACAGCAGTTATTTCGACCTGTTAAAATAACTAGTTGCGTTTTTGTTTGAAAGACAAAACGTGATAATACCTTTACACAGATGTGTGTAAACATGAGTTTTCACTGTATTTTGTGTGGCTACATGAGGAAAGGCACTGGTGAAAATGAAAACATTAAGAATTGCTGTTTCATTTAATTGTTCCACGGAGACAATTAAATGAGTGTACCTGCACACCACTATCTGCTACTCTAAGAACACATCTACCTTGAATACAGTCTTAATTAATTATATCATTTGCCCCTATGCAGCATATGCCTCAAGAAACAGAAAAGTCTGATAGGTTCTTATTTAATTGTGTGTTTATAAATGTAGGCATTTTTGAACAAAATACTTTCATTCTGCTGTTCATTTTAAAACAAAAGTAATGTTTGATAAATTCAGCTGCATTTTCAAATGACTTGTTTAGTACGAAAAAATACTGAGATACTTATTTTTTTGTTACGGAGAAAAATTGCCGCTGGACCTGCCAAGTATTGGCTTGGCAGGCTTAGTGGTAGCACTTTCAATTACTATTGTCTCTAATTAAAAGTAATTTCTCTTAGGAATATTACCAGAAGATGTAAAAGACAAGAATCCGACATTAATACTGAGAGTTCTTCTTCCACTTGTTAAGAAGATAATTACAGTCTCCTGCCTCTTCATCACAGGATAATTTGTTACCAATTATGTGACTTATTTCAATTGCTGTGAATCACACGATAGTGAAACAATTCACATGGATGTAATTTCCCCTCACTTAAATGTGAACAATACAAGTTATTCATTTTATAATGTTTAAGCTGTTTTTTCTGTGTTCATGGATGAATTTTACATTTACCCTTTCTGTTTATTCCTCTCTGAGACATTTATGCGCTTCTATAGTAAATTATTAGTGTAAAATGACACTTGATAAATAGAACTAAACAGAAGTTAGAAAACAAAACCTTGTCCCTCACCGTCAGTGGCGGTGTCCCAGTAGCAGGAGTTTGCTGTATGGAGACCTGCTCCACTCTTTTGCATGATGGTACAGTTCACTGCAAAATATCAGCAAGCAGTCACATATTTAATCATCACCATCACCTCTAAGAGTAGGGGTTACAGTAGAATATGACATGACAAGTAGTTTACCTATGTACTTGAACGACCGTCCTTGTTTCACCAGGTGAGTCAGAGAGTGCTCCACTATACTGGCAGTCCATTGATTCACTTTATTCTGGTTGTAATCTGTTCCACCAATGACACCTTCAATACACTGAAACAAAACCACACACTAAATCATGTACACAGCTATCACATGAAAAATACATGTATTCATGTTGTGGGAATGAGAAGGTACCTCTTTAACTGAGACACTGGCTTCATCTGCATTAAAAAGTACCTGTAAGATAATTAAACAACATCATTATACAAAAAAAAGCACATTTAAACATTTTGCATAGTTTATATCCAAGGTAAAGCAGCAGCATGTTCAATAACACCAAATTTAAGTAACTGTAAAATACAATATTTACAGTATTACTCAGATAAATTTCCTACTCACACTGAAAAAAGCAGGTAAAATTACACGTAATGTATATAAGATAATGCAGTGTATTATGCACTACATAACAGAATAGTCTCAATTAGCGCCTGGCCAAGCAAGTAACAGAGTGAGAAAGCACTGTACAGCAATACTAATCATTCCATATCTGTTTTTAAAAATGTATTTAGCAGTAACCATAATAACTCAAATTGTAGTTCTAAGCAAGTACTTTAACATGCCATTAAGGAATAACCAAATATTTAACAATAACATGAATTTATCATAACTGACAAAGTAATGGAGTGAGGAAAAATATCCAGCAGTTATTCAACGTTTGGAAAAAATGCCAATAAGTGCTGTTCCTCAAGGAAAGTCCAAATATTTAGCATACCACACTTTTCTTAATATATGAGTGTACATTATATCAAAAAATGAAACTGATATCTTTTTTATTTTAGTTTTAAAGGACATTAATTCATGGTAATGAAGTGAGACTCCAAAAAAGTAACAGTGAGATGTTTGTTCAGTGTGATGCATCAGAATAATAATCAAAGATTTTATTAACATACTGACAGAATTATCAGTCTTTGGTGACATATGTTTCATTACTATATTTAATACACATCTTTCTGCTTTTTTAAAAATAATAAATAACATTCAAAATCATTATAGTATTTGATTATTATGAAATACAAGATTAGACACAGGAATATATTTTGAACATATTTAGGCTATTTACATATTGCTATTTACATTCATTTACAACCTTTACTGTTCTTCATTTACACTATATTCTCATATATTTTCTTATATATCCAGTTGTAATTCTGGTAAAAATTAAATAAACACAGCTTTAGAAACTAGACATATATGTCTTTCATGCTGAATAATCAAAAATATTGTTTTAGAGAAAAAAGAAATTGACCCTGATATTCCCTTTCACTTGGCCAGGCCCATATTGATAACAAGTGGTGTTTACCAGTAATCGTAACGATGGTAATGCAGCCTCTCATACACCCATACATTACATACTATCAAATGTGAAACGGCTAAAATTTACTTAGGGGGTCAAATGAGTGGCCATTTTTGTCAAAAAAAAAAAAAAGAAAAAAAGTTGTAAGAAATGCATAGAACTGTGTTGAAATAATGCTAATACATTTGTGCACAGACTACTGATATTATTTGACAGTGGAAGCTATATTTTCAGAAATATTGGATTTTGAATAGCAATAGCACGTGTATGTGAAAACTTTTGCTGGTGGACGGACGTGACATTACCCATGATGATCTGGTCAGTACCAGTACTTTATTAGTAATAAACTTATATACTTACTATTGCTAATTATCCTCTTATTCATAAATGTTAGTTTTGTGGATCTAAAACAATAACAGCTGACACAAAAACACAAAATGTGGCAGTGGACAGATGTGACATGGTTGTTACAGATCCCATCATACTGATGCTCGGCAGCCATGTCACCGTTTCCAGAAATGAATCCTGTGCAAAAACTAGTATCATAATTATTTATTGTATAGTTTATCATCATACTAAATAGCAAATAACAATATAGAATTGTTATTTCTTCATAAAAATGCTTATTATTAGAAAACTGTTGATTTAAAAAGTGGCGTGTGACATTCTTAATATATGTAATGGCATAACATAAGCAGGATGGATCAGCACCATACTCCATACTGCAACCTGTAAAAATAAAACATGTGATATGTAGTATATAATCCTGTAAGAAAAAATATAACTTGGCCATTTGTGGCATGAAAATATAGCATTAATTGTGATGAAACTGGACATTTTTGACCTGAAAACATAGTTCATATGACCATCAACATGTTGCAACAGAACTGAAATCCTGTAAATTTGCATAACTTGCATTTACCAACACAAAGTTCCTTTGGGGATTCACTTATATTGATTTCTTATGCACAAAGACAGAAATAAGACCTCTAAGCAAATTTTAGCCGGAAATACTTCTAGTTTTAGCTACACTGAACTGAATGACTGAAAAAGTCATGTACATGTAATCAACTTCAGAATTCTTTATAAAAGTATGGCCTCTACAGAAGCAGTACATTAGTTCATTTTCTTATCTATGTGGCTGTCTTTAATATTTTAAATATTAATGATAAAATAATAAATCTGTGACCACACCCTGTGAGAAGTAGCCGCTAGCTTGTCTTTAGCTAACAGATTAGCTGTTTTAGCGAACGTTAGCAGACTAAAACACCTCTGCAGTGTCGACTATGGGCCATGTAATTTTATAGAAAACCAAATGTTGATCATTAACAGCTATACCTCATCTCCAGAGTTATACTCCTCCATGTTTACCGGTACCTTCCTCTCTCTTTATTATCCCTGGTGTGTGCTGCTGATGCTGGACAGTTATTGTTCCTGTTTGAAGACAAAGAGTGAACAGAAGACGGTCCCTCCTGAACTGAAGCTGAGCACTGAGCCGTGTGTCTCCGCCCTGTGGCTGACAGAGGTACTGCAACCACAAAAGGCTCCACACTGATTTTAAACATTTAGCAGGAGCATGAAAACAAATGGTTGGAAACTGTTGTCTAAATGTTGTTGGTTTTTTTTCCAATTTATTTAACATTGGAAAGCTCCCAGTTAACTTTAAATTAAAAGAAATACATTAATAAATACATTTCATTTCATTTAAATCGTTTCATTTATTAAGATCCCCATTAGCAACTGAAAGTTCAGTTACTATTCTTCCTGGGGTCATTAATTGGAAATCATAAAACCTGTCATAAAACACCTAATTTCCTACATCCCAGTTAATTTAAATTGCTCTATATATAGCTTTTCTGCGTCATTTTATGGTTGAAATGTTTTTTTTACTGTGAAACAATTAAACAATTTAAGAAAGTTTTTTTTTTGTCATAAATCTGAAAATGTAGTTTTATAAGGGTTCAGAGCTCTTTCTGCTCAGATGCAGCATCCTTTTTTTTTTTTTTTTTTTTTTTTTAATTCAGTGTGAACAAATGTTTAAGTGTCTTGTGACAAGTATTGTTTTAACTCATAAAGACCCAGTGCTATCTTTGTGGCAGTTCCCAAATAATTTTTTCTCTGTATTTTTAACCTTTCTTCAGTGATTTATCACCATTCCCTCTAATAATTTTATCCTTTGTATTTTACATTTTAAGTGATCATCAGGTATTTTCCAATATTAAATTCACTGATCATGTTGATGTTCATTAAAGCTCAGAGTAAATCCAAAGGTTATATCAAAGCAGAAAAAAATGAAAAAATTATCTTTTTCTGTAAAATCTATCATTAACTGCATTTAAAATATATGTCTCCATCTACTGTCATTGATCCAACTCCATGGGTTTTACTGGTGAATCAATGTTGTAGAAGATGACAGTGTTTCCACGTTCACTACAGAGCCTCTGAGCCTCCAAATGGGTCATATTTGATGACCATGAAAATATCACAAACTGCATTTTTCAGCAATTATTTCAATGTATTGATAGGATTATTGGATCAACATGTATTAAACAGTTTAGATCAGTAGATGGTTTAGGACTTTATGGGTTAATGTCACAAGAGAGTAAAGTATATATAAAATAAACACATACAATATTAGGTGATACTGATTAAATGTAGCATTGGCCAGCGCTGAGTAAGTGTGAGCTAAGTGTTGGATGTGATGACAGTGTTTTTACAAAATATAGTTCAGGGAAAAGCAGGGAGAGAAGTGAGAAGCGTCACTGCAAAAGACAACCCCACATTAGAGGACATGTGTTTGCCAAAACTAGCTGTTTTAGAACACTAGATAGCAGAATGGAAGAGAAGTGGGTGACCTCCTGCTGAAACAGTCGCCCAATAGCAGGATGAGCCCATTTATTCCAGTACAGTACATCCTGTGAGCATGATACCCCAAACAAAGAAAAACTTACAATATTAATTTAACCCTTTCATGCATTGTGGCCACTACAGAGGACAGCTGTTCAAAGGTGTTCTCTTGTACTCTTTATTCATGGGTTTTGTTTTTTTAGTTCCATATCAGCCAACACAGTGGACTCTTATGCATCATCCCATACACTGAAATTCATACCATTATTGTAACTTTGCAGTTCTAGATCAACCTGATCTGCAGTAACATGTTTGAGTGTAAAAAAAAAAAATTGGCAATTGTTATTAGAGTGTAATTAACAATTTTGTTTACTGTTTTTTTTTTAACAAAAAGTTGTTGTTGTTGTTTTTGCATATTAGCTCCATGCAGGTATGTTAAAATGTGAGAAAACGTCAGATTAGCAGCATTAAAAGTGCTTTTATCTCATAGTTTTCCCACTGTATATTAGTAAATACATGTTTCTTTGCTTCTGAAATGAAATGCATGGTGTCCAGCTGAATGGACATTTTTATAACTCCATGAAAAATAGGTTCATAAAAAAATTAATCAAATACTTTTTTTTGTTTGTTTGTTTTTTTCCCATGCCTAGAGATTAATAAAAACACTCAGGAAAAAATCTTGATGAAGGTTGTCATAATCCATGTATGAAAGGGTTAAATATGGTTTCATTTGGATTTCATTTGAATAGGTGAATTCATCTGTATGAACAGAAAGACTACACTTGATATGCATTATGTTGTAAAGCGATTCATTTATTTATATTCTTTTAACATTATAAAGACAAAGGCTATATCTAACATTATAACAAAATATTTTCCCTCTGTCATTATTTTGGGTAAAATAGTTAAGGTGTGCATATCAGAGTCAACCAAACAGACATTACACATAGAATAAGATGATATTTATTTATTTATTTATTTATTTATTTATTTCAGCCAGTAAACCCATTTTGCTTAATTCCACTCTATATGTCTGTTGTTCCTCAACGCATTTAAAGCTCAGTTCTGTGAAAAACATCTATGAACATGATGTCATTTATTTCCACGACTCACCTTTAATGGGGTCATGTAGTTTATTTTTCCACGCCAGTCTGATTTTGTGCAGAAACAATTGTCGCATTGTCGGAAATAACCCTGCTGGTTCGAGAGGATTGCGTGAACACCCCTCTCACTCATACACACACACACACACACACACACACACACACACACACACACACACACACACACACACACACACACACACACACACACACACACACACCACGCCCCCTCCTGTCGGGAACACCCTGGCCGTGGATTTCTGCTGTCAGACGGTGCCGAGGCGCACCGACACTGTCACGCACAGGACCGACCGGACTGCCTCCTCCGCCCGCCGTGCCCGTGTCCGTGGACCGCAGTCAGCAGGTAAGACATCCCCGGGAACGCTCCCACGCGAACCCCCGGGTTTCCTCTGGCATATGGCACGGCACAGTCCGGGTGTTAAACAGGACAGCCGCTGCGTCTGTCCACATCCACGGTCATGCATTTGTTTCTTTTCCTGTTTGTGAGGGGGGTTTCTCTCCACTCCAACTCGACCACGACCTCCGTGGATCATTCCGCGCGGTCGTGGCACCAGACAGCGCACTTCCCATCCAAAGTTAGGCGCGTTTCAGCAGGTGCAATGCAGCAAAAAGCTCATTTTCTTGTTCCTTTCAGCGGTATTTCCTCCTGTAGATGAGTCTTCACCCACTTCAGACTGTGTTTGCTTCATTAACTTGTTCACATTCACAAACTGAAGGTGTTAAAGCTTCCACATGACACAGACCAGGAGCTCCTGGGTTTGGATGGAACATGAAAACCCATTCAAACCAGTGGATTGTGTTCTGGAAGTCAGTGCATGTTTATACTACACAGCTGATGAGGTGATGACCTTGTGTGAGGGGGTTGGATCTGGTGTGTCAGGGTTACCTCTGTTTTCTCTAAATGCTTTTTAAGGTTGACTCTTCCTGAAAAGGTGACAGACAGACGGTAAGTGTCTCCGTCTCAGGCCCGGGGCTGCAGCTCCTCTGCTGGGATGTCTGCAGGGTTGAGGATGTAGGCTGGATGCTCTGATGGTGCAACATAGTGACCTCATTTCAATTCAGGAGTGGATTTTCCTCAGATTAGCTGCGGGTGTTCAATGCTGCCACTCACTGCTCGAAGGAGGGGGGGTGGGGTGGGGGGGTATTGACATGAAGTGAAGTGTGAAATCCATCTGAAGTTTAAGATAAAAGAAATCTATGGGAGGGTGATAACGTTGTCAGCAGGAGGATTTGACGGCTGTAGTCAGGAGTTAAGAGGATTCACTATTTCAGCCTTAAACATTAGGTTCATGATGGTACTAAGATGGTAATTAAGAGGTAAATCCAAATAAATGTTATGTTAATTTTAATAAATCTCTTAACTGATTGCTTGAACTGAGTAGTGGGGCACTGCAGGTCAACCCATCACAAACTGGTTGAACTGGTTTATATAAGGGGTGTAAGAACATATTTATACACCTGAGTGTCATGAGATCATGTTTTGCTACTGTATTGATTTCCAAAATCACTGTGTCAGTATTTAATCAATAGTTTTGTGGCAAACAGTGGTTTGGTTTGTGTCATAATGATGCTGGATGCTTCTGCTGTAGCAAAAGAAGAAAACACTCTAACTCACCTACACATGCAATGTGTTCTTCCATTATGGTAATATATTACAATATAATGAATTGAAACCCCGTATTAGGATGTGCATTGTAACACTAGGGTCTTCACAAATGTGCAGACATATGGTTGATGAGAAGCAGCAAAGAGTAAACCTGCCTTCAGCGATCATACATTATTTATTAAGACATTTATCAAACAAAAAAAGCCAACTTCCAACCTCTACATTCATCTTAATTAGTATTTTGTGACATTTTAGATTTTTTTTTTTTAAATGACGACGCATCAATTGCAGCAAAATTTTTCAAGTTATTAAATTTGTGGTTTCTTCTGCTATTTATCAAGTGGCAACCTTATTCATGTGCAGATTTTCATAAGTGACAGGAGGACTACTTATTGACAAAGTAGCCCCAGTTTGATATTTAGCTCATGTTTTCTATCAGCCATATTCTTTGGTAAACATTAGTTCTGTGAGTTAAAGATTCTAAATAAATTAAAACAGGCTGCAGTACTAATGAGGAAAAATAACACCAATGAGTTCATATATAATCATTAGTTTCATTATGAATCATTATGTAAGTGGATTTTTAATTCAAGTGTGCAGCCACTGTAAAGTTGACTGTGTGTATGAGGTTTGTTTTCTATAAAAATAACATGTCACACCAGTCAATGGCTGTCCATTAACAGTGAGCCCTGTCTGTGTAGTATATTGCAGTATCACTTGTCACGGTGGCACTTCTCTAAATTGGTTCATTTGGCTCAAATAAGAAATAGATGCGGAATCTGCTGAGGCTGTTTTATCACTGTCATAGGGGGAGTAATGCTTCACTAATGATAGTTGAGCTTTGTATACAGCGCACACACACAGCTGGAGGGGGAGTAAATGGTAAAATAAGGGTGGAGAAGCGCCAGGGAATGTAGGGATTCCCTGATTTCTGTACATGCGGGTGGGCAGAGAGCACATCCAGCAGAGCAGAAAAAAGCCCTGGGGAGTGCAGTCACACAGCATTAGAGGTCTGGCAAGACTGAACAGAACTGTGTGTGTGTGTTGCACGTAAATTGTTGGTGTATATTATGGCAGGGATATCTGTGATGACTGCTGCCACACTGACTTGGCAATGTGTCTGTCACTCTCTCAATTCTCCTCTCATTATCCACTCCCATATATTTTCTCAAATGTGACTGTTTTGCAGTGGAAAGGCAAGAGTTATGCAAATGTGTCTAAATTCTCCATTTAAAACAGCGTATGAAACATCATTATCTAACTCTGCTGACACCCTGAGCTGCTGTAGCACAGCTCCACTCAGCTGCTGCATTGGATAACGTCAGATCTTTGTAGTGCCGTGATGTGCGGGTTTCCCTCCCTCCCACGCATTCATTCCTCTCTTATTCATCGCTCTCCAGAGCATGCTGCGTGTCCATTTGGTATGCAGCCTATAGCCCCACTCGGCCTTAGAGATCCATCCAGTACCCCCGTTCCATCACAACCTCAGCCAGGCAATCAGTGGCACCGTGTCCGCACAGCAACCCTGCAGATGTGAGAGGGGAGGGAAAACACACCTGAAAAACAGAAATGTAATTTGGAGGCGGCTCTGTGAGGAATGACTCAGATGAGGAATAGATTGGCGGTCAGGTAGTGATGCCTCTCTGTTGGCCTTGCTAAGCCTTTAACATGTACACACACACACACACACGCACACATGGCAGAGTGGGTGCTGATGTCGAACCAAACCTGTGAGGCGGAACAGAGGGTAAAGGTGTCAGTGCTCAAATCGAACCCTTTATTTTACAAAATGACATAATTATTTGATTATTTCTTCAACGTAGCCATCTGGCTTGGGTGTGTTGTGAGGAAAGTCAACACAACACGGTGAACAACAAACACAGACGTTAATGAAATGCATTGTTAGCATAATCAACAGATGTATTTAAACAGATCAGATAAGGTCAGCCTCACTGGCATCACAGGAAATAAATGGTTCGCAGTTGTCAGATCCGTCACGTAAAGCTGCGTTAGACAATATTATTGTGTATAAAATTATGTAACAACCTTTGAGTATATTGTAATTCAGCAGATCTGAGAGGAAACTAGATATTTGGACTTCTCGTGGTTTGACATTAAAAAATCTAGCATCTGACTAAACTTGGTAACGGCAGGTCTTTTCAGAGAGCGGTGTAGTGACCAAGCAGTGTCGAACTGACAGATTCATGTGGACTCACAATGTGACAGATCCAGTAACTAATAGACTGCATGAAGGAACGTTAGTTAGTGATCTGCCTTTTTGAGTTATTTGCCTGCCACCATTTTGACTTTTTCTGAACATAAGTATCCATATATAGGTAAAAGGGACAGGGCTTTGGCAGCACAAGAGGTCACAGGTGAGCTACTAGAAAGCCATAGTCCTGCCCCTTCTGGGACCTAACTTTGGACAAAAATATGTCAGTCAGTAGTGAGTGACAAATAATTTTTTGACCCTGTCCACCATGTACACATATGATGTTCATTAATTGAAAGAAAGTCGCAGGTTGTGATATTAGATGTTATGATATTAAAGCAACATCTAGTTTTGTGTGAAACGTCTCGGTGGACTGCATTTCTTGTTGCATACAGTAGAAGTAACTAGTGATGTAGTTCTTGAGACCAGTCTATGTCTCGAGGCCAATTTTTTGTGGTCTCGGTCTTGTCACAGACTTAACTCATTTGGTCTTAGTCTTGTCTTGGTCTTGGATATAGCGGTCTTGATGGGATTTGTACGAAAACCGCATCCTCACAGAATAGTATCATTATTACCTCCGCCAAGGAGGTTATGTTATTGCCGGCATTGGTTTGTCTGTCTGTCTGTCCCTGTGCAAGTTAACTCAAAAAGTTATGGACGGATTTGGATGAAAATTTCAGGAAATGTTTATACAGGTGCAAGGAACAAATGATTAAATTTTGGTGGTGATCGGGGGGGACACTGATCTGCCTTAGCGGAGATCTGCGCTCTCCAAGTGCTTTTGTAGTTTATTATGTGCCCTCTTCAAATGAAACCAGTCCGATACATCTATTTTAAAAACATGTTACATTGAACACATTTTCTCAACAGACAATGCCAGCCCTCCACAGTCCACTAGTGATGTAGTGGACTGTGGAGGGCTGGCAAAAATTGGTCTTGAGACCAATTTGTTGTGGTCTCGGTCTTGTCACAGACTCAACTCATTTGGTCTCGGTCTTGTCTTGGTTTTGATACCCTCCGGTCTTGGCAGTGTCTTGGTCTAGCCCAGGGGTTGGCAACCTTTAACACTCAAAGAGCCATTTCGACCCGGTTTCCACGGAAAAGACAACACTGGGAGCCGCAAACACTTTTTGACATCTGAAATGAAGATGTTAGCCTATATATACCGTAAATTCTGAACTATACGCCGCTACTTTTTCCCCCACACTTTAAACACTGCGGTTTATACTCCGACGCGTCTTATACAACGATTTTACCGGTACCATGGCTTGGTGGCGCCTCGGTCGCTGGCGCCTCGGCGCACCTCGGGGCCAACGCTAGGTGCTGTTGCACCACCATACCATGGCTCGGTGCCAGGTGCCGTGGCACCGCGGTGGTGCCTCAGCTCGAGGTGCCGGTGGTGCCGCGGCACCGGTGGCACCCAGTTGTGGCACCGCAGTGCCCTGGCACCTGACACAGAGCAGTGGCACTGCGGTGCAACGGCACCCGGCACCGAGCCATGGTACGGCGGTGCCATGGCACCTAGCATTGGCCCCGAGGTGCCGCGGCACCTTGGTCGTGCCATGGCACCTGGCATCATTAAATGTTCTATTTTCTTCAGATATTTTTTCTTTTCTTAGATTTCTCCATACTTGGCCTACCTGGGGTTGAAAGTCTCGATAAATGTACGGCGTTTTGGCGGGCTGTCGGAGAGTGTGACGCATATTTTGAGCGACGAAAAATAATAATTTTGTATATATATATATATATATATATATATATATATATATATATATATACAATTTTATTTTAATATTTCGAGATCACAATAATCTTACAATTTACAACTACAATTAAACAAACGAACAAACACAAATAAAATACTTTGTTCAGATATTGTGCAGTTTTGGTGTCGCAGGGCATTCCGCGCATGCCGGCTGCCGGCTGACACGTCAAGTGCTGTCAAACGTCTCTGAAGAAGGCGAATGCTGATCACCGAAATTGCACAAGGTCTGAAGAAAGAAGTTAAAAACTTTGACTTAATAAGAAGACATGATACACGTTTTTGAGACAAATAACATACACTTCAATCGGACACTTATAATTTATTTTCCCAAGCCACGTAGAGCCGCAACATGAGGATGAAAGAGCCGCATGCGGCTCCGGAGCCGCGGGTTGCCGACCCCTGGTCTAGCCGGTCTTGACTACAACGCTGGAAGTAACCAACACCAACACAGCCGTTAACTTGGCATGTTTTACCCCGATCTCAGAGAGCTACATGAATCAGTTTTAGAAGAGGTGGAAATCACCCCAGTCTCATCATGTTGAATCTACAGACATCTTCAGGGAGACAGTTATGATGACAACAATCTATGTCTTTCATGACTTATTGTTTACATCGACAAATATCATACAGTATGTGCAAATGATGATGAAATAAGGTCCAAAATAAGGACACATGGGGCACAATGGAAGGGACAGGTCTACGGCTTTCTGTGTATGTCAATGAAAGTCAGAGCAATTTAGAGCTTACCCTAGTGGCCGTTAGTGGTATTACAGCTTCAAGATACTTCCACATTGCATTCAGTTTGGATCTCCTTATCTCTTACTTTTAATCCTAATATTTAGCTCCAGAAAGTATCTCATCATTCATCTTGTCTATCCTTGGGACAGACACGAGGGTTTGTATTTTTGGTTTCTATCTACAGCTGTTTTGTTCTAGAGTAGATTATTTTATATGGCAGCATTAGCATTAGCATTAATAATGAAGCATCAGCGTTGTCACAGCATGTCTCTGCTGGTGGAGGAGCTGATTTGAGCTGTTTTATATTCATTTTCATATACAAAGATGATTACTGGGAGAAGACAGAAGAGACCAAATCTGATACACAGCTGTTTGACATTGGTGAGCTTTTGGATTACATGAACATGAACATGAGCATTTAGTGAAAGTATAAAAGGGAAAAATCACTATTTTCTGGAGTTGTTAATCACTTGTAGGTCATATATGCAGTGTTTTGTCTAAGTTGCCAGAAGACAAAAAACATTGTATTGTATTGTTGCCAAGATTCGATCTCAAAAATTACTATTAATTGTAGGGGAGAAATAAATACAATATTTACCTGAGATGTTGTGGATTAAAAAGATAAACCTGCATAAAATCGAAATACCCAAGAAAAGCACAAATACGTAAAAATACAATGTTTTATGCAGGACTTTACTCATTGTACTCAGTTAATAAAATATGTTGATCAAATATTCTCAGAAGCAGAAGCTCATATGTGTAAGATATTCTTAAAAGGGTCAAGTGCGGTTACATTTCAGGGAATACTACCTAAGACTAATTTTAAGCATATTAAGCATTAACATTACATTAAATATGCATCAGTTGGGTTTGAAGATGAAAGGTCACTTCCTGGGTTGTTTTCAAGAGCTTTTAGTCGTGACATGCAAGTGAAAGTGTAACATATTGGTCAAAGCGATACCATAGTGATGTGTGAAATGTGAATAAAAGCACATTTACGTCAAAGTAAATTTAGTTTGAGTCATTTGAGAGTCAGTACCAGGAGAAAACGATGTGCAAATGCAATTGCATGATAATAAAACAGCAAGTAAAGGCTTCTACGAGGTGTATGAACATGGAGTGCACACTTTCCTGTAGGCATTAGACAGTATTTGGTCTTTTTAAGTTAAGCTCAGTATCTGTCAGTGAAAGGTCACCTGTGGGTTGATGTCATTACAGGTGGAGACTCATAGATGTGGGATGAAAATGTAGTTCTTTATATAATCCGATTAATCATTGGTGTCAGTAGCATTTTCTGTGGACCTCACCCATATTTGTTCTACAGTCAAAGTCCATAATGAAATGGCTTACACTGGGACACGGAGCCTGGATGTGTGATAGTTTTCCCTCCCAAGACACTGAAGTCATCCATTTTCATTTTGTGTTTCATTTGTTTGACGTGGCGCTGCCTTCAGGAGACATTGCGTTCGCTTGTTATTGCAGCACATACGGCTGGTTTAAATGAGTCCCTCTTGTATGTGCCATATTTTAGCAGTCTTCTTCCTTTCAGATCACCCTGGCAGATCATTTCTTTATTCACCTGAAACTGGTTGTAGTTTTTGTGTCACATTGAGGTCACATTGTTTACCTGACTGTAGACGTCCTTCAGCTGTCACTTAGTAAAGTACCGTGTTCAGTCTTTAAATGTTGTTGGACACAATTTGCTCAGAGGAGCGTTGATGTGAGTCTGTTTCCAGAGCTGCTGCTTTTCCTGTTCTGGGTATTATTTTTTTCTCGCCTACAGAAAGCAATTCCACTTTGTGACAAGGTTTATAAGATAAGAACATTAGATAGCCTGTAAATAAGTAGCTCTGAAAAATCCCATTGGCTGTTGTCATCTTCGCTAACACAAGCTCACATTTTATAGCAGATTATCTTTTTTTTAAGGAAAATGTTTTAGGGGAAAGGCTAAAATAAGAAAGACAAAGGGATAAAGCATAAAAGCATGAAATGGGATATGAACCTGTTCTCATGTCTGTAAATCCACATGAGAGTGGGTTGCCTCCATGTCTCTACAGCAGATAAAGTTAATAAAAAAAAAAAAAGTTAATATTAGAGCCCTACCAATATGGGATTTTTGGGGCCGATGCTGATATCGATACTGGGGGCTAAAAAAAGCCGATATTCAATATATCGGCCGATATCCAATATTGGCCGATAACCGATATATTGGCCAATATATGAAATAAGAACACTGATCTACACAGGACATAATAATCTTATATTAGATAACTGTGGACAGGTGGATAAACAGTTGCATAAATCTTTGTTTATCTCACAAAGATAATTTACACAACTTTCAAATGCAAACTATGCAATCACAAAAAAAATTAGAGCAAAAAATATTACTTACCACAAAATAATGTTTTCCCTCACAAATTTTGATGTGTCTTCCACACATCACTACAACTTCCCGTGTGGACTAAGGACTAAACTGAGCATGTGCAGAGTGAATTAGGTGAGTTCTAAGTTGTTCCTGATTTGAGCAATTGCAAGAGTTACAACTGACCCGTGTTACAACTGTCCCCGGTCTCCCCTACATTATTAATACCCAGCCCTGCTGGCAGAATGAAACTGTGAGGTAGACAGGAACTGCACAGACATGGGTGTGTGTGTGGGGGTGAATACTTCATAAGACAGGGGGTTCTGTGATTTTCGGAGGGGGGGGGGGGGGGTTGGAGCGGGGGGCTTAGTGGTCCATCCTCGTCAGAGCGCGCGAGCCGGGGGGAGATGTAGCTCCATGATTATGTGATTGTGTGTGTGGGGGTGATAGCGTCATTGTCTGAGCAGGAGTGAAAGTGAAACTATCTCGCTTTACTGTTCCTCTAACTCTCCAGGCAGCACACACACACACAGGAGCAGCGAGTGACAGAATCTCCATGCAGCACAAAAGTTAATACATCGACAACATATCGGCCGATGTTGATTAATCGATGATACGCTATAATCGGCCCGATTAATCGGCCGGGCTGTAGTTAATATTCTCTCAACTGAAAAACCCTGAGTAAAAAAATAAACACTTTGGTGGCTTTTGCAGTCACCGTAGGGGAGGGTAATTCCCCTATGCTGGTTTCAGGGGTATTCATTTGGTTGCAGTCTGCACTTTGACCATTAGATGTCACTAAATGTTATACAATAAACCTTAAATGCTCATAAACAGTCGATAAAACACTGGGGAAGGATTTATTGATCCTCAATAACACCTAAAGGTTTACTTGTAAAGCTCCTAAAGGATAACTTCTAATACAGAGGAAGGAGCCTATTAAAACTGAAAGTCTCTAGACCATCTCTGACCTTTTTTCGCGAGAGTTCAGCTATTGTCCAAGCTTGGCTGTGCTGAAACAAATATCAGGATGCCCTTTCTGTCAACATGCTCTGTGCTCCAAACATTGGCTTCTGCATGCTGTTTATTTTACTCAGGCAGTTGTTTTGGCTCACAGACATTTTTTTTTTTTTTTTTTTTGTGTGGGATGTTGAGAGCTTATATGTGCAAGTAAAGTTGTTTTTCTGTTTAGTTTTTTATTTTCATAAGTACCTTATTTGAATGAACGCCATGTGAAATTCACTCTGCAAATAAACTCCCTTGACAATATGAGAGAAAAGATTAATGACTTGGCCAGTGATCAGTGTGAATCATGACCAACAGTAGCAGATGGTGAAATGTAAAGGGTTGCAAATTATTACTTAGACTATTAAAATTTTAATAGGTAATGAAATTTATTAGATTTCATTAAGGACCTGGCCATGTATTTAATATATTTGTTGTATCATGACATGTTAATGACTACATCTCACATCTTGGCAGCATCAGACTGGCTTTGGCCATACTGCAAAACTCGTAAATCCAGGAAAAAAAACCCATCAAAACATTGATTTGTTTTTGACTTCTTTTCTCAAAAAATGTTTGCCATCAGACTTGGCAGATTGAGGTTGCTTTGAGTAACTGGAAGTCAACAACCATGACTCGAAGGTGAAGTCTTTTAAAGTGTAATACCTCTGCCTGTCACCAAATAGTTGAAATGCATTCTGTATTTTGATGTAACAATAGCTTTTTATAACCATCCTACCTCAAACTATCCTATAGCTGAGCTGTTATACTTGGAAATTTGACAAAAGAAGGCAGAGAAAACAAGCAAAGCAACGGAGCAAATGGGATTTTTATTGTAAAGTGCATTTTTATTAGTAACTAATAAAGTCAATTCCAGTATATTAGAGTCTTGGCGTTTGGAGACCATTAGGTAAATCTATATCTAATTTGGTGACATCCATAATAACAGCTTGTACACTGATGTCTATATAGAGAAATGATGTGGTTTTCCATCATAAACTCCATGTAAGAACACAAGTAAGCCCAAATCTCTGTAACTAATATGGATTCCACTTTTATTTCTTTTGGAATTTAATTACATGCCACTGTTACATGTAACTTTACTCTCTGGTTGTGTTATTAAGACATGATTCTGAGGTAAATAATTAAGGCAAGGCAGGTTTATTTGTATAGCACATTTCAGCAACAAGGCAATTCAAAGTGCTTCACACAGGACATTGAAATACGACAACAGGGAAAAAGAAACACATTTAAAACATTATAAAAGAAACATGTAAAAGGTGATTAAAAACAGCAAACTAGAAGCACTCGGAGAGCGCAGACCTCCACCAAGGCTGATCAGTGGCCCCCCCCGTGGGCCCCCCACCCCCGATCACCACCAAAATGTAATCATTTCTTCCTTATCCCATTTCCAACAAAACCTGAAAATTTCATCCAAATCTGTCCATAACTTTTGGAGTTATGTTGCACATTAACAATCAGTGCCCCCCCCCCCCGATCACCACCAAAATTTAATCATTTCTTCCTCATCCCATTTCCAACAAAACCTGAAAATTTCATCCAAATCTGTCCATAACTTTTTGAGTTATGTTGCACACTAACGGACAGACAAACAAACAGACAGACAAACAAACAAACCCTGGCAAAAACATAACCTCCTTGGTGGAGGTAATAAGATAAAATCCAAAAATATAAACACACACACATATTAAAGTAAGAGTTGCCGTGCAGAGTTTCGAAAGAGAATATAAAATTTAAAAAGTAAAAAGCCTTTTAGTCAAAGGCAGCAGTGAACAGGTGAGTCTTTAACCGTGACTTAAAAGAACTCAGACTCTCAGCAGACCTGATATTTTCACGTAGTTTGTTCTTTTTTTTTTTTTTTTTAAATTCTTTATTGAAATTTTCAAAAGAATACAGGCACAGACATATGTCCCTATACTTAACACAGTTGATTAGCCACCCATAAATACGTTCACTTATAAAACTGCTCTTTATCTATATAAAAAAAAAAAAAAAAAAAAAAAAAAAAAAAAAAAAAAAAAAAAGGCCTTTTTTATACACATTAACACCTTTAAAAAAAAAAAAAAAAAAAAAAAAAAAGAAAAAAAACAAAACATACATACATATACATGTTAACAAGGCACACATTCTTAAAACATGCATACATGTTTTTTTTTTTTTTTTTTTGTCTTTTTTTTTTTTTCTTTTTTCTTTCAATGTGAAGACTGACTTACAAGTCTATTATGTTCCATGGAAAGGAGTGCTGTTTGTCCAGGGTTCTTCTTCTGCGTAGTTCAGTCAATGTTTGTTTAATCACTGTTTTACTATCTATGAGATTCTGATTAATGACTGTTAAACATCTTGTTTTCCAGAGCTTGACTGTTACAATGTAGATGATTAACTGGAAGAGTCTATGTTTGTTTGTTGATGTTGATTCCTCTAGAAGTCCGTACATGACTGAGCGATAGTTTATAGGGCAGCTCAGGCCAATGTTTTTAAAAAAAAGTCCAAACAGCTTGCGCTCTATAGCAGTCAATAAGTACGTGTTCTTGAGTTTCGTCATTTCCACAGTTTATCATCGGACATTTTTTTGTTGTGACATAACAGCTCCAGGATACCAGAGCTCTAGCTGGAAGTCTACTTACAGAAATAAGCCAGCGGATATCTCTGTAATTCTCAGAAATAGATTTGTCCTTTATATTTTTAATGACAGTCTTCTTCTCGTTTTCCTTTACATGTTTGTAATCCACCAATCCACCATAGCTAAAATCGCTTATACATTTATAGATCCCTCTAGAAGTCCCCTTAACCCAGTCGATATTTAAATGTTTATACTTTTCTTTTATGTCACCATATATGATTTTGTAATAAGGTCCTTTCCTTGCCCTGCCTTTTTTTTTCTCCCAGGTGGACAGGTCATAGATCCATATTGACTTCCGTGACATACTCATTGAGACATTCTTAATAAAGGCAATATTTAATTTGAGACCGAGATCTAGTGCACCGAGTCCACCGAGTTCTTTATTTTTAAACAATAGTATTCTTTTAGTGACCTCTCTGGTGGTTCCCCAGATCAGATTTACACACTGTTTGTTCAACCGCGTTATCATTTTGTCAGTTGGAGGAAAAATGTTAGCTAAAAAGAGGAGTTTGGAAAGGATATGAGTTTTCACAATGTTAATTCTACTTTTATAATTTGTATTCTTGTTCTGCCATCTGTTAACTTCTTCCTTAGTCGAGGTGAATTTTTGTTCCCAATTTCTTTCCCCACAGTTGTTATTTCCAAATGAGATTCCGAGGATTTTAATTTCATCTTTAGTTTGAATATTTAGGTTGGGTTTATCTATTGCATCTCCGATCCAAACTCCCTCTGTTTTGCTATGGTTTAGGACAGCTCCTGAAGCCATTTCATACATATTAAGATGATTAGTTAGAACATCCATCTCCACCTGGTTTTTAATTACGACAGTGATGTCATCTGCATAAGCTATTGATTTGACTAAACAGGATTGGCCGAGAGGTATGCCTGTTATTTTTATGTCTGAATTAATTGATTTTATTAATGGGCTGATTGCTAAAACATAAAGAGCAGAGCTGAGAGGACATCCCTGCTTCACCCCTCTCTCCACCTGGAAAGATTTTGTTAAAACACCATTGACATTTATCTTTACGGATGACTTCATATATAAACATTTAACCATGTCGATAAAACTTTTAGGAAGACCATATGCCTCCATTGCAGCCCAAAGATAGTCACGTGAAATATAATCGAAAGCCTTCTTTTGGTCTAAACCGACAATAAAGAAATCCTTTTGGCCTGAATATGACAGTTCTCTTAATGTGCTCAAATTATCCCACATATATCGACCTTTGACTGCGCAGGTCTGTTCTTTTACGATAATTTTTTCTAAAACACTACTTAACCGATTATTGATAATTTTTGCCAGAATCTTATAGTCGGTGTTCATTAATGTTAAGTGCCTATAATTATCGATGCATGAACGGTCACCTTTTTTGTACAGCAAGTTTAAAACTCCTTCATAAAATGAATCTGCCATGACCCCTTTATTTAAACCTTCGTTTAACATAGAGGTAAGTAGATGTAAAACTTCTTCTATATTTAGCTGATAAAACTCTGTGGGGAGTCCATCAGGTCCAGGACTTTTACCTACATTTAACTGGTGAATGGCCTGAACCACTTCTTCTCTTTTGATTTCTCCTTTTAGGGAGTCACAATTTATTGGAGTAGAGTCTCGAATGGAGTCTAAAAGAGTTTTCGTACAACTCCTATCTATGTCGTTTTTTTTATACGAGTTCACACAGTGTTCTCTGATAGTTTCTCTAATATCTTTGTCAGTATTTGATGTTTGACCATCCGGTTTCTTTATTGATTGTATAGTTTTACTCTGAATTTGTTTTTGTGCAGAGGTGATAATATGTGATACGTTTCCTTTTTCATTTATCTCAGTATCTTTACAAATATTAAATGACATTTCGCTATTCAACTTATCTATTAGGACCTTTAGGTCACCCATAAGATCTTCTTCAATGTTAGTTCTGTGTTCTTTCTGTTTTAAAGTGATATATTGTTTGACCATGATGTTATGTTCCAAATTTTTTCTTTTATTTAGTTCTCTACATTTGAATTTAAAGAAATCCTTGACTCTATGTTTTAATGTTTCCCATAATTTGGTATACGAGTTTGTGATACATTGTAATTGTATCACCTTTCGGATTTCATGTTTTAATTCTGTTAGCAATTCTTTATTTTTTAGACATTGTGTATTAAGTTTCCAGTACCCTCTATGGGCGGGTTTACTAGAAGACAAGGTTGTTTTAACTAATAAGTGGTCAGAAAAATCATTCAATATTGTTGAATACTGTATCACTTTAAAGTGAGAAGATACGTAGATCCTATCAATGCGGGTTTTAGATTTGGAATCAAATCTAGTGAATTCCAGCCCAAAGGGATTAATTGATCGGCAGGTGTCGATCAGTTTGGCTTCTTCATTAATAAGTTTTAGATGTTTACCTTGTGTTGTAAGGCGAAATGGTGCAGTGCTACAGCGATCGTTTTCTGCTGTGACTGTATTAAAATCTCCACTTAAGATGACTTTATATCCTACCATCAGCAATTCTCTGAGCCTTTTGAATAATTTTGTTTTTTTTCGTGCTTCAGGAGCTGTATAAACGTTAATTATTCTATATTTGTCACCTTGGTACAAACAATCAATCATTAAAAGTCTACCAGGTATTATGTCCCTTCTTCTAATGATGACAATATCATGAGTTCTGAAGAAAATCCCAACCCCATCAGCCTTATCTTCCCCAATTGATATTATACATTTACCCTTAGTCCACATATTACACACTTTATCAACATCATCACTTGTAGTGAGCCTTAGCTCTTGAATACACGCAATGTCTATGTCAGAGTTCAACAAATATCCAATCTTCTGTATTCTGTTTTCAGTGGATTTAACACCTCTAACATTCAGAGTGGCCACTTTGAGGAGCCCCATTAAGGAGGGGAGAGTTGAGGAGAGGGCTTATCATTATACCGTTTCCCCTCCCGTGGAGGAGAGGAGCGGGATCGTCTTTTCCTTTTAACTACTTCAAAGGGGATCTCTAACTCACATGAGCTTGGAACAGGAAACTCTGGGGTGGGTGAAAAGGAGCCGGACCCCGAGTTCTTACGTGATGGTAAATTCTCCTCATAAGGAGGAGAGATGGGGGTGCTTGTGGCCCGCTGACCTGGTGTAATCCTATCTGTATTAGATGCTGAGCTTTGACTCTCACTTATGCTTTCAAAATGAGTGATGTCATCACTACTTTCAGAAGTCGTACTGTTACTATCTATGCTTAAATTACTCTCACCTGTCTGATTAAAGGGATCACTGTTGGGGGGGTGAGATGAAGTGTGATGGTCTGCCGATGGCCCGGGGGGTGGGTGCTGATCCGCAGAGATGGAAGTTGGTGTGCACTGATGCTCATCAGGACTGGAGCCGGGCGAAGGCTGCTGGACCGCAGGCTTTGTAATGGAGGGCTGCTGTACCACGGATCTGGAGCTGGACGGACGGGGCTGGATCTCTGGCTTGGAGCCGGACGAACGGGGCTGGATCTCCGGCTTCGACGGACGCTGTTGGTCGGCTGATCTGATACCAGGCGGCGGCTGATGGATTCTGTGCCCGGGGATGGAATGGTGCCGTTGTTCCTTAGGTCTGGTGCCGGACGTATGCTGATGGTCGGAGAAACCCTTAGCTCTTGGATCTATCTGCTGCTGAATGGTCGCGAAGCTGGAAGGTTGACGTTGGAGGACTGGATTTTGTTGGGACTGTGTTTTGTTTGCATATGAGTCTGGACAGGTGAAAAAGGTGTGCCCGTCCACACCACACAAACTACACCGGCCCTCTGAGCTGCATTCTTTGGCTTTGTGTCCCAGGTGGCCACACCTCCAGCATTTCACTTGAGTGCAGTCTTTCACCTGGTGGTCAGTTGATTGGCATATGAAGCAGGTGTTTGATTGTCCTGGGTAAATGATTCTGCCATTATACGGGCCCAAAGAAATTGAATTTGGGATCTGGATAAGGTGTCCATTAGCATTTTTGTGGAGCCGTACTTTATATTTTCGGACTCCGTACCAGATCCCAAGCTTATCTACAGGTTTCACTGTGTGTAAAATGTCACAGAATCTTCTTAAATATAAATCAATGTCCTCATCTGGAACTCGTCCTGTCCAGAACTTAACAACCACAGATATAACATCAGTTTGGACAGAGGATTCGACAGACCAGTCTCTCCATTTAGGATCATTACTTTTTGAAGCTTGTAGTTTGTTCCAGATACACGGAGCATGGAAACTGAACGCTGATTCTCCATGTTTAGTTCTGACTTTTGGAACATAGAGCAGACCTGCACCAGACGACCTGAGGGGTCTGGATGGATCATACTGGACTAGAAGGTCTCTGATGTATTTTGGGCCTAAACCATTCAGTGCTTTATATGCTAGCAAGAGAATTTTAAAGTCTATTCTATGAGAATTAAAAGAAAAAGCAGAATAGAAGAATCCCTCTATACCTGGAGGATTTAAGGTACACCTGTCTGAAACTGCAGATTTGTTTTTGCTGCTGGATCTATATTCATTGATCTGTCCTGGTGCGTCTGCCAGCCAAGGTTCTGCAAACACAGAATTTCCTTGTTTCCTTGTCTCCTTGATTTTCCAGCTAATTTGCCACCATATAGTCTGCAGAAGTGATACAGGGATAACCTTAAAAACACTTTTACCCATAGCATCCACTGAGACTGTTACATATGGCACAGACTCCACATGCACATACTTATTTTTTCAGGTTTCAGTCATGCAGGAGTCTCTTTACATTAGCCACTAGTGCTTTGAAAAGACATAGTACAGTAAAATGTGGCAGGAAAGAAGCAGTTGAACAGAAATGAGTGCTATGAAATATTCAGCCATGCCAGAGATAGAAGAGTGAGCTGTTTATAACCCCCACATCTCTCTCTGACTCTCTCTGTGAAGCAGCAACAACAGAGACCCGCACTAAAACTGGGTTAATAAGATCCAGCCTGAGTCTAAAAACGCCTCATCCCTTGTTCTTTAAGTGCATAAGATCCTCATACACTTCTCACTGCTAAAACAAAAAGGATTTCAGTTTAAACTTCTCCAAACAGATGCATGTACAGTATAATCAGTCATGTACCTGTTTCTTATTATTTGTTGTTTTATCAGGGATTTACTCAGGGAGAATCTGTTATTCCCTGAAGGTTGAGATTTCAGGTCTTGCAGTCACGGAAAGTGTGTTTATTCATTCAACAACTAAACCTATCACAGTTCATATCCAGGGGTGTAGGAAAATATCGGTTTTGCAATATATCGAGATGTTTCACTTCACGATACTGTATCGATATTAGAAAGTACTGTATTGATATTTTTAGGTATTTAGTCAAATGTAGATATGGCAGAGGTTCATTTTTGCTTTTTGATTTTCAAGCTCTTTTATTTCTATATTCACATGGGTATTTGTTCTGTTGTTTGTATACTACAAAAGCAGTATTGTGATATTGCAGGGCATAAATGTAGTTTTTTGAAATTGATAACACTGTTTTGTTAAATAATGGATAATTCAAGCATCCTAAAAGCACTTTTTACTGTCTGAAAGAGGCAAATGTTTGTTTTTTATTGAGAATGCACAAAAATAATGTTGTGATGTTGGATGATTCAGGGACTGAACACTAAGTTTTCTTTTCGCAATAGAGTCCAAACATTTAAGCAGGATCTTAAACTGTAATTCTGTAAAACACTATTTATTTATATATTTATTTGTGTGTTTTTTGTACTGGTAAAGCCGCATGTTAAAAATGTATTTATCCAAATGCTGCACTGTAAGTTTTTCCAAGAAATAACCAAAAAAAAGCAACAAAACAAAAAATTTCACCTTGTTAGCAGTATTGTGATATATCGCAATATAATGGTATTGTGATCCTAGTATTGTGATATGTTTTGTATCGCCAGATTCTTGCCAATACACACCCCTATTCATATCCATGCATGCTCTGAGACTTGTCAGATCAAACTGATTCACAGAATAGATGGAGGGGCTCTAGGTCATATTTCACCTTTTGCATATTAAGAAATGACCTGAAGTTATCATTAGAGCTCTGAAGTTCAGCCAAAGATGCATGTGTATTGAACTGTATAGATATGAACTGAATTTATTCATACTCACTGACTGATTGATGTGACCACTAGAGGGAGTAGTGAGTGACTCTGTAGGTCCCCAATGGTGAGAAAAAGTAACGCCACGGGGCCTTTGACCAAAGTGTTAGAATGTGACGAGATGGGATGAGAAGAACTAACAAACAACTTTTAGAGTCAAAGATAGTGTCAGAGCAATAAAACCTAGAAACACTGTTGTTGTTTTTACCACTGGACACAGCTCTAAATGAACAGAATGGAGTTTGATGATGAAATCAGTGTTTCCTCTACATTCGTGAGTTTGATTATGAAGCTTACGAAGGTATAAAGTTGTTATATGATGTCATCACAATATTACAGGGGAAGCCGTGGCCTAGAGGGTTGAAGAATTTGCTTGTGACCAAAGATTTGCCAGTTCAATTCCCAAGATCAGCAGGGAAATCATTGGCTGATGCGCCCCTGATTTGTTGGACGATTCCAAACAGATCTTTAGTGCAGCTATTGACAACACAACCCGTACAGAAATGGAGGTGATTTATGGTTTAACTGTGTCTGTTTTCTGTCTAAAACCAGAGCTAAGCTAACAGAGCTAAGATGTAAACTATCAGCTGACACAATATTTTATTTTGACTGTTATTTTTTTATTTTAAGAATAAAACTCAATACCATAATATAGATGTGTGTAAACAATGAGCTTTATTCTTGAATCAGTGAGGAATATAGTCTGTGGATACATAGTGTTCAGTCATTGTTGGTTTGGGTAGCGTTTGGAATAAAAATACAACATGTGGAGGTCAGTGTTTGCATTTCAATAAAAAGCCTTGATTCTGGGAAATTATTCTATATCTTTCAAAGCTCATGTTTTTCATGGTTTTCTCTTCTCATATTACCAACTAATTTAGCCATATTTTACCACTAACAAGAAAAACAATGCTTTGCATAATATTGCCGCAGAAGATCAAAATAGTTTTCCTTATTTTAAGAAATAAACCGTGTTCACAACAGGTAAATTCAAGACTAAACATCTGTCTTAAATTCAATCTGATTAAAGTTTGGCCTTTCGTCTCATTTTAAGGTCCAATGTGGTCTTTTAATGGTAAGATTTTTGTTCCAGCTTTAAGAGGCTGTAGAAGGGTAATACAAGATAATTGGGTTATGTTTCAGAGTATTTGATGTCCTTCTAGTAGGGCTGTTTTTGCAGCGCACACACAGGCTGATGCTCTGTTTTAATTAATCACATTAGCTGACGCAAGGATGACGAATATGAGGGTAGAGTTACAAACATTAACCTTTCAGATGTGAATGACTGAAGTGGGAATATAAAAGCAGCTAAGAGAGAAAAAACTGGTCCATTATAGTGAGATATTCAAAGAAGATTGTTCATATGTTGAAGAGTTTCTATCATACAAGGCTAAGGTTATATTTTAAGGCCAAACAAGCTCTTGAATCAGTATATTTTTTCTGCTGTTCACTATTGATTGTAGACATAGACTTTCTTTCGTATTTTGTGCAGCTCAGATTTAAGGCGCATAATCTAGTGTTTTTCTCATTTTGCAGTGAACAAATGGGGACATCTTTATCATTGGTGATGCAATTGTCATGTAATTGTTTAGCTATATATATTTCATAGCACAGCATTAAGAAATGAAAGCATTTTTATCAAACTGCCTTCTAAGCCTGAATGTAATGCTGTGTCTGACCTTCTGGAGGGTCTGTTTTTTATTTTGTATTTCTCTCCCACAGGGTTATTTTAAATGGCTGCTGTGATGTCCAGAAAGGAGAAAACAAAGTTACACCCAAATTTTTTTGCTTTTTCCTTAAAATTCAGATGTTGTTTTTGTCTTTCTTTCATTTCACCAGTTACCACCAGTCACTAATCATCTATTGTCTGTGGATGATGCACTTTCGCAGTGTATTTGTCTGGAGCTCATGGTGGCTTTGCTTCCCAATTTGCGTGTGAAAGAAACAAACAACCTATCAGTGCGAGGACATTTAGTAGCATGCAGACTATGAGATATGTGACAAGGTCAGTGATGTTGAAAAGCATCAGAAAGTGGAGGGAGCATCATAGGGGTAAGGTTTTAGGAGCACAAACTCAGCTGGATTGTTTTCCTATTTTCTGCTCCATTGAGCTCTGTAGGAACTGTAGAGGCCCGTAGGCTGGATAGGTCATTACCGATGATGGCCTCTCTGAGAGCGGTAATGATACGGTGGCTGTGACATGTATGCAGCATGGCTGTAAGGGCAGCTTTTTAAATGTTAGCCACGGTTGAAGAGGAATTGCTTTAAACAATGATACTGGTCAAGCACAGAGTTTTGTTGTTTCATGAAATGACTCATGTGTTGCTGCATTTCCAGACAAGTCTCCCATTTTGTTTTGAAGTGCTTGTCAAACTGTCAAAGAGCATCTCCACTCTTTTCAGTCATCTGGATTTTAGGACTGCTTCACACACAAACATGTCACCCCAAAACAGTGTCTAAAGATGTAAGTGTTTGTAGTTGTTCTGAATGGTCACACTGAAAGATGCCTAGAGAAAGAGCAAAATGTGACTGGTGCTCAAATGTGGATGAGGGTGCACAGTGTGTCTTTAAAGGCATCAATTGACCGCGTTAAAAAAAAATAAAAAATGAGAGCTGTAGAGAGGTCCTGCTTACGCTTTCTCTTCTACACGTCTATCCATCTATAGTGTTTCAGATGAGCGGCTTTTGCAGAGTAAACAAACAGTTATTTTAGTGAACAGAATATCAGCAGAACAGCACAAAGTATTAAACACCAGAAAAAATGACAAATATCGTACGTTTGACAATTTTACATCTATTCAGACCTGGCAGTAACGGAGTGATTATCCTGAGTGATCCAATCAGAAGTGGATAACTCCTCTACCAGGTGTGAAAGTCACTCAGGAGAACTGCGAAGGTGGTCTGTGACGCATAAGTCCATGTTCTGTAAGCAGTGTGAACATGAATCTGTCCTGAGACGGACTGAGGAAGGATCCTGACGCCCCTATAAGCAAAACACAGGTGTGAATTTAAAGTGTTTTAAGGATACAAGGATACAGGAAAAGCCCACAGAAGTGTGTTATTAATGCTTCATATGATTCCTCCACTTCTTACACATGTACTAAGCACTTTAAAATTCAGCCATTACTAAATCAGCATGTGAGAGCCACCAAAAAACAACAAGCACGGTCAAAGTTAGATTTACATTAAAGGTACATTGACATTGAATCACAATTTTACCTCATTCAGCAAGTATCAGACAAGAAAACAGTCCACCGTAAAAGTTGTTGGTAGCATTTAATTAACTGTAGGCACAGTGAATAATACTTATAAAGTATTACGAAGAAGAAGAAGAAGAATCTTTGTCAATATATTGTACATGCAACACATGCTGAATTTACCCTCTGCTTTTAACTCCTCACTAGTGGAACATGCAGGAACACACCACACACTGCAGACTAGGGCCAGTGGGCTGCCTTGTCAGGTGCCAGGTGAGCAAATTGGGGCTTAAGTGCCTTGCTCAAGGGCACACCAGCCCTTGAGCTATAGAGCCCATCACAAGCCTTATGGATCTGATGGCGTTAATGCCAGGTCTGAACTGGGGCTATGACAGACAGGTTTTCAACCAGCAGTAGCTGTAAACGCATCAAGTATTAGCTCATGGTGTCATCGCTTGCCTTCCTGTAGACAAATCAGACAAGAAACGCAAAGGTTTGTTAGAGGTGAGTATTTCTTATCTGTGTCTAATGTTGCTTGATTGCCTTTGAGCCATGAAAGTAATTATAGTTTAAATTGGATTGTGATTGACTAAGTCAAACAGGCTGTTTTTCTGCAGACTTATTGACATAACAGGTATGGAAGCTGACAGATCCATGGGTGATTGACACTGACATGCACAGTGTGTCTGAACAGCCTTCAGTCTGAGGCAGGCGTCATTAGTGCACTGTAGTGATGTGGATATTTTATCTGCCCTGAGGTGTGTGTGTGTGAGCGTGCGTATGTGTGTGTGTGCAAGTAAGAGACAGACAAAGCGTGAGGGAAAAAAGAGAAAGACGGAGAGGTCAGCACTTAAATGAAAAGTACACACAGCCAGGGATACTTTCCACTCGGACAAACCTGTCATGTATCATCGAATGTGCTGTGGTTTCCTCATCCGAACCTATCCCATGTCTCTTCCCAGTAGCCCGTCCAGTCTCTCTAACATGCCAGATCTCATCTTGAGCTCTCTGTGAAGACAATGGCAGCGTATTGATTGCACCTCGCTGTGAACACAGGTCCACATCCGATCTCAGGAAGTGGATTACATGCAGGAAGATACACTGCTGAGATAACGGGATAAATCTTATTTTCTTCATTTCCTTCTAGCTGTGATAAGCTGGGATAGCTGGAAACCATTTCAGATACAACAGCATCTGCATAGGTCTTTGTCCATATCTGCAGTTACTTGAAGCCATTTATTTTCTGTTGTGAAAGCTTGAAAGAACCATATGCTGGCTTAGTGTTTCCTAAGAAGTGCTCTCAGTGCAAGCTCACTGTTAAATTTGATTGGTCTGACTCTCAAAGTTTTATGGGCAGAAATCTATCTCAAGGGTTTTGTTCTCATTCTCATCATCTTAGAGGAGCAATATAATTTAATGTCTGTTCCCGCAGCTTTATCATGGCTGCATCTGCTGTTGTTGTTGAGATATTTCCCAAGGGACTTACTTCTTAAATACAGACATTTCGCAATTTAACATTCTGAGTGTTTTTAAAGTCTAGTCTTTTCATGATGATCCTTTTTTCCAGGAGGAAATTGTTCTTTTTCCCTGGAGGGTACATGTTTAGGCATTAAAATGTACAATGATGGCATCTTGTAGCGCATTTATGGTGTAAAATGCACCTTTTAAAACGCCGATACCATGACAATTTTGCATAAAAATTAAATTAGAAATATTGAAAATTAGCAATAAACAAACATTACACTAGTTAAGTAAATCAACTCATTATAATCTTACTTTCTTGCTTTGCTTGTTAATCATGGTGTATTATGATATCATGGCAGTGAAAGGTCTTCATTTCTGGATGACATAAATAATCTCTTTATTTATCAGTCAAACATCATTTGCAGGGAAAAAAGAACTTCCTGAGACTGAGTAACATCACAGCACCACAGTGGAAGTCTGATGCTGCTTCCATAGACAGATAGAGAGTCTGTGTGAATGACATTTCAAGTTTTTCATTGTCAGCAAATGAAAAGATCCAAATGATTGATATGTTATCACTGTCGCATTTCCGCAACCTTTCTGTGCATTCTGTGTTTTTTTAAAAGGCTCAGTGAATTTTCTCAAACAGCTTTTTCATGTTGTTACTTTAATAGGAGTGAATTGTGTATTTCACAGGGGTTATTTGTAGCTACATGTCTGAACATTAATTAGCAATAACAGCTGTGTGTGTGTGTGTGTGCGTGTGTGTGTGTGTGTGTGTGTGTGTGTGCATGTGTGTGTGTGTGTGTGTGCATGTGTGTGTGTGTGTGTGTGATAGGCATAAAAGTATGTCATTATACAAAGTGAGACAATGACACAGTGCATGTTATTTATGTTTCTGGACATTAAGTAAATAGTCAAAGAAAGGTGCAGTTGTGGAAAAAAATATTAGACCACAAGTGTCAAACATAAGGCCCGGGGGCCAAAACCGGCCCTCCAAAGGGTTCGATCTGGTCCCCAGGATGAATATGCAAATTTTACACAAAATACAATGACAATGAAGTTGTATTGATCACAGTGCTGAATTCTACTTTTTTCAGTTCCAGGCGCCTGTTACTAAATGTTTTGTGCATTTTCAGATCCACTGTGAACTGTAAGTTGTAATGCACATAAGGAAATAGTAAGCTGAGGCATAATATGGTTAAAATTGAAATTATTTGTCTGAGGAAATTTCAGGTTGTTCATGGAAGTGCAGGTTATTCACATTTTTTGTTTGAGGGTAGTTTGTAAATGTAACACTTTATTATACTAAAGCAAAAAATAACATTTAGAGTTGTCATTGTTTCTAAGTTATTATACTGTTATTTTACTAGTTCGGCCCACTTGAGGTCAAATTGGGTGTATGTGGCCCCGGAACTAAAATGAGTCTGACACCTCTGTATTAGACCATCAAAAGTCATCAAAAACAATGGTTATGCAATCAAGTACTAACTCCGGTGTGTATCATGTGACTAAAACAGATAGAAAAGAAAACATGGAATGCCTAAAAGCACTGTTTTTGGCAGTACAGTGCCATAGCTATTGATATAAGAACTGAAGTGATTTTGGTTATTATCAGGAAAATCCCGGAAAATAGCTAGATATCAGCTCTGAAATTGAATTCTTCTGAGCTAGTTTTGTTGTTATCATTATATTTGTCCAAACAAATGTACCTTTAGTTGTACCAGGCATTAAAATGAACAAGAAACTGAAGAAAACAATGGTGGTCTACTGTATACCTGGTTTTAGTTCTATAAGCAATACATGATGATATAAACATAAAGATATGTCCCAGAAATGTGACTGAATTACCTTGAACTACAGATGTTAGTTGAAGTGATGCAGGCTTATCAGACTATATTGATAATTATCACAATAAATGGCACATCATTATCATATTTCCAGTTTAAAGGCTGATTTTTGGTCCAGAAAGTTGAACAAACCAGACCATATTTGTGGTTTTAAGTGACCCATAAAAGACATAACACACCTCCAGTCTTTAATTTTGGTGTTTAATGCTTATGTTTATTTTGTTTACTGTCATTTCATGTTGTACTATTGCCTTTTTATTAAATGATAATGCAATAATAGCTCTATTAGTATGATAGAGTGCTTGTTCAGTATCAAAATATACAGTTTTAAGACTAGGTGATGTGAATAGGGGAATGATTTGCTATGAAATCATTATCCAAGAGAGATCTGGTTCTTTAGGAGCAAAAATGAGGAGAGGGAATTACTGAAATGTTTAAAAACAATGTTCCTCAAAGAAAGAACAGAGGGAAATGGATTTTTGAGCTTCTATGGTGCAGAACAGAACAAAAAGATTAGATGACTCTGGATGTATTTCAGTGAACAAAGGGCAAAGGAGTAAATGTGTTCTGTCATTGATCTATAGCTGATAAAAACCTTTGTCAAACACTGAAATACAAGTCACAAGTGCATTTCAATATTGCTGGTTTGTGTTTTCTGTACCGTACCAACTATTTCTTTCTTTCTTTTGGGTTCTAGTAAATGTTTGCGTGTACCACGACCACTGTTCCTGGACTCGTGCTTGTACCAGAAACACATACATGAGATAATGTATTCTCTCATGTGTGCCGTGGTACCAGTGTAAGCAGCTGTAAAGTGTGTCAGTACTGACCCTTGTTCATGAATAATTGATGTTTTCTTTACAGCCTGCCGTTTTCTGTGTATAATGCTGTTTTGGCTGGCTGCAGTCTGTGGTTGACTTTAAATGACCTGCTGCTTAGTGGCCGCCAGAGACATTCACTGCCATTCGTCATCTGGCTTCTATGTCGCATTAACGATTCAGAGGGAAGTCGTCCCCCATCCGGTGAAGAACCATAAGGGAATTTAAGATTTTCACATTAAAACAGAAGAACATACTATGGTTTACAGTGGTATACTGGTGTCATGCTACACCATAAAAGTGATGCTTTCATACTGTGTGCATTTGTTTACTTGGTTTTGACATTCTCTCCTGTGTCTTCTACCTCTTTTTGTCCTCACCTTCCTGTCAGGTTACAATTTTCTTATTATCTCAGAGACGATATGACCATTCCTGTCAGTTTTTCAGCAGGATAACAAAAATCTTTTCCACAAAACTCGGTGGACGGTAAGGCTAAGGAGGACCAACCCCTTAAATTTCAGATCCCAAAAGTGGAGCAGAGGCTGATGGTTTCCACACATTAAAACAGGGCTGTCAAACTCATTTTAGTTCAGGGGCCACATTTAGCCAAATTTGATCTGAAATGGGCCGGACCAGTAAAATAATAACATAATAATATACAGACAATGTCAACTCCAAACTTTTCCCCACGTTTTAGAATGAAAAAAGTAAAATTACATTATCAAAATGTTTGTATCCACAAACTATCCTTTAAAACAATGTGAATAACAGAAACAAACTGAAATTTCTTAAGAAAAATAACTGCAATTTTGACAGTTTTATGCTTCAGTTTATTATTTACACATGTACATTATAACTTACAGATAAAAGCAGATCTACAAATACACAAAACATTTAATAACAGGCAGAATATTGGTAAAATTGCACTTCTTAAGACATTTCAGGTTCATACTTGTTCAGGTTATTCTTTATTTTTATGAGAAATGATAGTTTGTTTTAATATAAATACAGTAAAATAACATAAAAATGTTTACATTTACGAAGAGATAATTTTCAAGCTGTCATTATTTATAGGTTATTATAATCGTATTTTACTGGTCTGACCCACTTGAGATTGAATTGGTCTGAATGTGGAACCTGTACTAAAATGATTCATATTTTCAGTGTAATTTTTGCATTTCACAAATTCATCCCACGGGCCGGAATGGATCCTTTGGCGGGCCGGATTTGGCCCCCGGGCCGCATGTTTGACACCCCTGCATTAAAACATCGTTCACCAAAAGAAGTTGCTGCTGCTTTAAAAAAACAAAACAAAACAAAACTACTCACTCACCACTCCCTCTAGTGGTCTCATGAATCTGTGGGACTGGTATGAATAGATTTGGTTCATATCTCTACATTCCAATATATTTACTTCTTTGTCATAACTGTCAACACTCTAATGCCACTTTTAGTTCCTATTGGAATATTTAAAGGTAGAAACACTACATATAGCTTCTTTAAAACTATTGTTGATCACATTAGTATATATGAGATATATGTATTATAATTTGCTAAGTTTTTGATCAGTAAATCCAAATATAATGGTTGAGAGGTGGTGGATGCAGCTTTTCTCCTGATGTGAGCTGTCAGGGTTTTTTCTGAGCTCCGTTAAAACATGCTTGTTAAGAGGTGGTTTATGTGGACTTCTAGACTGTTCAGGAATGGCCTTACATGTAGCTGTCTGTTACATGAAATGGGCAATTTGTATTATTTATTCATGATTTGGACATGCTGCTTTTCAAAGCCTCCTCTCTGGGTATTGTCTGTTATCATACATGCTACAAAAGGTAGAGCCTGGGGAAATTACCGAGGAAAAAAGATGAAGGTAAAGAAGCTTCTTTATAATTTATTCCCTTAAAGGCGAGACGATCAGAAGTCAAAGGTCTATGTTGCTACATATGATATATAGTATCTGTAACTGCACCCATTTCAAATTAACTGTCATGTGTTTGTTTTACACATTTACAGATTTCTGCATGAATTCAAGCACAATTTTCCAAGTTCACTGTTGAGTTTAGAAACAATACTCACAGCACAGGCTGCCTTTGGGAACATGGAGCTTTCAAGCATCGTCTCAATCCCCAAATGTCTTCTTTGTTGCAGAATCAAACCGATAATGAAGATTATCTGATGTGATTGAAAGCTCAGGAGCTGCTATGCTTCTTGTAGTGTTATTGTTAATCTAATGTCATTCATTTTGCATTCCTTTTGTTATGAGAAATGATCTATGCTAGTAATGAAGAGAGTTCAGAAATCATCTCCGGGTACTCTATCCAAAGGCATGCACCTTAATAGGTTTAACCTGCCAATCTAAATCACCCATAGATGTGTATGTTTGTCTATTGCAGCACTGTGATGAACTGGCGACATGTTCTTATAGCAGGGATAGACTCTGATTAATATCCCACAAACCTCTGGATGATTAAGCGGTTCAGAAAATGAATGAATGAATGAATGAGTGGAGTCCTATCCTCTATGTACCATAACTAATTCACATAGCTTATTCATCAGCTTCAGCTCCTCTATATACTATATCTTATTCATATGTCTCAGTAATCAGCTTCTCTCTGGTGGATCAAAAGCACTCTTCTTTTGGACATCCCACAGTAATGACCATTATGGCCATAGATCAGTAATGACCATAGACTAACTGTATAAAATATTTTCAGCCATTTTGAAGATAGTTGTTCACAATTTGTTGATGGCCATGTTGCAGTTTTTGTGGAAGTTACTATATTTGAACAAAAGCAGTGGAGCTAATGCCAAATTGTAGCTTACAAACTCTGTAAGATGGACTCAAGTGAACCAAAAAGGGCAGGTATTAAAGTCTTTTTTTTCTGCTTGAGATCTTTTTAATAACAAAGAACTGAATATAGTGCCAGATCACTTATTTGCGGGTCCAAACAAAACAAATCAAATGACCAGAATGACTTTTGGAAAGTAATTAGTGATGTAGTATTTTTTTTATATGTCAGAGTAAGTCTACAGGAGCCATCACTCAGTGGTATTCAGTAGTATTACGCTTTAAAAGCAAAATATTTAACAGGTCTGGTTTGTTTTCGTAAACCTTGGCCCTTCTTCACTTAACTAATTAGGAAGAGCAGTGATGATAGAATGAGCATCAAACTGCATTAAGAGAGTTAGCGCTGATAGTGAAATAAAAAGCCTTGAAATGGAAAAATTAAACGTTATTCTTGAATCTGTCGCAGCGTTTATGTTATAAAAACACAAATGAACCCACCTTTATCTTTGCAAAACACTACTGGAATATTCTACACTCAGAATATAGTCAAACTGAGAGGCCGGAGTCATTTGTTTTTATGTAGCTCCACCTGTACACACTGCACGATGCTGGAGATACAAATACACTGATAAATATCCACACCCCCGTGGACATCCCACAGCAGAACAAGAGGCAAATAGAGAATACCAGCAGAAGGCAGGGTCTCTGCTGGTAAATATACCACGACACACTGACAGAGGCTCAGAGGTGATGATTTACAAGGATTATTACATGAGTGAGGAAAATGTCACATATTTTTGCCTTTAAGATATTTCAGTATTAGATTTAGTTTAGAGCTGAAGTCCTTGCCCTTTGGTCAAGGTGCTGCTCTATGACTGAGGACCCATCTGTCATTTCTACTTTAGATACGCTCTTTCCATCTTTTTTTTTACTATAACGGCATTTATTCCTTCCTTGTTGTTTGTCATTTGTCAGTCTTCATGTATTTTTACTGTTTTCAGTTTTTCCCTCTTATCTTATTATGTGCTGTGAACTTCTTATCCTATACTGAAATATACTCTATAAATAAACGTAACTTATTTCCATACTAATAGGAGTGGGTGATCTGACCAAGAGATCATATTATGTTTTTGATCATTGTCTGGATCCACAGTTTCAATTGTGATTCTTTTTTTTTCTCAGGTTTGGAATGAAGTGTAGAGTACAGACAATTAAGAAACACCAATACTACAATAATGATTATATTATTCACACTATTAATCACTGTTTTGGTATGAAAATAATAACTAGCAACAACATTGTTACAGAACTCAGTAAATTTGTTATTGGCAGGGAGCAGTAAGTTGATAAAATAACAAACAATAGGTGCCAGGCACAACAAGCCCCGCCCCTCACACATATTTTGTTCATTATAAATAAATGGAAAGATTTTAAAAATTCATAAAAAATGTAAACTTTGGCCTACTGTACCCAAAAGGTAATGAGATCCATTCTGAGTCACTGGCAATCTATAAACTTAATTTGGTATGAATTCCACCAATAGTTTTGCTGCTACAGACATGTGAAATTCCGCCCATTATAGGTAAATGAAGAAAAAAAAAGAGTAAAAACAAAGTCATAAAAAAATTGAAACTTTGGCCTACTTTTCCCAAAATGTAATGAGATCTATTCTGGGTCACTGGCAATCTATAAACCCAATTTGGTATGAATTCCACCAATAGTTTTGCTACTAGAGTGTTAACAAACAAAGAAATAAACCAAAAACAATACCCCTTCCACCCCTTCGGGGGGCAGGGTAAAAATTCAAGTAAACGTCTTTTTAAAAAACATTAAAACATCTGTGAGAATGTGTGTGCTCATTAAATTTTGAAATACAATGACAAAAGTTCGAAAACTGACTGAAGTGACACATTGTGGACACCTGTAAGATTGATCACAATATAAGATCATCAGCCTGTGTGAATGCAGAATGAACAAGAAAAACACTCGGAGAGCGCAGACCTCCACCAAGACAGATCTGTCCCGTCCCACCCCCAGTCACCACCAAAATTTAAATCATTTCTTCCTTGTGCCAGTATCAACATTTCCTGAAAATTTCTTGAAAATCCATCCATAACTTTTTGAGTTATCCTGCTAATAAACAAACATGCAAACACACAAACCAAAGCAATCACAATACCTCCTGGCGGAGGTAATAAGACCTGGCAGTACAGTAATCAGCGATGCAGACTCTCCTCTTGTCTCTGCACTCAAGTGTTAGCCTTAATGTGGGTGGATACTCTCAGACTTAACTTAATGTCCAGAAACTAAATTAAATTGAGTTCTGATCTGTACAGACTGCTGCTCAGTCCAGTCAAACTGAGCTGATTTCCATTAAGAAGCATGGCACAGCTTTAAGAGGCCCGACCATCACCACTTCAATCAGCATTTTTATTTGATTATTTTTATAGTGTCATACAGGGAAGCAAATTCAAAATCACAAGAGCCCTGATGAGCAATAGAAATATGCAAGTACAGTGATACATCAATTAAAAAATGAGCAGTGGGCAGGAAATAGTGATGACTAAGATTTAGACAACATGGGGCTGGTTTTCAGTTTTCTTAAAATGAGTGGTCTTTTGTTTCTTCTATTTGATATGGTTCAGGAAATTACCTTACAAAACTCATAATAGTTGATATGAGTAAGTATCATTATAAATGTCATATCAATATTTTAAGGCTCCTAAGAGAAAGTTGAACAGTTATTCATGACTTTTAATTTTTTCAAGACAAAAATAATGTAAAACATCTAATATGTGACATGACACACATCTATAGTTTCTGATTTTGTGTGTTTTTTGTTTATTTTATGTACTTTGACTTATTAAAAATGTATTTTGATGCATTGAATTGAAGTGAAGAAAATGAGAGCACTCTGAGAGCACTGAATTCTTAATCAACATGATGAAAATGATGTAAAAAGTGTTATTTTGTAATTTCATGATAAATACTAAACAGTAGTATATAGAAAAGAATTGATATGATATGATATGATGATATAATCAACATCAAAATATACATAAGGTCAAGTGTTTTAACTGATAATATAATCAAACTAACCCTAAAGACAAAAGAAAAGAAAAGCATACCATTATCTCAGCTGAAAACTATGTTTTGATAACAGTAATCAGCACGATGAAAGTATAGTTTAATACTCTAACTACGGTATTGGTCTGAATGCTTGGCCTTAACTTCATAGTCATATTTTGTTCCTCTGTCCACCTGATTAATGCCCCGTACTTTGTGTTTATCCCATTTCCATTTCTCATCCTGTCTCCTTTGCTTTTGTGCCAACTGGAGCCCAGTTACTCCCAGCACACCTGTGGTCTTTAATTGGCAGATTGATTCTGCTGTCTGTAAACCCGACCACCTGCTGAAAACACCAGACAGTCTGGTGGTGAAATGCCGCAGACGTATAAAACACTGAGAAGAAGACTGAGAGGCAGCTTTGAGGCCATATGTCTCAGTGCAGTATCAGAGATATGATCCAGTCTATGTCTGAACAACATGAGGTATGACCGGTGCAAAGACGGAAACCTTCCCCGACTGTTTTGAGAGGCAGTGACTCACTGTGTTCATACACTATTAAAGTGGATGCATTTCCTCCTCTCACAAGTTTAACTGTCTTCTTACTGGTGTTTACTCAGGGCAGAGTGAGCGGCGGCAGGAATGTGCACGGTGTGTGCTCAGGGAGGGGTGACTTTAATGTGATAGAGCTGCAGATAAACATTAGTTTGCTTTACATGACGTTGTTGACCAAGCGTAAGTCATGTGTGTCCCATGCGTCAGAAGTATCATGTGGCTCAGCTACTTCACCTCAAAACTTATCAAAGTGGGTGACATCTATATTTTTATATTCATATTTGAAAACTAGTTTGTTGACCCGTGGGGATCCACAGGTTCTAGATCAGGGGTCTACAACCTGTGGCTCCAGCACTACTTAGGGCTCTTTAGCATCTCTCTATGGCTCCTCTGGTCAAAAAATATAAGGAACATTTTGAAATGAACTGAATGAGTCATTACTTTTAAACATTGTTATAGGCCTAAATCTTTTCTAACTATGTCCATCTGCAAAAATGCTCAGGCTTTATACATTATACATTCAGGCTATACACGGAATAAAATAATTTTTTGACAGCATAAAAACCAAAAGGGATTATTTTCTTGCCAAATTCAATACAAGATGCTCAATTTGCATTTGTTCATAGTTTCTAAGCCACTATGCATGAAAGTTGGGCTTTTTCTCCATTACACAACATAATTATGTTTTGGAAATAGTGTCCACCTTTAAAAAATTGTACAAATCTTGAATGTTTTCTTTCTTGTAGTTGTATAATTTCATAAACCCACTAGACCTTGCGTTGTTGTAATAGAAATACAAAGTTAAATCGCAAACTAATCACAAATAGTCTACAGCAGAGCAGCCACCTCATGGTAAAATGTAGATGGGTTTAAATATTTTTTCATGGCTCCAGTCAGATTTCTTTCTTTTTTTTTTTTTTTTTTGAAACAAAAATTACTCTTTAGGTTGTAAAGGTTGCTGACCCCTGTTCTAGATGTTGTAGTTTTTATGCTGTTGTGTATTCAATTTAATGACATTTTACTTGTAGAGCCCAATGTCGCAACAAGGTCGCCTCACAGGGCTTTTCAGAACTTTTTGAATATGAAAATAAGCTACAGTCAAATAATAATTAATTTATTATTAATTATTCATGCATGCTGTACCGTATTTGTCCAGCAGTCATTGCCAAAGCATTCTGGGCATAGCAATGTGATTGGAAGGCTGTTGTATTCCAAAATTACTAATATCTCCCAAAATATTTATCCTATCAATTTGCCATTTTTGCTAGTCTCTTCCGTAACCAAAAATACATAAGTATGCCAAACTGCAGCAGTCAGCCCTTTCTGAATTTTGTGGGATTCCAGAGACACACACACACACTCACAGAGGCTACAAGGCTTTTATAATATAGATGTTTTACAGCATTATTTGTGTAAATGTTTATATCAGATGAGATGCTTAATATTCTCCAAAGGCCAATAGCTTTTATTCCTATAGCAGATGAGGCTTGTATTTTACTGCTTTGTAGTGTAATAACTCACCAAATGAAAGGCTATGTTCACACTGCAGGAAAAGAAGCCCATGCTGTTCTTCCAGATCATGCTTGACTTTTTTTTTTTCTTTTCTGGTTTCATTTGTGTTCATAAACCAAACACAGAGCTGAGCTTCTGCAGAGTGACCATCAGAGTCCAGACTGAAACTGATCACATCTGCACTGTAAGCCCGGAATTTGTATTTACTAAAACGCTTTAATTACAGTGCACTTAAATGATTTAGGTTTTAAGATGTTACTATAAAATGTTAAGTATATTCTACTAATTTGTAGACATAGTTGAAAGTGCAAAAAAGTTTAAGTTGAATGGAATTAAATCACTAAGTTTTAGTCATGACCACACCTTTTTATCTTCGCATTGCATTGTGGGTATTGGGCATGTTGTTGAAAACGTGTTATTTTTATGTGCAGGGGTTCAGCGGGGTTGTGGTGTTAGTGTTAATTTGGATTTAATGTGTGTATGGCAGTGTTTATTGGCCTTTTTGTGTTTGTTTTTGTATTTTTTGTAGAGCTGCACCATGAGTCAGAGCCAGAGGAAGAACAATGGCTTTACTGTTCATCTCTATTTGTCATTATACAATGGAAATTTTAATGTCTTGTCAAATTAAAAGCATTTCCTGTACTGACAAATGACATTGAGCTAACTTCCATTCATGCTACAATATATGAAGTTGAATACTTTCATAACTATTTTGGCCAGGAACAGGATATTGAGTTTGATTAACTTACAAAAGTTGTTTAATCAATGATAAATTAATTGAGGAAATTAGTCAGTGTAACCTAAAATGCTGAGTTGAATGGTTGGATAGTGGGGTTGATTTTACAACAGATTTAAAGTACAAATAACTTGTCTTTTAGTGTTTTCTACTTAATAGTTTAAATTCAATACTTTTAGCATTAAAGTTGAACCTACTTAAACCAATTGATTAGTCGATCATTACTCAAATCATTTAAGTGCAATCACTTGCCTCAAATTTTTTGAGTAAACTCTACTTATCCGGGTTTACAGTGTGTGTAAAGGAGGGAGTCACTTCAATACCCTGAAGTATTTGCTGAACTTTAAACATATATGGCAGAAAAAAGCAACACACACATTAAAAGCACAGTAAATTCAATCCCAGTGCATATATTGTTATAATAAAACTGCTGACTGCACAATGATTACTTGATAATATGTGCAGTTTTACTTAAAAGTAAGGTTTGGAACACACAGCCTTTACTGGTAGTAGACTATATATTTTGACGGTAATAAACATGATCAGACATAACATTATGACCACTGACAGGAAAAGTGGTATTAATATGGATTATTTCATTACGAGACGGGTCACTGGAGGCGATACATTAGACAGCAAGTGAACATTTAATATTTGAAGTTGATGTGTTCGAAACAACAAAATGGGCAAGAGTAGGGAAAATGATGATTGTGAGAGCATCTCCAGATCAATGTAAAGTGGTTAGTACCTACCAAAGTGGTCTGAGGAACAACATCGGATCTCAACCAGTCAAACATTTTATGGGAGAAGAACATTATTACCGCCTCCTGTCTAATATTGTATAGGTTCCACTTTTCCCACAAAAACAGCTCTGACCCGAGGCCTAGACTCCAGCAGACCTCTGAAGCAAGGTTATTATCGTTAACAAAAACTAACGAAATGACGAAAACTAGAATTGTAAAAACATTTTCGTTAACTGAAATAAATAAAAACTATAATTAAAGGAAAAAAATGATAACTAACTGAAACTGTATTGTGTGTTTATAAACCTAGCTAAAACGTATAAAAATTACAGATTAAACTCCCTTTGTTTTTGTCTTTGTCAATGTCGGATTGATAGGAAATTGATTTATTTCCCTCGAGCAATTTTAGCTGCTGGCACCATATGATATTTAACGGTCCGTCACTTGTGGTCACTTGTGGTTTACAGTCGTCTTCTGGTCCCCACTGTACCTGGAAACATGCAGACTGAAGTTGGGAGAAAGCAGCAGAGTCCTGTCTGGGATTTATTTGAATACGATGGAGAAGAAGAGAAAAGATATAAAGAAAATAAAACTAAACTAAAACTAAGCATTTAGAAAATAATGAAAACTAATAAAAACTAGCAAACCTGCTCTAAAAACGAATTAAAACTAACTGAATTAGAGGAAAAAAAGTCAAAACTAAATAAAACTAAACTATAATGAAAAATCCAAAACTATTATAACCTTGCTCTGAAGGTGTGTGCGGTATCTGGACCAAGACGTTAGCAGCAGTGGACCTTCATGGATCAGATGTATTTGTCTAACACCTCCCACAGATGATCAATAGTTCTGAGATTGGGATGTCCTTCCGTAGTCCATTTTTGATCAGTACTAACCACTGCAGACCAGAAACACCCAACAAGACCTGTAGATATGGAGATGCTCTGACCCAGTCATCACCGTTACAATATGGACCTGGTCAAAGTCACTCAGTTCCTTACGTTGCTGATTTTGCTGTTTCCAACACATCAGCTTCAAGGACTAAATGTTTGTGTCCTGACTAATATTTCAAACCCAGTGAAAAGTACCATTGTAGTGAACTAATGATTATTATTATCACTTCTCCTGTCAGTGGTCAGAATGTTATGGCTGATCTGTGTATAGCAGGGGTGTCAAACTCATTTTAGTTCAAGGGCCATATTCAGCTAAATGTGATCTACAGTGGGCCGGACCAGAAAAATAATAACATAATAACCTATAAATAATGACAATTCTAAATTTTTGTCTTTTTTTTTAGTGTAAAAAACCCCCCATTAAATTATGAAAATACTTACTTTTATAAACTATCCAAAAAAAAAAAAACTGAAAAAACTGAAATTTAAATTAAAAAACTTAAGAAAATTTAGTGCAATTTTAACAATATTGTTCCTTCACTTCTCATTTCTCCATGTGCATTATGGAGCAGATCTACAAAGACACTAAACACTGAGGAACAGGCAGAAAAAATGTTAAAATTGTGCTTAATTTTCTTTAGACATTTCATGTTGTTCATATTTGTTCAGATTATTCTCATTTTATTGCTACAGGATCATTTGTAAATGTAAATATTTTCATGATTTAATGTTATTTTTTGCACTAAAACAAAGGAAAAAAAATTAAGTTGTTAATTCTAGATGTTTTTGGCTTAATTGAAGATTTTTTTTACTTAATTGATGATTTTTTTTATGCTTAATTCAAGATTTTTTTTTTTACTTAATTGAAGATTTTTTTTTTGCTTAATTCAAGATTTTTTTTTTACTTAATAGAGGATTTTTTTTTTTTTTGCTTAATTCAAGATTTTTTGCTAAATTTGAGAATTTTTTGGCTTAATTCAAGATTTTTTTTTTTTTTACTTGATTGAAGATTTTTTTTTGGCTTAGTTCAAGATTTTATTTTTTTTTTACTTAACTGAACATTTTTTTTTTTTTCCTTAATTCAAGCAAAAAAATTTTTTTGCTTAATTCAATTCAAGACTGTGGAATTTTTGCACTTGGCAAAAACATCCCAAGGGCCGAACTGGACCCTTTGGCCCCCGGGCCACATGTTTGACACCCCTGGTGTATAGTATTAGGAAGTTCCGTGTGAGGTGGTTAATATTAACCATATGTGGCAGTGCTGTTCCACTTTGGCCTTGGTATAAAAGGACCTGCCTCCAGCCTGCCCTCTGTCCCATGCTGTCCCAGCTGTGCCACATCACATCCTGCTTTTTCTTTTGTTCTACACACACACAAGACCACACTACATCCTACAGTCACACATCCACAGTTACATCTGATGTTACTGACAGACACATTCCACACATTGAAGTAGATTATATTTTTCATATTTTTGCGCACACTTAGCTTTCTGGGTGCATGTATGGCCTTGAGCTGGATTGATTTTTTTGTTTCCTTATTTTTTACTGAAAGAAACAACCTGAACACTCCTGCTTTAATACATGTTGTTCATTTCAGAACCATTTTTAGTTCACATTAGAATCTGTTTTGATCATACTAAAAAGATCAAGACGAGCCACCAAAGAAAACATCCTATCTGATCAATAAGTCTGAACGAAGCATTAAGACTGGCAGTGTGAGTGTAGCCAAAAACATCCAGTGTTTCAAAGCTATAATAATAGTTATTTGTTTTTTGAACTTCATTAATGCATGTCTCAAGTAGTGGTGTGGCAATCAATACTGAATGAAAAAAGCATCCAAGAGGGGATGTGAGTCTCTGTAATCAATGTTTCTTGAATACAAATGCACAACTTCAACGTCATTAAAGGTTGAATTTGTCTTGAGTTCTTTCAGATATTCCACCAGGAAGCTTTCAGAATATCAACTTTAGTGTGTTTGACAATGCAACTGCACCCAATGACTTTCCACAACACATTCTCATTCTATGTTTCAACATATAACCCTGTTAATACTTGATATTCTGTCCAGTGAAACAATGAAAATCATTTAATTTGACTTTGACAGTTACAGGAGATGTTGTTTGTATTACCAGTACAGGTTTACAGAAACACTGTGGCTTTTTGGGCATCATTCCATCAATTCATAAGCAAGAAATAAGACCATAAAGGGTTCCAGAGTGAAAACGATACCTTATTCCCCTTCAGTGTGCAAGGTAAATATGGATACTTCTGTTCTGATTGTAATGTTTTTTTCCAGGATTGATTCTCCCATGAAAAGGACAATGACTTCATTAAGTAGGAATTGGTAATTTGCGGTAAATGTGTTTTTTATGAACAGAAAACACAGTAGAGGGTACCCACAATGCCATCAGGATTTAGTCTAACTCAGACCCACTGGATATGAGCTATCTGTAATTATATGTCAAATACAGTTTTATAAATGCATGTAAGTATCAGTTTGTGTGCTGATGTTGATTATGCTCATTTTAGTCAAACTAATATAAAAATGTTTATGGAAAAATAATGACATAAATAAATGCCACTAAATGCCAGTAAGTATCTCATATCAATGTGTGTTCAACCTAGAGTCTGATTTGTGTCTGTAGATCACCTCTCAGTCGGTATTATTGTTATTATTTCCAAATGCTCTGTACATTTTCTAGTTTTTTTTGTTTTGTTTTGTTTTTTTCAGTTATTTACTCCAGAAGCATCTGTAAATTACAGTATTAGCATCAGTAATCCTGATATGGGTTTTACTTTGTGTCACACATGAGTAGCTTCAAGAGATAATCAATATAAATAGATTGGTGCACAATTTTCATGGTGATTTTATAGCCTGCAATGATTTTCTATGAAATTTTGTGAGGGAATTAATTTAGCAAAGGGTGAAAACACTTTTAGTCTCCATTTGTGGTTCAGATTCATATGTCTGCAAAGCTCAGGTTGGAGGTTTTGGGGATGAAGTGAGAGAGGCCAGATTGAGATGGTTCAGACAGAAATGTACAGAGGAGGGGCAGTGGATATTGGTAGAAGGATGATGAAGATGGAGATACCGACAGGAGGCAAAGAGGAGATCTGTGGATGAGGAGAAGGAGGACATGCATGTAGAGGATGAGGAGACAGGGACATCTGGAAGCAGATGATTGGCTGTGGTGAAAACTAAAGGGGACAGCTGGGTAGTAGTAGTAGTAGTTATAGTAGTAGTAGTACTAGTAGTAGTAGTAGTAGTAGTAGTAGTAGTAGTAGTAGTAGTAGTAGTAGTAGTAGTAGTAGTAGTAGTAGTAGTAGTACTAGTAGTAGTAGTAGTAGTTGTAGTTACAGTAGTAGTAGTAGTAGTAGTTGTTGTAGTAATAGTAGTAATAGTAGTAGTAGTAGTAGTAGTAGTAGTAGTAGTAGTAGTAGTAGTAGTAGTAGTAGTAGTACTGGTAGTGGTAGTAGTGGTAGTAGTAGTAGTTGTAGTAGTAGTAGTAGTGGTAGTAGTAGTTGTAGTAGTAGTAATAGTTGTAGTAGTAGTGGTAGTAGTAGTTGTAGTAGTAGTAATAGTTGTAGTAGTAGTGGTAGTAGTAGTTGTAGTAGTTGTAGTAGTAGTAGTTGTAGTAGTTGTAGTAGTAGTAGTAGTTGTAGTAGTTGTAGTAGTAGGAGTAGGAGTAGTAGTAGTTGTAGTAGTAGTAGTAGTTGTAGTAGTAGTAGTAGTTGTAGTAGTGGTAGTAGTTGTAGTAGTTGTAGTAGTAGTAGTAGTTGTAGTAGTAGTAGTAGTTGTAGTAGTGGTAGTAGTTGTAGTAGTTGTAGTAGTAGTAGTAGTTGTAGTAGTAGTAGTAGTTGTAGTAGTGGTAGTAGTTGTAGTAGTTGTAGTAGTAGTAGTTGTAGTAGTAGTAGTAGTTGTAGTAGGAGTAGGGGTAGTGGTAGTGGTAGTGGTAGTAGTAGTAGTAGTAGTAGTAGTAGTAGTAATAGTAGATTAAATGTCTTGCCATCTATGACACTGGTGTGTTTATACAGGGGTTGAAACTGATTTACCACATTAATGTAATTCTGAGTGTTTCTGAATGTAAAGGAATCTGAAATCCTTCATCTTTGTTTAGTTTTTAATCCATACTTCAGGTCTAAAGCGGTGAAGGGACATCTCACCTCAGGCTATACCGCAGCTGCAGTTGAACTTTAAACATTGTAATCACCAATGTCATGACAGCTAAATGAGGTTGAGATGAATTCTGCGAGTTCATTAGAGCTAATTCATGTAAAGTGAAGGGAAGACGCGACAGAAGAAAGGGGCAGGATGAAAGAGGCAGTAATGAATGGAGGCTGAAGGAGGCTGGTGTGAACGCCATTCACTTTTTATATCCCTGCTTCATTTACACAAACACAGGCTGAATTTTGTCTCCCTCTTCAGAGTCACGTAAAACCTCGAATTTATTAGATTCTTATCTTCAGGGTTTGGTTCAGTTGACATGGTGGAAGTTCATTTTCGTGCAAACCAAGTTGCTCACTGATGATGCGCTCCAGTAAGATGGAAAATGTTGTCTTTATGTGTGTGTGTTTTCACATGCTCCAATCAAAGAAGATCATCGTTTCTGAGTGAACTGCACAGGCATCAGTAATCAGTACTGGTTAGCGTTTCTATAGTTAACTGTGACATTTTCACTGCTGTACACTGTTCCCTCTGGAACATTTCTTTTTATAATTAAAGCAACTACAGCTTAGACATTAATCACATGGTATGGATGGTGGTACAATTCCCAGGTTGTCTTGTCCATGTGTCAGAATAGCAAGCAAGAAACTGAGCTAATTGCTCACAGTATGCATGAATGTGTCGGAAAATGAATGAATGTAGTGCAACCACTTGTCTACATAACTGCAGTGTTGACTGAGAAAGTGTAGGCTGAGGCTTATTACACCTACCCTGAGTACAGATAGAGGTTTATCAAGGCTGGATTTTTAAAAAGAAAATATAATAATGACAGTTTGAGAAAAAACTCACCAGCCAGTTAATGATGTCACCACCCCCTAAAAAAAGTGTTACGATAACAGAGTTATGTTCTTAAACTGAACATCTCAATGTATAAATACTCAATGGAAAAATAAATCCATAATTACTCTGAAGGACAAACAAAAAAAGTAAAGGTAATTCAAAGCTTTTCTCTCAATGACAGTAATTCCACAAAATAACACAAACTAAAACATATGTTTTAAATGAGAATATCAAAATAAAATAAACCTAGAAGATAGAAGGGGAAAAAAACATGTATTGAAGTAATCTCTCTCTCTCTCTCTCTCTAGGTGGTCTGTCCTTGGGCAGGTCCTTCACATGCTAATCGTTTCTTTTATTGCGTGGTCCATTTGTCCTGTCTGATGTCATTCAGTATCATCATTCTCTGTCTTCCTCGTGATCTCTTCCCTTCTGCCCTTCTTCAATCACCATTCTCAGCAGTCCTTCTGAAGGGAAGGGCTTTTCTTTTCCAGATGGTATCTAGTAATGTTCTTCTTTCTCCTGCTCTTCTCAACACTTCTTCATTTGTCACCCTCTCCATCCACCTATCTTTTCCATTCTTCTCCATATCCACATTTCCAGACTTTCCAATCTTTTAATGTCAGCTTTCCTCAACATCCAGGTTTCTGAGCCATAAGGAGCACACTCCATATCGAGGTCTTGACCTGTCTCTTCTTCAGATGGAGGTTGAGGTTCTTAATGAGTAGTTGTAGTAGCAGTGTTTATTGAACACATCTTTGGCCGTGGAGATTCTTGTTTTCACTTCCTTCTCACTCCTTCCATCTTCAGTTGTCAGGTTACCAAGGTATTTGAACTGATGGACCTGTTCAAGGATGTTACTATCAATACTAATCTGTAGCTGCTCTTGTTTGCCTTTCCTGATCTTCGTCTCTTTGGTCTTGTTCTTATTGATTCTCATCTTCTGCCTCTCCACAACCTCATTCAGCCTTGACACGGTGGCTTGGAGTCCTTCTGCAGTGCTTGCTATCATTGCTTGGTCATCTGCAAAGCTTACTGCTTGTATCCTATAACCACCCATTTTCACACCTTCTTCTATCTCTTCCGTGGCTGAAATAATTAATTGAAGTAATAAAATAAGTAAACAGTTCTTATTATCACTTGTACACATAACTATTCCATACCTTCATACAATTCCTTTACCTTCAGTAAACACACACACACATATGTATATGTATCTGGTGATAATCATTGAGCGATCCAGTCGCTACATACAGTCGCGGAAAAAATTATTAACCCAAGGTCATCAAAACACAATGGTTATGCAATCAAGTACTAACTCCTGTGTCTATCATGTGACTAAAACAGACAGAAAGAAAACATGGAATGCCTAAAAGCACTGTTTTTGGCAGTACAATGCCATAGATATGATGTAAGAAGTGACGGGATTTTGGTTATTATCAATAAAACCATGGAAAAGGGTTAAATACCAGCTCTGAAATTAGACTCTTATGTGCTATTTTTGTTGTTATCATTACATATGTCCAAACAAATGTACCTTTAGTTGTACAAGGCATTAAAATGAACAAGATATTGAAGAAAACAAAGGTGGTCTAATAATTTTTTCTACAGCTGTATATGAGCCAGTGCATATGTATGTATGTACTGGCTCTTTAACATTTCTAACATTTAATATTATCTCCGTATTCATTTTCCAGGTTGTTAAATTTGTATGTATAATTATTCAGTATTATGTTTCTTGGTACATATTAATCTGATTAATTTACATTTCTTATGTTTCTTTTCTATAGAATGAAACTCACATTAGAGTTATTTTTGTAAGCATTTCCCAAACCTTCACAGTAACATATGAGAAACTATGAGTAAAGAACCATTCCACATAATTATATTTCAATATTACCTAAGTCAGAATTGTTCCCATATAAAGGGCATTAAAATAATTTCCTCATTGTGATCAAGTACTTTACATATAATGTTCATGTTAGGTCAACCTGAACATATAAATCGGTGTGATCTGTGAACCTAAATCACAGAAGGAAAAAGGAAGTTTTTCTCTTTATGTGGAAACTTTTCAGGCTGTGATTGCGCTAGAGGGATAGAAAATGTTCAGATTATTTACTTCACTGAGGCCAGGCAGAACATACAGACATAAGTAGCACCAGGGGAGCAGTGCTCTGTACACTCAGTCTTGTAGGAAAAACTCCTCAAAGCTCATGACAAACTGCCAAAAACAGATGCAGCAGTGAAATTTGTTCCTCAGGCTAATTTGTGTAGTCTACAGTTTATTTTCAAGCCTGTTAAAAATACATAAATGCACCGAAGCCACTGCCATGCTGTGAGTTTGTAGCCTGTTTGCACTACTGACTGTAGCTTTTAGACATCAGGGCTTTACGGCACCAGACTGTGTTCCTCAGAATGTGCTGTTAGTGGCCGTACTGCTTGAATACGACAAGTAAAAGTTTACCAACAAGAACCCCAACCATAGCATGTAGATGGATAATGTATGATCAGTTTAAGCAAGGGATGAGATAGTGAGGAGGTCATCTGGGACATCTTAGAGGGAAAGTTTTCTAATTTGCAATTTCCAATTATGGACCGCCATGATACCTGAAAAGAGAAAGGAGACAGGAGGGAATAAATGGATGAGAGAACGATGGCAAGGTGAGAGATGAGGAATGAAAGTGTCTGAATGTAGGTGAGTGTATGAAGAGGGAAACACGGAGGTTGAGAGAACATGGATTGTGCAGATATATGAAGACTTACCTGGTGATTAGAGGAACGGTTTAGGCGTGTGTACAGCTAAGTTCAGACTGCAAGTAAATGTGGCCCAAATCCGATTTTTTCGCCCATATGTGACCTGTATCCAATCTGTTAAAGACAGTTGAACAGAATCAACAAATCCGATTTTTTTCAAATCTGACCAAGGCTACTTTCATATGTGGTCCTAAATCTGATACGTATCTGATATTTTGCAGTGTGGCTTCAATCTGAACGGCCAAGTCGCATTTATCTGATCTTTATGTCCTTGGAATGTGACAAACATCATAATTCTGCATCCCAGGAGGAGGAGCAGCAGGAAAAACATATTTACATCCATAAACACAGTGCATGCTCTGCTCTACCTCCCAGTATCTTATTGAATGTGCAATAACCTGCTTCTACCTCCCAGTGCTTTTAATTCAAATGTGCAATAACTTGTTTGTTACCTCTCAGGACTCTTATTTTTATTACTATTACTCTTTTTTAAATAATACTCCACTTTACAAATGTGTATCTGAGCTGTATGTGCAATAACTGTTTTTTGTTTGTACAGGGTGGGGAAGCAAAATTTACAATATTTTGAGGCAAGGATTGAAAGACAGTGTATGACCAATTAGTTTATTGAAAGTCATGAGAATTTATTTGCCACAAGAAAATTGACATAATAGAAAATGTTTTTATTCTATGTGTCCTTCTTTCTCAATAACTGCCTTCACATGCTTCCTAAAACTTGCGCAAGTGTTCCTCAAATATTCGGGTGACAACTTCTCCCATTCTTCTTTAATAGTATCTTCCAGACTTTCTCGTAATAGTTTTGCTCATAGTCATTCTCTTCTTTACATTATAAACAGTCTTTATGGACACTCCAACTATTTTTGAAATCTCCTTTGGTGTGACGAGTGCATTCAGCAAATCACACACTCTTTGATGTTTGCTTTCCTGATTACTCATATGGGCAAAAGTTTCTGAAAAGGTATGGATAATAGTGTTAGGTATGATTATGACATCATATATGTTTGGTTTCAAACAACTGACGTAGTGCCTGCTGAGAAAAAACAACTAAATGTTCATTGTAAATTTTGCTTCCCCACCCTGTATGTTTTAGCTGTGTTTATGTTTTGGTATCTGTTCTTCTCATGTCCTTACTTAGCTCCTTTTCTGACTCAGGGAAATGCAGAAGAATTCCAATGCGCCTATAGTACTATGTATCTGTACAAATGGCAAATAAAGTCTATTCTCTATTCTATCTATTCTATTCTATTCTATTCTATTCTATTCTATTCTATTCTATTCATGCCTGCATGGTCACGTATTACATCAGGACCTCTTTTGCACATGTGGGTCACTTCAGGGTCGCATTCAGTTCATATTCAAAACTAATAGAAGTTGCATTTAATGTGTAATATGAATGAGCAAACAAAAAAAAATGGGATTTCACCAAAAAAATCTGAATTGTGCGTTAAGACCTGCTGTCTGAACATAGCCTTAGTTAACATCATTCGTGCTCTCACAATCTGTGCCTTATCATCATCATTATATCTTATCGCATCAGTGCCAAATCCATTCCTGGGCAGCGCTATCTGTTTCCTGTAGGGCTTGGTCAGAGCAATGAGGGCCCAACGGGCACCAATGCAAGATGTGTTCCATTGATTGGATCACTGTACCACAGGGGCATTCAGGGCTGGTCGTGAATCCCCCCTTGTGGCAGTTGTCATTAGTTCGGCCAACCTTTATTCTTGCCCTATTCAATGCAACCCAATCCCTCCTGGAGAAGGATGTTCCACTGGGCAAGCATTCTTGGATGCTTGGTACCATCTCATTTTGTGGCCGCTGGTCATTTTTGCGCCACTTTTCAAGTCTGTACAGTGCTGCTTCTGACAGCTCTAGCCCCTCCACTGTTGAAAAGTTTTTCTGAGACTTGAGTCGTTGTCTTACTTCCTGACGGCCATGGAGTGAGTGTCTCGGGTTATTAGGTTGTTTGAACTTTTCAGTTTTTTCTATGGCCTCTCGGCGGATATGAGGTGGTGCTATACCGACTACTCTATATAAGGGTTGGTATATGGGGTTGGTTTTAGGGTGCCAGTAATTATCCGACCTTGTCAATACTCACAGTGTTTTACTATGAGACAGTATATGATGTTTTAGGTTTCATTTTATTTTTGCAGTCATGTTTTTACTACTGTGGACGCTCATTCAAACTGTTTTATGTATTTAATTGATTCCTGCTGATGCAGTTTTGTGAAAAATTTTTATTTTATTTTTTTATCTGCTGTGATGTTAAAGTGGCATGAATCCTGATCTAACTGGTAAGACTGAAATTGTAGTGAAAACACCAGATCTGCGTCTGATTTAGAGCCACATATGCAAGTAACCCAGATTAGAAATACAGTGATTAGATTTGGTATGATATGTGCTATTAACTGTGATGAAAACTCAGAAAATTAAAAAAAAAAATCAGATTTCAACCACGTTTACCTGTAGTCTGAACAAAGACTTGGAAGCTCTCTCAGAAATGGATCCAGTCATTTGTGCTGGGCCGTCTCTGTGCCACAGTCTTTTTCTGCGTCTGCTCATAGAAAATAACTGTACTTAATTACTGCATTTATGGACAACACAATACTGTTTAAGGCTATAGCCTTATTATCATATACAGTATGTGTAAAATATGTACTGTCTGTGAATTTTATAAGTGATAAATTCAGTCAGTGATAATAATGCTTTGTTTTTTATTATTTTTAGTCATACGGTAAATTAGAAAATGACAACTGACCTGCATGACAAATGTAGAAAATCATCTGTTAATAGTGATCAGTTTGACCTGGACAGATGTGAACGCTGTGAGCGGTCTCCTCTGTTGTACAGTTCCTGCTGTGTGCTATAAGGAAAGATGGAGCTCAGTGAAGCTGAGAACTGTGGGTGCAGTGTTTTCAGCGTCAGACTTGGACACTAATTGGATGGTTGTTTAGCTTATGTGGAGCTGTCAAATGTCTTCCAATTACTTGTGTTTCTCCTTGTAATGTTGAAAATTGTGGTCTTTACTTTAATTACTGCCTATCTTACACTGTCAACAGGATGGACAAATTAACTAGAAAATCCATTTCTATGAACTTATTCATGTCAGATATATTTTATTGACTTTCCTCTCTCTCTGTTTAACCTCATCTAGGTTTCCCAGGAAAGATCAGCTTCTTCAAAAAACAGAAGATTAGAAAAGGAAACCCCGGAGGGACATTAGGAGCTCTTTGGATCATAAATTCAGAGTATGCCCACGGCGAAAGCAGGGCATCCCGAACCCTAATAATATCTAAAGAGACAGACTTTGCAGCATAATGTAGTTCCTCCTGAATCCCATATTGGCTGCCTGGGTCTACACTAAAGGTCCAATGGAGCAGTTTGGGGAGGATTTGAACCTCTCCTTTTTGCTGGAACATGAAAGAGAAATGATCCTGAAGGTGCTGCAAAAAGACGAGAAGCTGAGGAAACGAGAGGAGAAGAGGATACGGTCAGATTTCATATTTTTATTTTATTCTATTTTTTTTCTTTAATTTCATTTTTTACTTGTTTGTTGTTTTTCTATCTGTTGTTTCTCTTCACTTACTTGTTGTAATGTTGCTGCTGTCAACTGAAATTTCCCCATGATAGGATAAATAAAGTTATATTGTATCTTATCTTATCTTATCTTATCTTAGATATTTACCCATAAAGACCCAAACAGCTACCAGCAACCAAAAGTATCTACTGGTCTAAAATGTTTAATACCTGTTGATCCACAAATCTTATAATTCAATGTAAATAATTGGTGTAAAATACAGTTTGTCATCTTTCCATGGTCATCATATGTGACCCATTTGGACATTCGGAGGCTCTGTAGTGAACATGGAAACACCGTCATCTTCTACAACATTGATTCACATATAAAAGCCATGGAGTTGGATCAATGACCATGGTTGTAGATGGTGTTTTCACATTCAGTTGTTAATATCTTTGCCGAAAAAAGTCACTTTTTCTTCACTTTTTTCTGTTTCTGATTTAATACCTCTCAGCTCTAATCTGAGCTTTTATAAGCATCTACATGATCAGTGAATTAAATATAGGAAAATACCTGATTTTCACTGAAAAACTTCAAAATTCAGAGGATAATATTATAATAAATGGTGTTAAATCACTTAAGAAAAGTTAAATATAGTGAAAAAAATATTATTAGATATTATTAATATTATTGATATTTTAGAACTGCCACGAAAGTAGCACCGTCACAATTTCACTTCCCCTGATTTACCTTCATTTGTTGTTTCTTCTTTCTCTCAAACAGGAAGTTAAAGAATGAGTTGCTGGAGATCAAGCATAAAGGTTCCCGTCGACCTCAGGAGCTTGGGGAGCGTCAGTGCGGTCGATGTCTGAAGACTCTGGGCCTGATCTTCGACCGTGGAGATCTGTGTGAGGACTGTCAGCTGCGCGTCTGCAATGACTGCCGCATTACTGCAACAACTGGACGCCAGTGGAGGTGTAATGTTTGTGCCAAGATCATGTAAGTTTGATGCCAGAGAGAAAAAAAACTTATTAGTCTCCTGATTTTGAGTAGATGATTAATAATACCGCATCTGTCTCTATTTGTCTGTGAAGGTATGCCAACACTGCGAACTTGTACAAAATTAAAAGGAATGTGAGGAAACTCTAAAAAATGAGAATTAGTCATTTTCAGCTTATCTATTGGAGCAGATCAAAATGTCTACCAACAACCAATCAGAGAAATAAAGCAATACAGAGCAGCAAACACATTTATCTCAAATTCTAAATGTACTGGATGTAAGATTTAGGGGAACCTAAATAAAATCATAATTACCATCTAATATAATTAATGTATAAACCACCTAAAAATAACTACATCTTTTAACGCTTCCATAGATTTACATAAATGCAAAACGAAGAATGTCCTGTTGTGGTCATGCATTTTGTGAAATCCAATTTCACTGCAGTGTCTCAGTCCTGGAGGCTGGACACGAGTCAGCCAACAGAGACACTGCTCACCGCTCATGAATGTTAGCAAACCCCTCCTCCCTCTGTCTATCTGCAGCACATATAACATGGCAATACTGAATTATGCAATATTTCTGTTGGTGAGCACAAATATTTTAGGCAGTAAAAGAAATCACTCCTTGTTTCAGTGCTGTGCGTCGCATAGAAACATAAGAATTAGTCAAAGTCTTTCATTCAATACCTGCAGCTCACATCATAACTCTATTATGTCTTATTCTCGTCTGTTCTGCTCAAAATAATAAGGCTGTGATCTGTTGGGTCTACACCAATCAGCCATAACATTCTGACCACTGACAGGAGAAGTGGTAAAAATATTCATTAATTCATTACAATGGCACGTTTTGTGGGGTTGGATACATTAGGCAGCAAGTGAACATGCAGAGGTCTGGTGGAGTCTAGGCCTCAGGTCAGGCCTGTTGGTGACCTACACAATATTAGACAGGTGGTAGTAATCTTATACTCTCATAGATACAGATTCGGTAGTTGTTTTCCACTATTGGTACATATGAACCACTTTACATCAGGAGTGAACCAGATCTGGAGATGATCTGAACCAGTGATTTGACCATCACTTTTTCTCGCTTGTCAAAATTGCTCACATCCCTACTTTTGCCCATTTTACTGTTTCTAACTCATCAACTTTGAGGACTAAATGTTCACTTGCTGAGATTATGCTGCCCTGAGGAACAAAAAGTTACAGATTTTTACTAAAGTGTTTTCACATTTTTCTACTTTGTTCTATGTTCTCTTTTATTATGTGTGTGGGTCAGTTGATCATGTTATGTTAACTTGACACTGAAGGTGACCCTCCCGTCCTCATAAAGCTTTAGACCAGGGGTCCCCAGTCCTGGTCCTCGAGGGTAGGTATCCTGCATGTTCTAGATATTTCCCTCTTCCAGCACACTTGACGGTCGTTATCAGCCTTCTGCAGAGCTTGATGTTAGGCTTATCATTTGAATCAGGTATGTTGGAAGAAGGAAATATCTAAAACATGAATACCAGGATACCAGCCCTCGAGGACCAGGATTGGTGACCCCTGATTTAGACAATACATGTTCCAATGAAGGCTTTACTTTCACAGTCACTATTGTATAAAAAAGTGAATATTTCAGCAATAAAACTGAAACCTGGATGTCTATCTGCTCAAATATTCAGGTCCAGCCCTACTCATTTGGTTGCAATTTTTCAACCACCCTGAGACACCAATTATTACACAGTGAACCTTTAAGCGTAGTAGTAGAAAATGTACTGACCAATTTAAGTCGCACTGATTTAGAAGACTGTCACATATTGACACACAGTGGCAGCCATCTTGGATGTTGAAAGCTCCTCAGTCATTGTGTTAAACCTGACCCATATCAGATGGATGGTTCTGATCAGCACAATAAAAGTGGACATTATGTGAAACAGGAGGGAGGCCAGATGGATCTGCTAGAGTAAAAGAAACATGAGCTGTCTGGCAGATGTGTCCGGATCCCAGATGAGGGAAAATTCACCAAAACGACAGCCCGTCAGCACTGTTTCCTGTTATTGCAATGTTTGTACCTTGCAAGAATCTAACTTGTAAACATCAGACCTTAGTATCTGTTCTTCAGAATCAATTAGCACAATTAGCAGACATGGTTTCACTTTGCACCCTCAAGACCAACAAATGGAATCTGCTTGTGTTTTTCATAGAAAATGTGTAAGAAGTAAAAGTTTTACTCTGTTGCTCTTTCGATGCAGATGCTGCTGCTCTGTCCACCCACACATATAACCCACTGATAAGGTTAAAAAGTACAAAGTCGAAAACAGACTGGAATATATATGAATATAAAATAATAATAAACAGGGGCATGATGATATGTGGCATATTATGCTTTATGTATTATAGAATGTTCAGTTTCCAAAATGGATGCACGTAGCATAATTGAATTTTCATGAGGTGGACGATGTGTTTGCAGGGAGCTGAAAGTGGTGACAGGCGAGTGGTTCCTGGAGGAGAGGTCGAAGCGCTTTGAGCAGGGAGTACTGAGCAGTGACGTTGTCAAACAGACAATCATGAGCAGCCCGACTGGTGAGTCTGAGCCTTGAGGGCTCAAAACTAAAAACCCTCAATCCTAACTTTGGAGATTCTATAGTATATGATGTGTTATGTAACATACACTGATTTTATTTATGGTTTTTTATGTATTCGGACACAAGCCACAGAGAAAAGTCCTCAGAGAACTTATCAGGCCCTGCAGAATCAGAGAGACCTGACACGCCGAGATCCAGTAAAAGTGCAATACGCAATGTAATCGACGGTGCCAAAAGGAAAGGGTGAGGACAGAAAAAACACACCGCACAAAATATTAATACATTATAAAACAGTAGAGGAAAGTAAGAGTAAAAATTAAGTCGTTAATAACAGCAAAAGCCATGTATGTTCATAGAACAGCAGCTGTCTGAAAGAAGGTGGGTGGTTTTGGAAGGTGCATACACAAAGTTTGCGATATTCAACTTTCATCTGTACAGCACCATTCATACAGGTTTATACTGCGGTAGATGCATCAGGGATGATTGATGAGGTGATAAAAAGACAGAAGTAAAAACCTTTATAGCATGAAATAAAATATGTTATGTGCATAAATCTATTAAAGAAAAAACTACTGAACAAAACTTGCAGGTGATGCCAGGCTGACTGTTTCATCATGTCAGACTATTATAGCTAAAAACATCACCAAAGATTTTAACCCTGACAGCTAACAGATGACCTGAGGGGCTGTACTGGTTCATACACTGTAAATCCCATGTGCGACAGGAGTCCATATGCTGATGCAAGACCAAGAAGTACTTTAAGAGCAAGTACAATAATTTAGAAATCAAAGCAGAAACTGACAGGCAGTAGATGGAAGGTACAGGGGTTGGACAAAATAATGGAAACACCTTCACCTCAAGATGATAATGCCCCAATCCATACAGCTAGAATTGTTCAAGAATGGCATGAGGAACATTCTAATGAAGTTGAGCATCTCGTATGGCCGGCACAGTCCCCAGACCTCAACATTATTGAGCATTTATGGTCAGTTTTAGAGATTCAAGTAAGACGTCGATTTCCACCGCCATCGTCTCTAAAGAGTTGGAGGGTATTCTAACTGAAGAATGGCTTAAAATTCCTTGGAAACAATTCACAAGTTGTATGAATCAATACCTCGGAGAATTGAGGCTGTAATTGCCGCAAAAGGCGGACCTACACCATATTAAATTATATTTTGTTGATTTTTTAAGGTGTTTCCATTATTTTGTCCAACCCCTGTAGTTAAAACAGTGTAATTTGTTCTTTCCCTCTGATTCTTGTAAGCACTGGAGTACTCAGAATCAGAATACTTTATTAACCGCAGGTGTAGATAATTTAACATTTTTAATATTTCTTCTATTATGGAAACAGTAGGTGTCACTGCTCTGTTCCCCAGAATTACGATAGAAAAGTATTAGAAAAGCACAGCGACCTGGAGTTATTTTGTCATTAAACATTAAACATGTCATGTTTGGCTTCAATACAAATAGAAAAGGATGGATTTGTATTTAAAATATTTAGCAAAATGCACAAAGAGGAAAGATAGCCAATCACTGGAATTATTTTCTATCATTTATGTACATAAAAGAGAAATAGACTAAATAATCTTATAGCTGTAAAACATAAATTGAAATATCCAAATCTGTTTCATCAGGGAATCACAGAGTAAACACAAATTAAACACAGCATAAATACAATGCAGACTAAAGTGCTGAACTGAAGGTATCCTCATAATGTACAGAAAAAGGAGAGGCACAGACTAATGACAACTATAATGGACAATAACACTTTCTCTTTTTGTGTGTGTGAAGGTTAAAGATGGATAAACGAGGCAATCGGCCAAACTTGAAGCCTGAAAACGGAGTGGACAGCTTCAGTGTCAAGGCTCCCTCAGATGGAGACGCTCAAAGCGTACGAAGTGTCCGCTCTGCTCCGAGCCCACGTTCAAGGTGCCAGTAGAAGTTATTTATATGCAGTGGTGGAGGAAGTACTCAGAAATAGCAACAGCACAGTGTAAAAATATCTCAGAGGAAAAGCCCTGCTTTAAAACCTCACTTAAGTAGCAAAATATTTGCAACAGAATGTGCTAAATGCCAAAATGAAACATGTAGAATAGCCATTTTCTAAATGGACTATAATTATTGATACACTGATTTTTTTTAAAAATTTTTTTTATGTAAAATGATGTGAGGGTATTTTTAGGACTCCAAGGTACTTTTGTTGTTTGGTTTTTCATCTTTTTTAATCTGTATTTTGTCTGTTGTATGTTTTCTTTTTTGTTTTTTTTTTCTGTCTAGTCTCTTTGTTTTTGTCCGTTGTCTTCTAATATATATGTGTGTGTGTGTGTGTGTGTGTAGGGGGTGGGTGTGTGTGTATATACACATAAATATATATTTTGTCTATTGTCTTTTTCTTTTTTTTTTTCTTGTGATTTTTGTCTATTGTCTTGGTTTTTGTCTATTGTCATCTATTAGTTTTTGGGTTTTGTTTTTTTTTTTCCCCTCGAGGCTATTGTCTTTATTTTTGTTTGTTTTGGTTTTTGCTTATTGTTTTGTTTTTATTTCTGGTGACTTGTAGTTTCTTCTTGTTGTAATTTTGTAAGTAAAAATAAAAATGATTTAAAATAATAATGATAATAATAAATTTGCTACACTTAGGAAAAGTAGTGGAGTAAAAACAAAATATTTGGCTGTGAGATGTAGGGTGGTATAAAATAGACAAAATAGAGTTACTCAAGTGAAGTACATGTAACTAAATTTGTACTTAAAGCAGTACAGCACTTACTTAAGTGCATATGCTTAATAGCATTCAGCTTATATGTGTCAAAAGCATTTCAGTGGTATTTAAAAAGAATTCAATAGGCATGAAATAAAAAAGTAAGATATTCATTACAGTAATCAAAGGCTCAACCATATCTGTGAGTTTTATGTGAACCTTGTTATATGTGGACTTTCATCTGATCAAATACACAGATTCAATACAGAAAATGTCGTGTGTAATTTTCTTGGAGTTGAGCAGGCTTCTATCTTGTGTTCAGGGGTGGCATTGTAGCCGTGGAGTCTTCAGGGACACCAACAATACTCAACAACATGCGATCCCAGACTCTGGACAGATCGTCTACTCCCAGCGACAGCCGGAGGGTCAGGGTCAGCAAGAGACACACACACACACACACACACACACACACACACAACCAAGACGCACAAAGAAGCACACTCAGTAAACCGCCAGAAATGTTGTTCTAACAGCTTGGAGTGTGTATTTGTGTTTGCACACAGCCTGATGGAGCGGAGAGCGTTGCCAGTTTACACTCCAATGACAATGTGTCTGAGCAGAAAGCTGCAAGCCATCACTGGACGGATCCCGACGCTCCAGCCATTTCTGTATCGAGAGCCTCTGTTTCATCAGGTATCTACATCCCAACCAAAGTGTGTGTAGCATCCTGACCACAGACCATGACAACAAGAAAAGCACTTGGAGAGCGCAGACCTCCGCCAAGACAGATCTGCCCCCCCCCCGATCACCACCAAAATTTAACCATTTCTTCCATGTGCCAGTATCAACATTTCCTGAAAATTTCATGAAAATCCATCCTAATTTTTTGAGTTATCTTGCTAAAAAACAAACAAGCAAACACGCACACACACAATAAAGCAAAGTGATCACAATACCTCCTGGTGGAAGTAATAAATGTTAAACATGTGGTCAGGAAGCAGGTCTATATGCATGAATAACTGCAACAATTAAGAATTTATTAGAGGTAAAATACAGTATGTGACATATTTGTGAAAAATATACATAGGCTCATGAAACAAACAACAACAAAACATTAAACTTATTTCCAAGTCACCATCGGAAACTGATAAAAAAAAGGTGTTTCTCAATACGCGTTCTTGTTCGTTCTTCTATTCTTGCAATCTCATGAAACGTCATCAGTCGAGGCCCAAGTACTGTTCCATTGAAAAGTTTGCACAAACCTAGATCTGATGGAATTCCCAGATGTTGTTCTTGCCTCATCCGCTAAACCAAGGATGGACTGGTTGGTGGCTCACTTGGATTTGGCTGGCAGATATCCCCAGATGCATTTGGTGCTACTGTCAATGTTAGACTTACATTCTTAGAAAGTTCTTTCTCTTGAATTCACTGAGTTCGGTCTTGCGAACTAAGGAACAGACCATAATGATCAGAGGGAAGAATGTTTCACCTTTTTTAGAGGCCACATGACTTTGTTTCACTGCTCAGATATTAACATTTCAATAACTTTAACACTGTTATTGAAACTTCATCTACTGTTAAGTATCTCTCAAGGATAAAATCTTCATACACTTTCTGTCAGGAGCAGATGTCACATCTGCTAAATTACACTATTACACCCTCATCAGGGTCTCTCCTTTTCTTCTATAATGAACCTTCCCTTTTTAAGTATAATCTCCATTACTATGTCTCTCCCGGTGTCAGACCTTTTATCACTGCTAGTAACAGCTGCTAAAAATGTGTCAAGATTTTTAATGTGCTCTTTTTGGGGTTTTTTGTGGAAAATATCTGTAAAGATTCTGCAGGAAAGTCAAACCCGACAGATGTTATTTGGTATGCACGTTGAAGATGTATTCATTTTGGTGTTTAGCATTATAATTTTGGAAAGATTAAAATGGCAGTAATAGTCTTATCCGTGGTCAGCATGGTTTGGAGCAAAGGTTTGTTTCTGGAGATATTTTCAGATCATCACACTGCAGTGTGCTGTACAGACCTTGTATAGTAGATAGATAGATAGATAGATAGATAGATAGATAGATAGATAGATAGATAGATAGATAATAGAGATAGATAGATAGATAGATAGTAGATAGATAGATAGATAGATAGATAGATAGATAGATAGATAGATAGATAGATAGATAGATAGTAGATAGAGATAGATAGATAGATAGATAGATAGATAGATAGATAGATAGATACTTTATTGATCCCGAGGGAAATTCAACTGTTCAGCAGCTTTACATACAGCACAAGAAGATATTTTATTAAGATAATTATATATATTATTATTTAAGATAATTTATAGAGTATAATTATAAAGTCATGGACCTATGTAGCCATGTAATCAGGTACTAATCTAACCTGAATAGCTGTGGTTCAGGGTCTGGTTCTGGACTTGGTGGTGGTTCAGGGTCTGGTTCTGGACTTGGTGGTGGTTCAGGGTCTGGTTCTGGACTTGGTGGTGGTGTCATCTCTGAAATTCTCTGCCTTCTTGCTCTGCACCTCTGCTGAGCCTCTCTCCAATACCTGTGTTTTTGTCTTTGCTCCCTTTGACTCAAATCTGCCACTCTGCTTGTCTGCCCTGCACTTCTTCTTTTGTTCCATCTATCTCTGTCTTTTTGTGCATTTTCTGCTCTCCTTACAGGGTCGGCATCTCACTTTCCCTGTATTGCCGTTGCCTTTCTGCTGCTGACAGCTTCATTGTCATCTAACTACAACATATGATTCAATTTCCTTAAACTGGAAAGTTATAGCTCTGATGTTCCCTTTATAGTATATGATTCAGCAACCATAATAAATGTGAATATTTGTATGTATATTAAAAAAGTAAAATACCTCAAAATACTCAAATAATATTAGGAGCATTTGACTCTGTAAGTCACTGTCAAGTGTCTGTTATCATTAAACCATTAACAGAGTTGCCATAACAGAGCTGACATTTTCTTCCATTTTTGACCTTAACTCCATGTGCTAGATGAAATGAGATACCACATGGCATGTCTAAAAATAGAATTTTTATAGATTTTATCATATCATTGGTTTTTAAAGGTGTCATAATTGATTCACCGTGATTTAACAATAACAGAGTTGACAAGTAATGAATCTACTATTGGTGTATCCTAAACATTTTGTACAAAATAATGGGAGAAGAAAAATGATAGACCTTAGTGCCTTCAACATGTTTTCTGCCAGAGGAAGTGACATCACAATATGCAGGTCTCATGTTTTTATATGAATGCTTTGGAGATTTTTATGGAGTTTTATAACAGAGATAACAGAGTTGACCAGAACGTATAGACAGACAAGAAGCATATTTATTTAATACTGAAATTTCATATAATACAGAAAATAGATATTCTGTGCAATTGATTTTATTGATGTTATTAGAGTGAGCACAAAAAAAGAAAATTATATTAAATTATTCATTTTAATTCAAGTTCAATGTATGAATCCTGAGCCGAAGACAGTCAATTGTGGACGAGGTGGGACTTCTTAGGCTAATATTTTCTGTACAAACTTTGTCAAAAATAAAAAAAAAAGCATTATTATTTGTTAAAGTTTGATTCAGTTAGTAGTATTATTAAAAACTGATTCAGTAAAGATTTGTGTGTCTGGGTGTATCTGGGAGATGCGAAATGTACCACCAATTCTGAAATGACCCATGTGCAAAGCTGTAATACAGGGTCTTCCCACAATCAGGTCATATTCTTGTCCGATCACATTTTGTCTACATTCTCTAGTAGTCTGACCAGTTACCTGTCCTGACCTGACACTTAGAGACTCCTGTGAACAACATTCCAGGACCACATACTGATTTGCTCCGTTAAAAGATATATGAAACTTAAAAAAAAAAAAAACGTGTGGCAATGGTTTTATAAATGACTTCATTTGTGTTGTAATACCTGAGCTCACCTGAATGATACTCTGCCTTCACAACTTTTTTCAGTGAGGAAACCGAATATCCACACTTCACTTAATCCAATAGAAATTCATAAATAGAATTCAAGAGTTTGCAGGTTCAGTTATTGCTGCAGTTATATAAGCGTATGCTGTGTAAGAAAGCCAATAAACCGAATGAATAAAGTTATTTTGGTTCATGGCATCTCTTCATGCCAAGATCAGGAAACTCTCCACCTTTAATGCTGCTGCTCAGAGCCTTAGAGCATCATAAACCCAGTTTGCTCAGCTTGAAATTAACGTGTGTGCTGCATTTTTGTTTTTTGGGTTTTTTTTGTAACTTATATTTTATTAGTTTTAAAAGAACAACAACAAAAAGAAAACACGACAACATAAATAAGTCTGGGTAGCACAGTCTTATCAATTATTTTGCTTATATAATGTCAATTTTTTCCGCTTTTTGTTCATTTGTGGTTCTTGTAGTCTCAATCTGTGTTAGTTTTTCCATTAGAAATATGTCCTCGATCGTAGTTATCCATTGATCCTTTGATGGAACGTTCATCTTCCCCCAATTCCTTGTTATACATTTTTTTGCAGCTATCAACATCACCTTTACCAAATATTTATCGTATTCACGTATAGTGCCATCACCAAAGTTGCATAAATAAAGAATTTCAGGTTTCTTTAGAATTGTGTATCCTAATAATTGACATAGGACATTGCAGATCATTTCCCAATATTCCGAAAGTTTTGAACATTTCCAAAAAACATGAGAAGGGTCAACATCCGTGTGTGCTGCGTTTTAGAGATTTCTTATTTGGGCAGGAATTTCACATCTGATTGGAAGTGATGCCCCCTAATGCCTTTAATAAAGAGACACACAACTGGTCACTTGTGTTAGGATATCTCAGGACAGATGTAAATGCAAGGTCTGAACAGGATAATCCCTCACACACAAAACTTTACAGAGAAGCTGCAGCTGTGATCCTCTAATGCAAAATAATAAAGTCACTGGAGAGTTTATAAAAAGCTCTTAATTGCATGTTTTTCTTAATATTACTGTTAACAGCTTTTTCCCCAATGCATAGAAGATGATGAAAGTACTTTAACGTCTGTGAGTTGAAGGTGTCAAGTCCATTTTTCTATAAACAGACAAACACAGAGACAACTTGTACCTGTGTGTCATTGACCAAAGGAGAAAAAGCTTTCTACAGCGTAGTCAACTTTGTTAAAGTCAATTTTTTCTTGATACATAATCTTTGCCTGAAGCAAACCTTGACTGAAAATAGAAAAGAATAATAAAAAAAAAATTAAATGGTCTGTTTTACACATGACAGAAAGCCCAGTATCTTAGTCCTGAACCTTAAGACCTTCTGCAGACTAGCGTCACATTTCTGTTTGCTTTTAGATCTAAGTTGCTAAGTAGCTGCTGTTCGCACCCACGTAATAGATAAACAGACACTACAGTGATGGAATATATGTATTCTTGTATTTATACTTACTAAAACACATAATGGTGATTTGAAAACACTATGCAAAACTACTTTTGTTTTACATCAGTTTTCATCCATGTTTGCTATGTCAAGTCAAGTCAGTTTATTGATATAGCACATTTAAAAACAACAGATGTTGACCCAAAGTGCTTTACAGACAAAGATAGTAATAACATTTTTTAAAAATCAGGGTAGAACATGGGCTACAGCATAAGAAAGGCAGAAAATATAATACAAGTTAAAAGAAAATGAAGACTCAGGGATAGGAATTATTAATAAACACATAAGTTAAAATAAGTAAATAAATAGAGAGCAAAACAACAAATATGGTTCAGACAAAAACAGAATAAAAAAAAGAAAAACAAGACGACTGTGTCAGACTGAATGAAAAGCAAGGGTAAAACGATGGGTTTTCAAGTTAGATTTAAAAGTGGCAGTGGTTGGGCAGGATTTGATGTGAAGTGGGAGACTATTCCAAAGCTTTGGCACATAAACAGAAAAGGCCCCATCATCTTTAACTACAGTCTACTGCACCCGACATGTCTACTGTTCTCTTTCTTTCCTTTTTCTGTGGTTGTTACTCTGACCAACTTTTATCCAGTGGATACTTTAGCTCAGTTGTTCTGTTTGTTAAACATGCTGTGTGTTCATTTGGGGCACACAGAGCATCTGCATGTATCTGTTGATGAAAGAAAAATGCCAGCAGTGCAAAACTTATTTATACAATAATTGCTTCTAAGATCTATAACCAATCTGCAGACTCAGTGCTTTGTTCTCAGTTGTTTTGTAACACAAAGTACAATGAGATGCATGAGATGTTATTGTTATCACTACAGTCTATTGCACACATTCGACTGCCGGAGCAGATAACGCAGTTTTGCTTATCAGTGTTCCTTCATGCACCGTCTCCTTCTAGTTGTTTACCTCTTTTCCCTTCAAACGGAATCTTTGAAAATGTTTTTTTGTTGTTGTTTTTCCTATTGCCTGACTCCCTCCCCCCTCTTCCAGATCACAGTCGCTCAGAGATGGACCTGTCAGCTCCAGCCTCTGAACCCAGTGACGACGCTCTCAGCCTCAGAAGCCGTTCAGTCCCCGGGCTCAATGAAACTGTAAGTAGCAACATTCCCTTCAGATCGTGATCACAGGAAATGCTGCTCACCAAATCACATCTGCTTTAAAACCCATACACTATACTAGTGTCCTAGATGCTTTCTTCGAATATCTAGTATACCAGTTTTAATGTTCTGCATGAATTATTCATAATTTGGGGCCAATCAAACCTTTTTGTAATCAAAACCCTCATGATATTCATGAAATGAAATGTTTTTATATTGTGTTATGTAACTCCTGACAGCCACAAAGCAGCAGGAAGAGAGTCTGTCATACAAAAATGGGTGAACAAGGCTCAGTATAGTACTATAAGATGATGCAAGCCGTCTTGATTTACCCTATTTATTCAAAAGAATGAACACTTTATATACTCCTGAACTTCCTTTATTAGAGCGGGTCGTCAATAACCAAAGGGTTAGCGGTTTAAATCCCACTCTGTCCTAGTCATGTGCTGTTGTGTCCTTGGGCAAGACACTTCACCTGCTTTGCCTCCAGTGTTATTCATCCTGGTGTATGAACCAAGGTTATTATCGTTAACGAAAACTAATGAAATGACGAAAACTAGAATTGTAAAAACATTTTCGTTAACTGAAATAAATAAAAACGATAATTAAAGGAAAAAAATGATAACTAACTGAAACTGTATTGTGTGTTTATAAAACTAACTAAAACGTATAAAAATTATGGATTAAATTCCCTTAGTTTTCATCTTTGTCAATGTCGGATTGATAGGAAATTGATTTATTTCCCTCGAGCAATTTTAGTTGCTGGCACCATATGATATTTAACGGTCCATCACTTGTGGTTTCCAGTCGTCTTCTGGTCTCCACTCTACCTGGAAACATGGAGACTAAAGTTGGGAGAAAGCAGGAGAACCCTGTCTGGGATTTATTTGAATACGACAGAGAAGAAGAGAAAAGATATAAAGAAAATAAAACTAAACTAAAACTAAGCATTTCGAAAATAATGAAAACTAATAAAAACTAGCAAACCTGCCCTGAAAACTAATTAAAACTAACTGAATTAGAGGAAAAAAAGTCTAAACTAAATCAAACTAAACTATAATGAAAAATCCAAAACTATTATAACCTTGGTATGAATGCATATGAATGTTCGGTAGTGGTTGGACAGGCGGTTTGGTGTGAATTGGCAGCCATGCTTCCATCAGCCAGCCTCAAGGCAGCTGTGGCTACAAACGTACTTATCCACCACCAGAGTGAGAATGTGAGAGTGAATGAATAATGGATCAATAATGTAAAGTGCTTTGGGTGCCTTGAAAAGCACAATAGAAATCGAATCCATTATTATCCATTATTATTATTTGTTTGCTGTCTTGAAACTGAAGCTGTTATGTTGCTGTATTCATTAAAAATAGAACGATGATTGTCAGTTTGGATCTGAGCAAAAAATGTTAAAACACTAAAATAACATGATGAGACAAGTGTGCCAACCAGATGAACCAGATGCAGAATTGTTGTTATTCTCAATAAAGTCCGGTTGTTTAGTCTTTCAGCTTCTCATCGGAAAATAAATTTTTTTAGATTTTCTTTTTTAATAGCACGATTAAACACTAAATTAACCCTTATATAGTTTTGCATAGGTATCTTCCTCAGCCTTTTTACAACTTTTCAGAATCATGCAGTAGGCAAAGAGACTCAGAATGGGGTAAAGTTAAACTCTCAGGGTTAGTTTTGAGGCAATTTTGGTGTGTTTTAGACACATATTAAACACAGATACTAAAGAATATTTCCCTTCAAATGAAGTCTAATACATTTATTATGGCCTTATACTTTCTCTGTTATCAGCCTGAGTGTATAGGGTTAGAGTCTAACAAACAGCATAGATATTAACCCATAAAGACCCAAACAGCCACTGACAACCAAAACCATCTACTGATCTAAAATGTTTAAAAACCTCTGATCCGCTAATCCTGTCAATACATGCAAATAATTGGTGTAAAATATAGTTTGTCATCTTTTCATGTTCGTCAGATATGAACCATTTGGATGTTCAGAGGCTCTGTAATGAACATCAAAACACTGTCATCTTCTACAACATTGATTCACCAGTAAAACCCATGGAGGTGCATCAATGATAGTGGATGGAGACACTTGTTTTGTGTTCAGTTAATGCTATATTTTGCTGAAAAAGTCACTTTTTCTTCAGTTTTCTCTGTTTTTGATATAATAACCATCAACTTTAATCTGAGTTTTTACATTTAGGCATTTACATTTATGCATTTGGCAGATGCTTTTTTCCAAAGCGACTTACAGGGGAAAACCAATCAAATCACTCAATCAATCAAATTTTATTTATATAGCGCCAGATCACTACAAAAAGTTATCTCATGACACTTTATATATAGAGTTGGTCAAAACCAGACTCTAAGCCAATTTACAGAAACCCAACAGAATCCTCCAGGAGCGAACACTTTTATGAACATTCACATGATTAGTAAATTAAGTTTAGGAAAATAACTGATGTTCACTGAAAAAATGCAAAATACAGAGGATAATGTCATAATAAATGGCAATAAATCACTCAAGAAACGTTAAATATTGAGAAAAAAAATATTTCAGAATGGCCACCAAAGTAGCACCGGGTCTTTATGGGTTAAAACATCAAAACCATTGTGATACAAATTTTAGCCACACATTCAGCACTACTGCACTACTATGTTGTATCTATACATATACTGAACTAATGATCTTTTGCTGTTGAATCCACAGTTGTGCATGATACATCACATGCGAGGCTGAATGTTAATTTCACTTCAGAGCTCACTTCAAAGAGCATGACAAGTATCTAAACGACTGCTGGCTGAGAACAGGTGGAGGATCTGACGGCCAGTGTAGAGCTGCTTTGTGCCTGTGTTTACCGAGCGTTCGTTTGCTCTCCGAGAAACACAGGCGCTTAGGCAAACTCATACAAACAACATTTAAAGCAAAAAAAAGGACTTATTCATTCATGTTCAGTTCCCTGTAAGTGTGATGACATTGTGATTTTGCATGTGACAACGAATAAACAAATTACCACGCTGTGTCCTGACTTGTCTGATTAGATTTATGGAAGCTGGCTGCATCTGCCCACGCAGAGCTGTGGCTGTGTGGAAAACTCTGCTAGTTCAAAGATGCTTTGGCCAGCTTCCCAGATGCCATCTCCCCCCTTTGATTATGTCTGAATCCTTTCGTCTGCAGGAGTTTTCTGATGAGGATGTGGAGGAAGACATTGATGCTCTGATGTCGGCCCACAGCAAGACCACTGGCCGACGCTTCAGCAACGCAGTGTCATCGGTAATGTTCATGTTAATACCAGTACAAACACACAATGGAAAGCTGGTTCTGGGAGATATCAGATATTACTTAGATATGTATATTCCCAGTCTGCATTCACGCATAGAATCACAATAATAGAGCGCCCTGATGTGTTAGTCAGGTCTGTGTGTTCTTTTGTTGACTGTGTAAACAGAGTGTTGGCTTTGGGGCTTTGTCACATATGACCTCCAGTGAAGCGGCATGGTTATTAAGACTGCTGCATTTACATAAACTAACTCTAACTAACTGCAGTGTGAACACTTTAACTGCTGCTCCCACTGCTGCTGCTTTAATGTACAGTGCATCTGTAAATTGAATAATATAATAATAATAATAATAAATAATAATAATAATAATAATAATAATAATAATAAATAAAATAATAATATAGCTTTATTTGTATAGCACCTTTAAAAACAAAGTTTACAAAGTGCTCGGACAGAGGGCACAACAGCAGGATACAAGAAGCAAGGAAAAACACTAAAACAGAAGCAACACAATAAGAGAGATGTACAACGAATGCAAAAAATACAGCACTTCGTTTAAATTAAGAGGGCAGGGATAACGTAACATGATGCTGTTAAATCCATGCAAAAAATGAAAAAATGAGATAAAACAACATCGTGTATGAGAATATAAATTAATAATCAAACAGGATAAAAATCAAATTTAAAAAATTTAAATTAAAATTAAGAATTAAAAAGGGACAGACATCACATAAAAGCAAGTCTATAAAAATGTGTTTTAAGAATTGATTTAAAAGATGTCTCTGATTCCACAAGCCTTATCTCCTTGGGCAGGCCGTTCCAAAGTCGAGGGGCCCTGATGGAAAAGGCCCGGTCACCTTTCGATTTAAGCCTCGACTTTGGAACAGCCAGGAGCCCTCTGCCCGAGGATCTAAGCCTGCGTACTGGCTCGTAGTCAACTAGCATCTCATCTATATAACTTGGGGCCAGACCCATTCGGGCTTTAAAAGTGATCAGTAAAATCTTAAAATCAATTCTAAAACACACAAGGAACCAGTGGAGGAATGCCAGGATAGGGGTGATGTGATGTCGCCTGTTAAAACCAGTGAGAGGCCTGGCTGCTGCGTTCTGTACCAGTTGGAGGCGGGACTATGATTTTTGGCTGATGCCGGACAGAAGTGAGTTGCTGTAATCGAGTCTGGTGAATATGAATGAATGGATGACTGTTTCCAGGTCAGGTAGTTGTTCAGACCATAGTATAGGCAATAATTACTCAATATTACTAGATTTTGGGTGAGGGTATAGCACCATATTACCAAAATTACCCAATAGGTAATCAGAATAATTTAGGATTTTTTTAATGCATCCATATTATTATTTATATGACATTATATTATATTATAGTAAATTGACACATAAAGGCCTTATGACGGGTGACACAGTGGTTCAATAGATAGCATTCACAGCAAGAAGGTCCTGGGTTCGATTCCAACACCAGTTGATGGGTGGGACCTTTCTGCGTGGAGTTTGCATGTTCTCCCCGTGTCTGCGTGGGTTCTGTCCGGGTACTCCAGCTTCCTCCCACCATCCAAACACATGCACTGATAGGTTAATTGGTTAATCTAAATTGCCCGTAGGTGTGGATGTGAGACTGATTGGTTGTTTGTCTCTGTGTCAGTCCTGCGATGAACTGGTGACTCGTCCAGGTTGTACCCCGCCTTCACCCATAAGTAGCTGGGGTAGGCTCCAGCGACCCTAGTGAGGATAAAGCAGGTTCAGATGATGAATGAATGAATGAATGAATGAATGAAGGCCTGATGACCAGAATACAACTACTGTGGTATAGAATCCATTAGTTTTTTCAAAAGTAATCATGTATTGTCTTTATGGAAAAAGGCTTTTGGATGCTCATTTATCCAAAAAATTAGTCACCATTAAATGTTTTCTAAATGCTGGTACAGTTGTGTACAATACAGTAGACGGACTAATAAGTAATTACTGAGGAAAATCCAACTGGACATGTTTTAACCTCCTAAGAACCAGCTATAGATTTTCTGTCCACATTTGTGGACAAGAGTTTCACAACTTTATACAAAAAATAAAAATAGGACCAATGGCCCTGTAGCTTACCGGCCAAATTAAAAGCTTTGGGAAATGTATCCAGATGCCATTTATTATCACCCAGTTATGTTTATTTATTATATTACAGAAATAGCCCATGTTTTGCTCATATTCCAATCAGATCTGTAAAAAATTCAAATTCCAACTTGATATCATTGATACTGATTTATTGGATCAATCCACTTCCTATCTGTTATAATGGAAAATGTGTCAAAGTGGCATCAAATCCAGAATCAGATCTGGATCCAAATAATGTCAATACCTTGTGTTGACATCATCATAAAGAAGCTGTATACCAAGTTTAAAGTCAATCAGAACTGTAGTTTCGGAGAAGAAGACGACTGAATTTTTTTCCCCATAAGAGCCCATGTAAAATTTTCCGTAAGTTCCTGGATTCAGAAGAAGATCCTGATCAGCAGCATTATGTTTTGGTCATCTCCCCATCAGGGCTGGACTGTAGAAATTTACACTTGATATCATTTATATTTACTGAGTTACTGCATCGTTCCACTTCCTATCTCTTATAATGGGAAAATTTTTCAAAGTGGCACCAAATCCAGAATCAGATCTGGATCCAAATAATTTCACTAACTTTTGTTGACATCATCATAAAGAAGCTGTATACCAAGTTTAAAGTCAATCGGAATTGTAGTTTCGGAGAAGAAGACGATTGAAATTTTTGTAACGGACAACAGACGCCGCCGCGGCCAATGGACGCCGCATGACGATAAAAAAAGAAAACTGTCCACCACTAAGGACTTCCATAAAAATTTTTAAAACTGCATCTGAAAAAACTGTTGCATCATGATGTTTCCAATATAGGCACTTACTCAATAAAAAACAAAAAAAGCTTGTACTTTGCTGACATTTCCTGGGTTTTAGGAGGTTAAACCAATTTGTAATCTAATCTCACTTTGTTTTAAGATTATTTGTGCATGAAAGGATTATATTCTGTGAGAAAAATGCTTCATAGTATAACACACCAGTATGTCATAGGCTTGTAATCAGACTGAATCTGTTGATATAATATGTATCACATGACTTCCAAATCAATGCAATAACTGTTAAAAATATAAGATTGTAGAATTCTGGGATAATACCTAATAACCTTTTGGCAAATATCTGATGATGATACAGATGTGTTTTTTCTTTGTTGCTGTATTTCCTCCCCCTCATGTACCAGTGAAACAAAGAACTCTTCATTATAAAAACAGCTGAACAGTTTTCAGGTTTTTCAGCCTTTCATTGCTCTTGTTGAATGAGAAAAAAATCACTCATAAAATGTATGAACCAACCTTTATCACCTGAACACAACACAGTAGATAAACATCAGCTGCTACCATCAGTGATTGTCATCTTATTAACAATAGTTGATGTCAGTCAGCATGGCCAATGTTGACCAACGGCTGATATTGTTGCATCTTTACTAACTTTAGGAAAACTGTCATAGTTTGAATATAACGGCACCATATGCATAAAATCTGAGTCAAGTAAAAGTTTAGTCATACAACAAAATAAGTTATAGCATTGCAGGAGTACAGTACAAAATGAATCATTATGTATCTCTGCAGTATCCTATATCATTATATTTTGGTGTATCTTGTCATTTTTTTAAAGGGTTAATTCAGCATCAAGTCATTTCTTTTTCTTTTCATTTTCCTGGGTTTTGCAGTATCTGTCTCTTAGATTTCTGCCTCCACCTAAAAACCGAAGAAAGTAATTTTTTCTCTACAGTGCTCATAGAAATCAAATTATATTTAAAGCTCTACAATGTACTGTATTAAGCTGCCAGACATGAATCCAAATGAAAAATAAAGCTGCTCCTGCTGAATAATATATTAAGTGAAACTCCAGCAGTTCATAACAATAAAACATCAGTGTTGTGTTTACACTGTCCCTCTAAAAATACAGCTTCTAAATACATCACTTTTGAGATGTTATATGCTACATTCTGTGGATAATTCATTCATTTCCCCATTGCTAGTTTTTATTAAATCTACTTCATATTTTACAGGAAAAAAATGTAATCTCCTGTGGCTCATTTAGAATAAAAGGCACACCAAAGATGAATGTAACATTGTAATAAAATTGTAGTTTAGAGAACATCAGTTACCTGAAATTGAAATGTAAATGAGTGTATTAGAGATGGGGCTAAAATCTTTGACTAATAACTTAAAACCCTAACACAAAACAAAACCATATCTGCATAACAAATGAGTTTGCTTTATAACTAATCTGAATTATGCAAATTTGATGCATTAAAATGTTCAGTGTGCTGTTTTATTTTTCAGGTGACCTATTCTTTTCCACATTTAGACTTGAAACATTTTTGACTTGTGTAAAATTTCACTTGGTTATTTTTACTTCCTCATAATTTTCACATAAACTTAGTCTGGCAGTAAATCCAGTTTTCCTACTTGCACTATTTGGTGATTTCTCTAATTTGAGTAAAGTATCAGTAAACAAGCTCCACAAACATCCCGCCCGTCCATTTATCGTGTTATCTCATAAATGACTAACCACCGTCGCTGAACTGCTGTCGGCAGCTTGAATGAGAGTGGAAGGAGGCGTTGAGAGACATTATGCAGAGTCGAGTTTGTCATTGAACCGAGCTCTATTCTGCTCTGCCCACTGGAACATGATTCAGTTCACCGGTGGATAATGAAGGCCGGCTGAAGTAGTAAGAGGGCATTTATATAATAGTCAGTCCTATTATATCCAGTCTCACAAAGATAATTTATAAACAAATATTTATTTTACAGTGACTCTGGGAAGAGTACACTCTTAAAAACAAGGGTTCCTCCTAAAAGGCTGACTTCTACCTTCATTTCATATCATTACTTCTAAACACTGTTTAGGAAAGGGGTTACTTGTAAGACTGAGGGTTCCAGTAACATTTTATCCCAAGAACTGACAGTTCTTAACCCATGAAGACCCAATGCTACTTTTGTGTCAGTTCCCAAATGAATTTTTCTCTCTATTTAACCTTTCTTAAGCAATTTATCACAATTTATTATAATGTTATCCACTGTATTTTGCATTTTTCACTGTAAATGATGTATTTTCCTATATATTATTTCTTATATTAACTTAAATGTTCATGAAAACTCTTTAAACTAAATTTAAAGGTTATATAGTCAAAACAGAAAAATTGGATAAAAAGTGACTTTTTCAGTAAATCTATCGTTAACTGAACATAAACCAAAGTGTGTCCATCCACAGTCATTGAGCCAACTCCATGAGTTTTTACTGGTGAATCAATGTTGTTAAAGATGACGGTGTTTCCAGTCACTATGGAGCCTCTGAACATCCAAATGGGTCATATCTGATGACCATGAAAACATGACAAACTGCATTTGACACCAATTATTTATATGTATTGATAAGATTAATGGATCAATAGGTATTAAACAGTTTAGATCAGTAGATGCTTTTGGTTTCTAGTTGAAGTTGGGTCTTATACTGTAGGTTAAATAATTCTTGATGTTCAGATCATCACACTCAAATATTCCACTGTTAATGCTGTGTCGCGGGTGGGATGTGGGGAATTTATTTTGGCCTCTAGATGTGATCCCACATATGGGGTTGTAGGTATTCGGTTCTAGATGTAATCCTTCATGGTTGGACTTTTAGTGTTTGAGTAGGTAGAGCGCTTGATGTTGGATTCTAAGTATAACACTTTATCTTCAGCTTGTGGTGTGACCCTCTAAGTTGGGTTGTAGTTATTGGTGCCTAGTTGGGTTCTAGGTTCTAGGTTAAAGGTATGACCCTATATGCTGGGTTCTAAGTATGATTCCCTCTGTTGGGTTATAAGCACTGATTCTGGATTGTAACCCTTTATGTTAGGTCCTAGACATGATCCTTTTGCTGTAGGATGCAGGTATTGGGTTCTAGATATAATCCTTTATGTTGGGTTCAACGTGTGACTCGTGGGTTCTAGTTAGTATGACCCTGTGTAGGTTCTATGTATGATTCCATCTGTTGAGTTACATATAGGTATCGGGTTCTAGATGTGACCTTTTATGTTGGATTCTAGGTATCTGGTTCAAGGAGGAACCCTTTATGTTGGGTTCTAGGTATTGGGTGGTAGGTGGAACACTTTATTTTGGGTTCTAGATATCACTTTATATGTTGGATTCTAAGTATTTGGTTTTAGGTGGAACCTTTTATGTGGGGTTATAAGTATAATAATTTACTTTCAGCTTTTTTAGGTTCTAGATATTAACCTTTTTGTTGGATTGTATGTATTTGGTGCTAGGTGGAACCCTTTATGTTGGGTTGTAAGTATGATGATTTATGTTGGGTTCTAGGCATTGGGTGTTAGGTGGAACACTTTACTTTGGGTTCTAGATATCAGTTTATATGTTGGATTCTAAGTATTTGGTTATGTTGGGTTATAAGTATAATGATTTACTTTCAACTTTTTTAGGTTCTAGATATTAACCTTTATGTTGGATTGCAGGTATTTGGTTTGAGGTGGAACCCTTTATGTTGGGTTTTAGGTATTGCGTGTTAGGTGGAACGCTTTACTTTGGGTTCTAGATGTCATTTTACATGTTGGATTTTAAGTATTTGGTTCTTGGTGGAACCTTTTATCTTGGATTGTAAGTATACTAATTTACTTTCAGCTTTTTTAGGTTCTAGATATTAACCTTTATATTTGATTGTAGGTATTTGGTGCTAGGTGGAACCCGGTTACAAGTATGATTGTTTTTGTTGGGTCCTAGGTATGACCCTTTATGTTGAGCTTTAGGTATTGTGTGTGAGGTGGAACACTTTATGTTGGGTTGTAGGCAGAAGTTTTTGAAAGTATTTAAGGTGGAACTTCTATAAAAGGGTTCTCCTATGCAGATAAGACGAAGAACACAGTTATTGTGGTTGAATGTGTGAAATAAATCCTAAATGATTTCAAAATACTGCATACATAATTACATATAATGGACAGAGTAAACTACAGTAAACTAAGTGTGTGTCCAGTGTGTCCGTGCTGATTTCACAGGCGTTTCCAGATGAGTAGTGAAGTCTGTGGTTTAATCAGATAATCACCATGGTAACAGTGTGTAATGTGGTTTCTGGCTGAGCTGCTGAAGACGGGGTTTTGGCAGCTTCTCCTCAGGGGCCGGGGGTCTGCGCTCGGGTTTTGCCTCAGCCAGTAACACATCAAAGCGCTCAGCTGTTTCCATTCTCTTTTCTCCTTTTCCTTCCTACCGTTTACCTCCATGTTTTAAACTGTTCGGCTGTTAGTCTTCCACTCCTGCCTCAGAGAGACGATGGGGGTACCTCAATGTCCCTGACTCGGATGCTGAGACTGTAAGACTCCTCTTACACATTTGTGCATGCGTTTGTTTTAAACCATTATTTCAGAAAACAGCCGGAGCAACCACAAGCACATAAACATTTTATGCATAAATCAAAGCTAAACGAATGTTGTATGTGAATTAAATGTAATAGTAGCCACATCATTTTCCATTAAGTTCCTCACATTAAACACTGGCTCATTCCAGGAAGTCCACTTTCCAGTAGAAGAAGCAAAGTACCACTGAATTTTCACATCCTGATTTCTGTGCAGCCTGAACAGCAAAATAATTATCAGTGGATTGTCCCAATTATATGCTGTCCAGTTCTGCTACATTCATGTTTGCCTGCTTCCTAGGAAATTTTCCAGACGTAATTACCAGCTGTGGTTGTACAGGTTTTCAGTGTCTAATTACTTTTGCATGTGCACGATGTGAGGGGGCAACATTTAGACCTTAAAATGTGGATATTGCTGCATTAAAGTCTAACATAAATCACTATTTTCTTACAACAAAATGACAAAACAGAATACTGAAAGAGACACAAATAATAGTATTAATAAATTTTATATCTCTCTATGTAGCACTTATGCTTGCTTGTTTCTTTTGTCAATCATTTGTTCATTTTTCTGGAAATTTTCATTTGTCTTCAATTGCACTGATCAGTTGTTTTATTTTCATGTCATGTACACATTGTCCTCAACACAAAATACAACAACACTTTTTACCATACTGTGTCTTGTCTCAACATTTTAATAAACAGCACCTTTTACAGCTTGGTGTGAAACATAATCGTCTTCCTTGATTCACAAGAAAAACATCTACATAATGTACATGAAGGACTCACTTGTACACAGCATAGACTCACTTTCAGTTTTACATTCATTCACAGTGACATTAAACGTTGCAGTCTCTATAGCCCAGGGGCTTATCCCTGAACACAACTCCATACATAGTGATGTCTTATGTTTCAATTATACATAGGGTTCTACTCTACTTACATTCATGAGACACCGAGGTAATAATTTTCCTTCCACCACATATAAAAGCAGATTTTTAACTCATTAACCCAGGGATGAGCATGTGAAATATTCCAGTTGATCATCTTTTTAGTGAGGTAGATCTGATATATCTTGCTCTCCTCCTATTTTCTCTTATCATTTTATCCGTTATGGTTTTTTACTTTTATTTTGTGATGTATCATTGCATTTTTATTGTGTTTTATATTTTTGCATTTTTTCAATTGCTTTTTTGACTAGTGTTATTTCTGTTTTGCATTTGTTTGGCCTTATGCTGCGTGTTTACTGCTTTGCCTTTTGAATTTATTCCAAAACATTTTATATTTTCCTATCACATATCTATAGAGTTTACAAATACACCATTGTGCACGGTGTATAGTTTGCTCACCTTTCTTTTTGCTACTTGCCCATGAGGTTTTATTTTTAATTCTTTTTCATCTTTTGAGCAGACTTGAAGGCTGTTACTCTGTATAAAACCAAAAGGCTCTGTCTTTACCCTCAGATATAAATTCCAACTTACACACCTAAATGTTGCTCTCAGACACATGTAAGGGCTGCCACGGTTTCTTTTCACATTGCTTTCCATCCTTTTCACACTTCCTTAAGTCTTTTGTCCACATTTGACCTTCTCCTCTCTCACTCCCGCCTGTATCTCTTGACTTTGCAGAGTAGTATCAACAGCATGATGAGCATGTACAGCGAGACTGGTGACTATGGCAACGCCAGGGTTAGCGGGGAGATCCTGCTGAACATCAGCTACAGCTACAAAACCGGTGCTCTCAACGTCGTGGTGAAACAGTGTCACAACCTGGCAACGGGGGATGAGAGGAGGCAACGCACGGACGCGTAAGACAGGATACAAGAACAAAAATAACAAACAATAGCCTAGAGTATGGAAGTAAATCTGTCTCATCAGATTTTGAATTATAAAAGCCATTGAATTTCTAGCAGTGAATTTTTTTGCACTGAAATTAAGTATCTGAATTTTTGTAGTCTCTCAATTTAACTATGTTCAGAAATTTAGAATAAAAAAAATTCAGATGCAAAAAATTCAGATGCAAAAAATTCAGATCACACATCTGGGACACCAAGGATAAGCAATCGATTCTATGTCAAGTCAAACCGACAGCCAGCCAATCGAGTTACGTTAGGTTGGTCATGTGATGCCAATTCAGGAAGACAGTCAGCACGGATGTGTGATCTGAATTTTTTGCATCTGAATTTTTTGCCGCTGAATTTTTTGCATCTGAATTTCTCGCATCTGAATTTTTGCGTCTGAATTTTTTTTTATTCTAAATTTATGAACATAGTTGAATTCACAGACAAAAAATTCAGTTACTTAATTTCAGTGCAAAAAAAAATTCAGTGCTAGAAATTCAATGGCTTTTATAATTCAAAATCTGATGAGACAGATTTACTTCCATACTGAAGTCTCTAATATATGCAAAATATCAGAATCCATGTTATGATAAAGAATCCACAGTTCAGCTGTTTACTTTAACACTGAATCCACATTGGTGAATTTTCTTAAATTTATAAACATATTCAAGTGACATACTAATGAATTACCCCTGTGGGATCAATTAACTTCTTTATCTATATCTGTATCTGTATATTCAAAAAACAGAGACTGTGACTTCACTCTCACACCCAAAAAAAACAAGAAAAAAATAATACAACCTCTATTGTGTACAGCAAACCAAATAAATAAATACAACAAACAAATATACAGGTACTAAGAAACAACTGTGATAATTACCCATTAGCAAATGCATAAATGTGGTCAAATCTAACTCCTTTGTATCATTCACCCACTTTCTGGGCAGGTTTTAATTTGCCAAAACTGGTTATAATATAATAGTAATATAATAGTTATGTTAAAAGACTGATATGAATGTATTTGAGTATATATTGCTGATTTTTATGTATCTGTGAAGAGGAAAGATAACAAAATGGGAAGCGATTGCAGTCTGTAGTTTGGGAATTATATTGTGTTATCATTAATGTAATATTTTTCTCATTTGGGTTACAGCGGTTATTAGTTTATGAAGTTGCTTCCGATGAAATGAGCAAAATAAGTTGAATTGAACTGAAAAGCTGTTATAACATAATCAAATTATAAATAAGAACGAACGTCATCCACCTCATCCACCAGAGTCTGAGTCACCTTGTCTTTTTCATGACAGTTATGTGAAGACGTACCTGCTGCCTGACATGTCACGGCAGAGCAAGAGGAAGACGACCATCAAGGCCAACACTATTAACCCTGTTTTTAATGAGAATCTGAGGGTCAGTCACTCTATAAAGTGTCTTATCTGCACAAGCTGCGCAAGAAACTGAATATTTCTCATTAACCTTTTGTTTTTGCATATCATATAGTATGTGATCAGCCACTCGCAGCTGGAGACTCGAACCCTGCAGGTGTCCGTCTGGCATCATGATCGATTTGGACACAATAGTTTCCTGGGTGAAGTGGAGCTGACCTTTGACTCCTGGGAGTTTGATTCCCAAATAGAGGAGTGGTACGCTCTGCAGCCGAAGGTACAGAAGTGAATCAGTGTGTACATATACTCTTATCTTATTTATATATATGTTGTACAAGTGTGTGACTGTATTTGTGTAGGTGGAGAGCAGTATAGACACTACAATGCAGTATAAAGGTGAACTGACTGTGGTGTTAAAGTACATTCCTGCAGAGAAGAACCTGATGCTACCACTGGACCAAGTACAAGGTACATTTTAATGCAAATAACCCCTGTAACACTGCAATATGTAAAAACTGCATTATATATATATAACCCCCAAGTTTTGTAATTATAAGCTAGAAATCATGACTATAATATGAGTTATTTTGTCCACCAAGGAGGTTAAAACACAGCTGCATGTGGAAAATCAGAGCCTTTTGGAGCAGATCCATAACATGCATTGGGGTTTGGAGTTATTTTTCATTTTCTTTTTTAACTAGAAAGGCACAGGCTGACTTAGAACTGATTTAAATGGAAAAAAAATGTAATTAACGACCAACTGGCACCCGATGACTGAAACAACAGAAGATTTTAATCTCTGTAACTGATGAAAATGTGGTTAATTAGCTTAATCCTTGGTCGCGTGTGTCACTCTGAGCCAATGGTGTCAGTTCTTGGACATCAAATCACATAATTTTCCTATGTTTACAATGATGCAAAGAAGTAAAGAGACATTAAAGTGCATGTGTTCTATGATGATCTAATTCAGGAGTGAGTGTAAGGATTTCCACAGAAAAATTAACCCAACTCCTCTTTACTGAAACCAGTTGATTGTGGTGGTTATGGATGCAGGCAGTTTAGTATTGATGGTAATGAGCTGATAATTCTGATAAAGCTGACATTGTTATGAAATATGGATTGTTCCAACCGCAGCTCTCAAGAGTAAAGGAGAGGAACATAGAAACAAATGGAATGAGGTTGAAAGCAAAGTTGTATGGGACAAAAATAAACCAATAAATAAGAGATCAACAGAAGAAGGAAAACAAAGGTGACACAAAAAGACATTAGATGATCCACAAATCCATACATGAATATAACAAAACAGGCCTCCTAGCTTAGAGTTTTAACAGCTTACAGTTTGCACTTTCTGCTCCAAAAAATAGGCGTCTATTGTAACTTAACAAAACAAACAAAGTACAACAGAGAGTGACACATCTACCTGTAAGAACTATCAGAAAAGTCTGTAGTAGTTAAATATTGTCAAGTGTCTCACCAAAAGAACTCCACTATCTATTTTCTATATCTATCTACATATATACCCAGCCCTTAACAAACAAAGAATATGGGACCCAAAACAGTCTTTCCTATATGTAATGGACTGGAGGCTATGAATTTTTATTCACATAATGACACACAATGTTGTGCAATAATGCACACAGACTGACACAGATATCCATCTGTGTTACTTTGTGTTACTACCATTAGATGACATGTAGCTGTTAATGAGTATGGGAAGGCATTAAAGTGATTAATATACAGTGTAAACAGAACAGAGAAACAACAGCCCACACCTAACAACTAGGAGAAACATATTTTTATTTATTTATTTATCTATTTATTTGACAGGGACAATGCAGTCATACATAATTACAGGCTTGAAGCTGATGTGATTGTATATAGAGTTTATAGCTAGTGCTAATTTTCAACTTCTGTCCCTGGTTGGGCTTTTCTACAACACTACAGTGCATTACAATATATAGTAAAAAAAAAACAAAACAAAAACAAAACACTGTTCTGTATAAAAACACAATTAAATTGTCCATAATTACTGCAGTGTATTTACATAGTATAAAACATTCATTCATTCACTCACCTACACATAATACACACTATTTACACATGGGTACAGTTTTGTTTTTTCTTTAGCCAAGATTTAGTTCTGGTAGTAGATAGTATTTTTTTTTCAGGATGTGTCAGTGATGATACTGGGTTGGTTTTTTAATCCATAATTTTTAGGGCCTGATTGTATAGTGAACCAATGTGTTCAGTGGCAGTAGAAGCCACTTGAGCCCATACTGTCATGCACTACATCAGGACGAGACACACGTTGCACATTACACAATCCTTTTAAAGCTGAACCTGTTGAGTAAATGTTTATTCCTTGACCGTATGTGCTCTCTTTGTCATCAGTGAAGAAAAGTTTCCTGAAAGGCAAGAAGACGAGCAGCTTCACGCTGCCTAAAGGGGGCATGGTTGAGCTGCTGGTTAAAGGAGCCAAAAACTTAACTGCTGTCAAATCTGGAGGCACCTCTGATCCTTTTGTAAAGGGGTGAGGTGCTCCTTTGTTGCATGAGATTTAATGTACAAAACACATCTGCACTTTGCACTTAAACATTGTTCTCTATCTCAGGTACCTGCTTCCTGACAGTAACAAGTCAACTAAACACAAGACAGCAGTGGAGCGACGTACAGTGAACCCACAGTGGAACCACACCTTCACCTACTGTGGTCTGCAGTCAGGAGACCTGAACAACGTCTGTCTGGAACTCACTGTCTGGGACAAAGAGGCCCTGGCCAGCAACGTCTTCCTGGGCGGGGTCCGACTCGGAGCTGGCACAGGTGTGTGTAAAACTGAGGCAACATAAAAAATAAAAAAAACAAAAAAGTTCTATTAAGTTGTGGCTTCCATCCAAGTGGGGATCCACTTTTAAGAATGACAGTAAATGAATCAATAAAACATTAGAAGTGGAAATGTGGACGTACACAAATGTACATAATGATTTCATCTTATATATCTTTAATATGTTAATAGACCTTTATATGTTAAATAATAAATGAGACAAATAAATGCATTTAGATGGAGTTAGAAGGCTCTCTTTTTTATCAGTAAAAATAACAGAATGTAAGACTTTAATATTCAATCAGGGCTTATTTATGTTCTCACTGTGGCCCTGAGTCATATCTGAAAACTGAAGAATGTACTGTCTTACAGTTTCTTCTAATGTCACAAAGAAAGAACGATTTATAATTCATTTCTTTATCAGTCAGAGGCTATGTCTTTTTATTTTATTATTACTGTTTTTCTAAAGCACATATACACCAGATTTTTAAAATGAAATATTTTACATTGTGGCAAGGTGGTGTAGTGGTTAGCAGTGTTGATTCACAGCGAGAAGGTCTTAGTTTTGATTCCAGCACCGGCCTTTCTGTCCAGAGTTCACATGGGTTTCCATCCTCCATCCACTGTCCAAAGCCAGTTCATCTAAAGTCCCTCTAAATCCATATGAATGTTTGTTCATCTGTATGTGTCAGCCCTGTGATGAGCTGGCGACTCATCCAGGGTGGAGGATTAAGCGGTTCACAAAATGAATGAATTTACTTTTTGCATTCTCATACTGCATGTTGATTACTGTGCAAAGCAAGATTTTATATTAAAAATCCTGTATATGAAAGTTATTATTGTTGATGCATCTATTATACAATTAATCTGTTCAGTTTGTTTTTCACTTATTTTTATTTTATTTGCTTTTAGATCTACAAAATGTCATAATACCAAGTCTATTACTTAAACTACACTATATTTAACATTAGCATCACTTTCACTAGCTACAGCTCAAGGATTAATATATAAAATTATAATCTAATGTGATGCATTGCTTGTGATTTATGTGTTTGTACATGTTCAAAATTCAGTAGCTTATATCATTTTTAGACTTTTTACCACACTGTGTCTTATCTCATTTGGTCATTTATGATAGTAATGATAACTGCAGCTGTATGATAATAAAGTATTCATCTCCTCAGTTATTATTGTCTTCAGCAACATAATAAAATAACTTTCTGTGTTTGTGTCCCCCCTCAAGGCAAAAGTTATGGGAATGAAGTAGACTGGATGGACTCTTATGGGGAGGAACAGCGGTTGTGGCAACGCATGATTGAAAACCCTGAGGTCCCTCAGGAGTGTACGCTGATGCTGCGATCCAGTATGCGCAAGCACAGTACATGAGCTGGCCTGAAGCACACAGACAGACAGCCAAACAGCAGAAGAAGAAAGGAACAAACAAGAGTTGTAGATGTGAAGAGAGAGCAGGAGAGGAGTGGAGAAAAAAAACAAACCAGTCCAGGAATCAAACACCCATGAAGCAGCAGAGAGACGCTGGGCCTCTGTCATTTTCCCTGTTCAGATTCCTCTTTGTGTCCGGATCAGCCAGTCATGCCTTACACCCACGTGTGCCCCCTCCGAAGCATCTCATCCTGACCAAGCACTACTGTTTATCAAAAACGTGTTGTATGTAACTTATTATAAGCACACGGTTTGACCACTGATGTGTTCATCCAGGTCTCTGTGATTCATGTGCCAGAGTCATCTCTGCATGTAGTTAAAGCTGACAAAGCAGTTAGAAGAAGCTCCGATCAAAAAGGGTGAAACTCAAACATTCCCTTTAAAGGCAACAAAGCTGCATCCTGGTCAGAAGCACACAATGATGCACACATTTATACTCATCCTTTGGTCAATGACTGTATTCACAGGTGGAAATACACAAGCTGTTGTTGCAAAATACTCAAAGTAGAGGTCCAGTGTGTAACATTTAGGTTATTTTAGTATACAGTAACATGAAAATAACTGTTGTGCACAAAAGGAGATTGTCATGTTTCTACATTAGCTCAAAACAGACTTCTTCTTCTTCTTCAGTGTAAAGGTGCATTACAGAATCCAATAATGTGTCACCTATTAAACCCCTGACTCCAAGAAGGGCTTTTTTTATGTCCACCATAGAGGGGGGTGATTCAATTGGATGCAACTGCACAGGTATTTGTCACTAAATATTACACACTGAACCATAATTATAATTTGCCCAGAAAAAAAAATCCTGGGATGAAAGTAGGAAAAAGCACAATAATTGTGAAAGGACCAGTGTGGTAATCCCAGCCAATCATTAATAAGAATCTGGTGATATGATACGTGTCAAGATTCAGTGATTGCAGTTGAATATGTTTTGATTTTTTTTTTTTTTTTAAATTCAGGAAAATGTAATATTAAAAAGAAAACACCACTACATGCATGAATCTGATTAAAATGAAAGCTTGTACTTTACATCACAGTTCAGTAATAAAATGAAGATGGTAATAGTTTAATAATAAGGTGGTAAGTATTAAAGTGCAACTTGCAGGATTAATGGATTAAAGGAGAATCTAGAATGTATTATCTTTTTCTTAAGTTACAAATTACAGCTTTTCCCTGAAAAACCTTTTGTCTCAAAATGTGCCAAATTTGCTCACAGGAGGTAGTTCTCACTTTCCACTGTGTTTGACAGCAAACAAACAGACAAAAAACCAACTCAGAATGTCATAAATCCACTCTCATTTACATTTTTTTGGACTGTACATCTACAGCACTCTTTTAATACCTCAGTTAATCTATGTTTTTTTATATCACTTGTCTCTCTTGGAGTCTGCTGTGATCTGAGGCCAGTTTTGCCTACATTTGTCACAGAGGCTACGACTTAAACACAGAGACACTCGCTGCTGTTCAGTTTTATTTTACTGTTGTTTTTCCATTGTGGCTCCGTCCTCCGTCTGTGTTCATTCTCCACCAAACAGTAGCACAGAGTTACACATTCTCCCTGTTGGTGGGTGGTAATACCTTTGCCTGTAATTGGCAATCCCTCCTACTCCAGTCCCACATATTACACAGCACCTCCTACTTGTGCTCTGTAATATGTGATAGAAGTGTAACAACACATAGTAACAGCAACAGTAGTCATTTTCCTCAACTGTTTTATTGGTAATTTATTTTTATCTTTTCTGCTATGGGTCACTTTGATGCAGCACGCTCATGATGACAAGACTGTGATCCATCATCACTGTGTGAATTTATATTTTCAACCTCACTGTGGTGAAAATTCACATTGTTACCGATATATTTCTTCTGCTACATCATAAAACTTTCTGTTTTTGATGCAAACTGAAAAGTTCAACAGAAATACTTCCACATGTATTTATGTCCACACATATATGTTGTAAAACCCAATTACTAGAATATTTTGCTGCAAGTTGGACTTTAATAAATACCATGTAATTCTAAGTTATGATAAGACACTGGTTGTATAGGTGTTATTGGTGCCACCAAAAAGTTTAGTCTGGTGGCCGAAGATAGTTGTCAGGGACATAAACACAAAACAAACTAATGTTGGCAGCCAATACTTATAAACTATTACTGAAAATGTACACATTGTGAGAATTAAAACAGTATCACGAAACATAATATTGCTAGCATAGCATGTCAATATTTTATTCCAGTCCCCTTAATGTTCTCCACAATGTTGAGCATCTTTCTATTTGCTTTACATATCTTACTTTAACCTACTTGCTAAAATACAGTGCTCTACAGTATAGTTACTCTGTAGCGTCAAACATTCATGACTGTGTACTTCCAGCTGTCTGAAAAAAAGTGTTTAGAAGATTAGAGAACTTCAACTGTAGTGTAAATTAGCATAACACTGTATCAGTGTGAACATAAAACTGCATGATGTTAGAGAAAACAGACCAAGTAGAACAAATAACAACGGCAGAGCACTGAAAATGGAGCAGAAAGTGTGATTTTATTTGCGTTTGGGGACCCTGAGAAGGGGGATGTGTGTTATAGAGTGAGTCAGCGCTGAGGCGGGCTGCCTTCGTCTCAGGAGGAGCCTAATAATGAGTCAGTGACAGTCACCTTGTCCTGTCGCCCAGGGCTTTGCGATCCACCATCCTGTGATGAATGAATCACACAGTTCACAAAAACGATTCTCCAGTTAAACCCCATAGAAACGTTTTTCATGTGGAATGCCAATTTTGTCCGCTTGTCCTTGGCAAACCATCAGCTCTGAAGTCCCAGAGAAAAGCAGTCTCACAATGCACAATAATAGTAATAATGCATAGAGTTCAATATACAGCATCCTGTAGATGAGAGGCTCGTGCAATACCTGATTACTGAAGAAATTCTACATGTACAAACAGCATGTACTATCTCTGTTGTGTCCAGTTTTCAAGCTTCAAACTGACTGTACTTAAGCCTATTTTGTCCCAAATGTGTTACAGGAGTATTTTGAAATAAACACATCTTTCCATATGCTGCTTATTTAATTTTGTTCAAAAACATGTGATTCACCAATTATTGAGAATGACATACACTGAGTTCATCATTGACAGACGGTTCCTGAGATTATAAAACCCCAACAGAGACAGAGACCCACATCATTAATGTACTAGTGCTGTCAAACTGTTAAAATTTTTAATCAGATTAATCATAGGGTTGCTGTGGTTTAATTTTGATTAATCACCATTAACTATTCATTTTTAATTTATATTAATCGTGTTTCATTTTGCATGAGCAAAAAGACTCAAGAATGAAGGCAATATATATGCATTTAACATGTTTATTAAACACCTTCAACAGTTTCAACAAAGCAACTTGAAACAACTGTTCGGTCTTGGGGTTTTTTGTCCTCATATTTCCATCCAGAGGGCTAACGTGCTGTTTAGCGTCTTCCATCTTTATCAGTTGGTTCTGCTGCCTGTCACTACCAGATCAACTGCCCATTTGTGTATGCGTGTTGCTAACTCTACTTGGACAAACTGCCCCGAAATGCATTGCCAGAGACATTCAGTCATTCTGCGCTGCAGATGGATTAATTGCATTAAAATTTTTATCCATCCATTCATCCATCCATCCATCCATCCATTATCTTCCACTTCATCCGGGGCTGGGTCTCTGGGGTAACAGTCTAAGCAGGGATGCCCAGACTTCCCTCTCCCCAGACATCTCCTCTAGCTCTTCCAGGGGGACCCCGAGGCGTTTACAGGCCAGCCAAGAGACATAGTCTCTCCAACGTGTTCTAGGTCTTCCCCGAGGTCTCCTCTCGGTGGGACATGCCCGGAACACCTCCCCAGGGAGGCGTCCAGGAGGCATCCGAAACAGATGCCCGAGCCACCTCAGCTGGCCCCTCTCGATGTGGAGGAGCAGCGGTTCTACTCCGAGCTTCTCCATGGTGACCGAGCTCCTCACCCTATCCCTAAGGGTGCGCCCAGCCACCCTATGGAGGAAACTCATTTCGACTGCTTGTATCCGGGATCTTGAAAAAAATTAAAAACTTTTAATCAAATTAATCATGATGATGGATTAATCTGCGTTAATGCGTTAATTTTGACAGCTCTACAATGAACATGTGAATGAAGACCCTGTGGTTAATACAGGACTTGGCTGGAGAGGTGGAGGAGATCATTTTCAGATCTGTAGGAGGCAGGTGAGTAGGAGTGATGTGGTGAACACAGCAAGTTGAATGAATAGAAGTGGGGAGGAACTATTGCAGAGCTTCATGTGTGTACAAGTTTGCTAAAATTCTTAAAGTGGACCTATTATGCCCCTTTTTAACAACTTAATGTAAGTCTTACATGTCTGCAGATGTTAGGTTTGAGCTCAAATACTTCACAGTTCATTCATTGCACTGTATGTATAATTTTCAGTGCTGTTCCATGTGGACTGTTTCAGTATATTTTACATAAAATGCTAATGAGTTCCTGCTGCCCACACCATTTTCCTATTTATGCCTTTAATATCATCATGTCTTCACTTTGGCCAATTAGAGGACAGTGTCTGGTGATTCTATTGGACTTACTAATGATGGTAACTGCGCAGTTAAGAAATCACAAATATACAGAAATCCATATGGTTGATTTCAGACTCAATTATCTGAAGAATATGTAAGTGTTCTGATTGGATATTATTATTTTTTGAGCCCCCAAACTTGTTTCCTAACAGAAAGATGCAAAAACCTTATTTTTCTACTTTGAAAAGATGAAAATGACTGATATTTACTCATGTGTTACGTCAACTGCTGAGCTAATTTTGCAAACAAAATATACTTGACATTCACATTTGTGGAAAAATGACATTACACTATTTCACTCCCCATGAGAATAGAGTATTTTTGCAGTTTGCATGGTTATTTTCCTCAGTATTAGTAGATATAGTGTGTTTTTTTTCTTGCCTGCTGACATCACCGATTTAACAAATGTGGCAGCAGCATGACTAACTGATAAGCAAATAATTTTGTGTCAGCAGGGGACTGGTTGTCTGGGAATTCGATGTGAAATAAATACAAATAGGTTCATTATGTGACTTTCTATTATATAACTTGTATATTCATATTCACATCCACATGGAATTTTAAGTGACCAATGACTAGTAGTGGTTTGGAAAATGAATGAATGAATGAATGGGCATATTCTTATGTAAATATTTCTTGACCTTTAGCGACATACTCTAACATGAATAGTGATGTCAGGTTTGCACATCCCTGAAAACTTGATGCAGAATATTCAGGTCTGAGTGAGTTTTTACACTCATTTTGTGCATCATTTTATTAATTTCTGCTTTATTACATCAGCTCCGGTAGAGGTAAACCTTTGTTGCTGCTGTATAAACTCACCGTTGTATGACATGGTGCATCAGACTTTTTACTCTCATATAACACAGACTGCATGTAATGCTATTTTCACTATTGTTTTACCATTCTTCTGTTTTTTTTGTTTTTTTTTTTAACTTTCTATTAATGTTCTGATGTGTGAAAAACTTAGATGTGTCATTGCGTATTACACATCCAATAAGAAAAATGCCAAATCAAAGTGCGGACTCCTCATTTAACCCCCTGCCTTAGATTAACCCACCATTATTTATTTTATTATATAATCTTTTATTTGTCCTTCACACCCCTTCATTACTGGGATATCTGTAAAGTTTAAACAAATTAACTCATAGGGCTTTTCAGAATTTATCCACATATAACACTGCCTTTTTTATTTGTGTGCAAGAAACCATTGAATAAGGTTGAATCTCTTATTTAAGGAGCAGTAAATGCTTCTTTCTTCTCCTAACTCCTTGTCCTTAGACCCAATGTACTCACATTAGCAGCATGGGGAAAGTTAATCCTCAGAGATTTCAGGCAGAAAAGCTTGAGGAAGTGAGGTGAGGAAAGACTGATGACAGGTTTGTACACAAAACTGTTAGGAGACCAGGTCCGTGTCCTGAAGAAAACAACCATTTAAAACGGTTTGGATTAAAATAGACCATTTTACAACAGTATGAAAGCATTTCTACCTTGAGGGAAAACTTCACCCATGTGTATTAACACACAGCAAAAACACATTTTCTGTCAGACTTATTTAATCAGTGTTTTATAAATTCAGACAATGATGCAAAGTGTAAAAACAGAGAAGTATCACTGCCCTGTTCTGTACATAACACACACACTCACACACAGTAATCCCAAATACTTTAACAGAGAAGCCAGACATAAATATTAGAAATGTGAAGAGTTTCCCAGTTCATACAGTAAAAATACTTTTTTTGTACAAAATAGTAAAACATATTTCTGTTTTGTAAATATTAAAAATAAAAAATATACAGATAGACATGACATAGGAATCAATATGATTGTAATGTTTCTGTATGACTCTTTCAATAAAGCTGCTTGTTTCAGATCAGCACCGTGACGGACATCCCAACCTATGTAGGCAGACAAATACACAAACACACACACACACACACACACACACAGTCTTTCTGGAAACAGAGCTGAGTACGTTCAGGTAGAAATGTGTGAAATGTGAACAGAAATAGATGATCAGAGTGGGTCCTGCCTGCTGTGACTGAAAAGATAAATGATTATGTTACTTTGAGAGTCCAATGAAGTGCACTCATGGTCGTTTTATGATTGGCAGGATTGTCCCGCCTCCTGCTGCAGCACCATCTCATCTTTGCGAAGGGGGAAAGTGTCGATGGTGGTGAATAGTTCGGCCGCTGTGATCGGAAATGGGTAGCGCTGCTTGTCCATGCCCTGTTTGTCCATCAGTACCATTTGGAAAGACCGCTGAGGGATACGGAGCAGTAACCTAGGAGACACACATCAGCTCAGTAAACAGCTGGATCGAGTCACATGCTCTGAAGTTGGAAGTGTGTGTGTCTGTGTGAGTACCTGATTTGAAGGGCCAAGCCTGGGGGCAGCAGCCTGTGTCGAATCCGGCCAATCTGTGCTGGGTAAGTCCCAACCAGCTCAATTACTGTGACGTGCCTCAGGTCCAGTCCACACTGAGCATGCTACTCCCACAAGAAAGAGATACAGACAGAGAAAATGACTGCTGGAGAGAAACTATTTGGACTGCATGTCGAGTTCTGTGGTTTTGTCGCTTGATTTCTATGCAGGAAAATACAACGGAGCACGGTTTTTATTACATGGGGCATAAAACATTACTAGACTTGGCATAGAAGGAATGAGGGCTGTACATAATGATTATGTTAGTCTATAAAATCAAAAAGTTTCCAGGCTCATTTACAGCAAGGATTTTAATGTCTAGCTTCCAGATATCACGTTTTTAGGCGTTTTATTCACATATACAGCTATTGGCAGACTGACTAAATTACATGAAATAGCCTGGACACTCTGCAATAATGCTTTATGGTCTACTTTAATAATGTGCATTTAATCCTTCTATCCATCCATCTGTATTGGAAGCACTCTACAGAAATGATCAAATTAGAAAAAAAGCAGAATCCATCCTGCTCCCACTCTTTCATACCCTCAGTAACTGCACTCACAAACTCCAGTGGGAAAAGGTAAAACCAGGTCGTGAATAATTGAAGGTTTTTACTCAGAAGCATCTTCAGGGCAGTTCTACTGAGACAAGGTATGTTGGTTTAAGGACTTTTATTGTACTCATCAGAGAACTGTCCGGGATTCGCTGTCAGACTGCTGTGGACTTCCATTACAAGTATGCAAGTCATTGTTTTACTTGTTGAATAAGGCTGTGTTCAGATTGCAGGCAAATGTGGCCCAAATCCGATTTTTTGCCCATATGTGACCTGTATCTGATCTGTTAAAGACAGTTTGAACAGCACAAATCTGATTTCTTCAAATCCAACACTTTCATATGTGGTTCTAAATCCAATACGTATCTGATATTTTGCAATGTGACTTCAGTCTGAATGGCCAAGTCGCATTTATCCGATCTTGATGTCATTGAAATGCGCCAAACATCATAATTCTACGGCTGGAAAAACATATGTACTTCCGTAAAGACAGTGCATGCCTGCGTGGTCATGTATTACGTAAGGACCTCTTTTGCGCATGCTGGTCACTTTAGGGTCGCATTCAGTTCATACTCAAAACTGACAGAAGTCGCATTTAGTGTGTAATATGAATGAGCACACAAACAAATCAGATTTCACCAAAAAATCCGAATTGTGCTTTAAGACTTGTTGTCTGAACGTAGCCTTAGTGTTAACTCATTTCCATTAATAAACTATTTGTGGTGCCCTCAGTATAGACCATGAAAGGCAACTCACTTTAAGTCTGGCCCGCGACCTTTGTTTCATACCATCCTGTTTCCTGTCATTTGTCCAATGTCAGCATTTCAGAAGACAATACAGTGTAACAACAGTCTGCTCTGTGCCAAACTCTACCTCTGCATGATTCAGGATAGCACTAAAAAGATGTGTGTGACAAGAGATGTCCAGGGAATCACAATAAGAAACACTAAGAAAGATTGGCTTTAGGGGTGTCAAACTCATTTTAGTTCAAAGGCCACATTCAGCTAAATTTGATCTGAAGTGGGCCGAAACACTAAAATAATAACATAATAAAATATAAATAATATCAACTCCAAACATTTCTCTGTTTTAGAGCGAAAAAAGTAGATTTACATTATGAAAAGGTTTACATCTACAAACTTTCCTTTCAAAAGATGTGAATAACATGAACAAACTGAAAAAATAAGTGTAATTTTAACAATATTCTGCCTCAGTTTATCATTTCCACATGTACATTATAACTTACAGATCACAGTGGATCTACAAATACACAAAATCTTTAATAACAGACAGAATATTGGTACAGTTACTATTAAATCTCTTAAGACATTTCAGGTTGTTCATATTTGTTCGGGTTTTTCACATTTTTTGTAAAAGGCTAGTCTATAAATGTCAACATTTTTGTGTCATTTTACTTTATTTACACTAAAACAAGGAAAAAATTGTGGTTTTCATTATCTATAGTTTATTATGATAGTATTTTACTGGTCTGACCCACTTTAGATGGAATTGAATTAAATTTATTTTGACATCCTTGATTGTTAATATCTTCGGTGTAATTTTTGTATTTCACTAATTCACCCCGTGGGCCAGATTGGACCCTTTGGTGGGCCGGTTTTGGCCCCCGGGCTGCATGTTTGACACCCCTGCTTTAACCATATGCAAAGGTTGCTGTGGCTATCTTCATCTACAATAGCTAAAAAGACATTGGTGGTTAGGTGGCAACCACCACACACACTCTCTGTGCATTAATGGATTTATTCTTTAATAGAAATGTTATCTCTGGAGCTCTCTGTTGCCAAGATGAATGGAGCAAGCCAGTGTGTGCTCAAAGCTAGGAAGGAGGCATTCGACGGAGCTCCAGCTGTTATTTAACTCTTTTTTATTATTTTGTATTTTATGTATTTATTTGAAATATCCAGCATGTCATGAAATTTAGAGGAAGATCTATGGGATGGGGTTGGTTAGGGCTCCCAGGCTCTAAAATATGCAGGTGTTCTGTGTTATTTTTTTTTAATCTTTTATTGTTTTAAGTATGACAGCTAATTGTAATGATGCACTGTATGTATTTATTTTTGTGAATTATATCTTGGTTAATGTGTTGACACATGTATGTGTGTTAGAGATGTAGCAATTACCGGTATACAGGGTGGGGAAGCAAAATTTACAATGAACATTTATTGTTTTTTCTCAGCAGGCACTACGTCAATTGTTTTGAAACCAAACATATATTGATGTCATAATCATACCTAACACTATTATCCATACCTTTTCAGAAACTTTTGCCCATATGAGTAATCAGGAAAGCAAACGTCAAAGAGTGTGTGATTTGCTGAATGCACTCGTCACACCAAAGGAGATTTCAAAAATAGCTGGAGTGTCCATAAAGACTGTTTATAATGGAAAGAAGAGAATGACTATGAGCAAAACTATTACGAGAAAGTCTGGAAGATACTATTAAAGAAGAATGGGAGAAGTTGTCACCCGAATATTTGAGGAACACTTGCGCAAGTTTCAGGAAGCGTGTGAAGGCAGTTATTGAGAAAGAAGGAGGACACATAGAATAAAAACATTTTCTATTATGTAAATTTTCTTGTGGCAAATAAATTCTCATGACTTTCAATAAACTAATTGGTCATACACTGTCTTTCAATCCCTGCCTCAAAATATTGTAAATTTTGCTTCCCCACCCTGTAACGATAAACCGCGGTAAATTCGCCAACGGTTAGTATTACCGTTTAAATTCTAATTATCATGATAACTGTGTTTGATTACGCTTATGTAAAGATCTGCTTTTATGTCAAATATTTGAGTATAGATTTAATTTATTACAATTTTAATTTTCCATACCTAATATTTGGAACCAATATTCACTTTTAAAGTCTTTGAAAAGGTTCGTTAAGCATCTGTGTGTTATTTATGCAATAAATTATATACATTTTTCAAATCGGATTTTATATATTTTGTGTGTTTTTTGTCCTTTTGTGTTGATATAGTAGGTTAAAGTGGAAAAAAAATAATAGACAGATGATATAGAAAAAAGATCCCAAACATGGGTATAGTAAACATTTGTTTATAAAGGCAAAATCAAAAGTACTGAAAAACGGCCAAAATAGGCTCAGACCACAAAGGGTTAATATTTGAATATTTCTGCAACACAAGGTACATTGTTGCAATTATTTTATTTGTTTTTTTTTGTTTTTGTTTTTGTTTTCAAAATAACACTTGGTTAAATTATTTCAGTGTATGTATTAGTACTTTTTGAACATTTTGAGCACAATTTCAACAATACCGCGATAATAATGATAACCGTGATAATGTTGGTCACAATAACCGTGATATGAAATTTTCATATCGTTACATCTCTAATGTGTGTATGTTGAAATTTCTTGTCTGCGGTGACAGACATATATTGATTTGCATCTGCTTCCCAATAAAAAAGAAAAAAAAAAAAGGAAGATTGGCTTCTTTGTACAAACTTGAATCCTAAAAGAAGCCTTTCCAGCCGCCACACTCCCCTGACAAACAGTGGAGCAGTTTCACATTTATTTCCAGCCTTTTTTGGATGAAACAACCCCAGATCATAACACTGCTCTCACGGACTTGTGCTGCAGGTACTGGGCATGATGGGTAATCACTTCATTTGCCTCTCTTCTCACCCTGATGCATCCATCACTCTAGGACAGGGTCAGTCTGGACTCATCAGACCACATGACCTTTTTCAACTGAAATCCAGTCTAATCTATCAAACCGACGGTTGTTTAAGAAATAAGAAGTTACTCACTGCATCAGTTAGAGTTAAAGAACTAACATTTTAATCACTGTAGTAAATATTCAATCAAAGGATCTGAACTATTTGCTTAGTTACATCCAGGTGGGGACTTTATTGGTCAGGCAGTGCATTGCAGCTTAGAACAATCAAGCAAACTGGAATAAACTGCAGAAAGACTGAATTCACTACATTTTTATTCTTGAGACACTTTAAATATTTTACCTTCATATCTGTTCTTGTTTTAGTTCCTTTTGTATTTTAAATTATAATTTTACTGAGCTACCTTTTTATTATTTATCACTATTGAGTATTTTAGTGTGTATTAGTTCATATTTTATTTATCTATGTTGAAAAGTGCTGAATAAAATAAAGGCTCAATGAAAGATTAACGAAGACACAAAAATGGTCTGAATCATAGCTGTCTGTAAAACAACTGAGCGATACTTTGACTTTCATGTCTGGCTTGCACAAACTACTCCTAATTACTTAACTATTTCACATATTCTTCAACCCATCAGTCTGGTTGTTAAAAAAAACTGTCTAGTCTGTTAGCATTGGCAGCAGAGAACACAGTTACTTTGAAAGGCTGGGAGAATAAAGACAGCACTGACTTAATGGCTCCCGACGAGCTGAGGAAACATCCAGCCATAGAACAGCCTTATCAGACTCTGTGTCAGACTCATTTATTCATCGCTCTGGTATTTTCTGCGCATCAGACACCCCTTCCTATTTATTTGTCTCTCTGGTTTGTCCCACTTGGGCAGCTGAGCGAAAACCAGGCACACAAAACACAGAGCGTCCTTCTGTTTGAGCAGGATTAGGGTACACGCAAATAGCTGCAGTATTGGCGATCATCCGTCACCCCACACACAACCTACTTTCTGTCTGAGTCGTGTCTCACCTGCAAGTTCGTCATCTGGAAGCGGTAATTATGATTGGCAGCTGTAGGGGCCGAGATAATGAGGAGCCGTCGTTTCTCATAGAACTGGTCCAGGAGCGCGGCGGCTGAACGAACTCCCACGTTAATGTTCATGGCTGTGGTGACAGAGTGCGCAGTTAGATGACATGATTTAATACAGCACTACATTCATTTTTGAGACTGTTAATCGTTAAAAAATAATCAAACATATTCAACAGTGAACTGAGCATGCAACATGTACATAGCTGGTTCAATAACTGCTGAGGGTGAGTTGTAAAAGCATTATAGTAGTCTAACATGCATTTAGAATATTTATGTATTCTAAATAGTGATGTCAAACAATTAAAATTTTTAATCAGATTAACCCTTTCATACATGAATTATGAGAACCTTAGTCAAGATTTTTTTCCTGAGTGTTTTCATTCCTTTTTAGCAATGCAATTGCTTTTTTTTTTTTTATATAAACCTATTTTTCATGGAGTTACAAGAATGTCCAATATACGTTTAACATTTGAAGTAAAGAAATCTGTAGTTAACATCAGAAAATGATGTACTGTGGGGAAAATTATGCAATAAAACACTTTTAATGCTCCTAATCTGATGTTTTCTCATATTTTTACAAATTCTAATACTAGTTGTTACTCACTTTATGAAGATATTACGCAAAAAAACAAAAAACAAAAAAAAAAAATCAAACCTGCTCTAAGAACAATTAGCAATTGATTTGCACTAAAACATGTTGAAGCAGAACAAGTTTAGCAAAAACAGTAAAGTTACAGTAATGGTATAATTTGCAATTGAAGTACAGCCAGTGATGCATGGTGTCCAATTTAGTGGATATGATTAATTGTACATTTCTTCCAATATAATATAAATATCTGGAATTTTTAACACTGCTATTAATCCTTAGATGTTACTTGATGCTAGCATATTTTCTCTAACCTTCAAGGGTCTCCTGATATAAAAAAAATTTACCAGATATTCCTGGGATGTTCAGCATTTCTGACTTCCTGACAGCCATCTTGGTTATGAATAAAAAAAACAAATGCACTTCCCATGACTGTCCAATAGGTGACAATGTATGGGATCATGTACAAGCGTCCACTGTGTTGGCAACTTAAACATCAAAACCCATAAATATACAGGAGAACAGCTTTGGAATAGCTGTCCACTGCACTGACCTCTATGCATAAAAGGGTTAATCACAGGGTTGCTGTGGATTAATGTTGATTAATCATGATTAAATATAATTCAGTCTATACTAATTGCATTTCATTTTGCATGAGCAAACAGACTCAAGAAAGAAGGGAATATATATGTACTTAACGTGTTTATTAAACAACTTCAACAGTTTCAACAAAACTACTTGAAACACCTGTTCCATGTTGTGTTTTTTTTTTTTTGTCCTCATATTTCCATCCAGAGGGCCGATGTGCTGTTTAGTGTTCTTCATCCTTATGGGTTGGTTCTGCTGCTTGTCACTACCGGATCAATTGCCCATTTGTGCATGAGCAACACTAACTCTACTTGGACAAACTGCCCAAAATGCACTGCCAGATGTTCAGAGTCATTCTGCAGATGGGTAAATTGCGTTAAATTTTTAAATTAGATTAGTCATGATGATGGATTAATCCGTGTTAATGCGTTAATTTTGACAGCCCTAATTCTAAATGCAAAAAATTCAATAGTTTTGTTGTAGAATTTGGTTGTGCTTCAGAAATAAATGTTTCATGGTGTACTTTATCCAAAAACTGAAAAAAAGGCAGCACATTTTTACAGTCTAGTCATTTTTCATTCTTTTTTGTGCTTCACATCACACAACAACTGTGCTTACAGGTCTATCAAAAGAGCATTTGTAGAATATTGAATAGAAACACTCTGATGAAGGTTCTGCCAAAACCTGAAGCAGAGGTTTTATGTGATGAGAGTTAAATAGAGGTGAAATGTGACTTGACTTGAAATCTGAGTAGTGCTGCTTTTTTTTTTTTTTTTTTTTTTTTACTTTTTTGGGATATCAGAAACTCTGTTTAGCTACAGATGCAAAATTAAATTGCTGGTAATAAGAATACAGATTCCATACTTGTAGCTACAACTTATTTTTACTTAAGTCCATTCAAGAGCTCTAATTTCCCATAAGCCTTTGATTTACATCAAAGCACAAAGACGTATCTACACCATATTAGGCAGAGTAGTGTTAAGCTGCATTATGTGCACACAACACAAGAGGATGGGCGCACAAAGGGAAAAAGGAATTTTGGATACAACACAAAATTTTCATATTATTATTATTGTTGCTCTAGGAAAGTGGAGAGGATTGCTTTTTCTGCTGCTATTGTTATTTCAAGAGGACATAGTCAACAAACTGCACTTCATAAACTAAATAAAAAAAGAAGTGTTTGGAAGTGTGAATTCACATAGTTCTATTTTGATCCTTGGTTAATGGTTTTCCAACTTGTCCAACTTGTTGCTGTGGCAAAAAAAAAGGTCAAGAAAAAATGTATCTTCATACTTTTTATCACCACCACAGTGCTTCTGTGTTTTCATGTACTTAAAGTTTGCATCTTGGCAGCAACTGTTAATATTCTTCCAGAGTGACTGAGGGGTTGAGTCCACTGTAGGGAGCAGACGTATGTGAACCCTGAAATCCTTCACGTAGTTGAAGTAAACTCGAGTATTTAAAATATGTTCCTGAATTTGAGTAATTCAACAGAAGATGCTAAAATTCTATGTTCAGACATCTAGTGGTGACGGTAAAGATTGCAATTGAATGAATAACCCCCTAACCTCATCAACAGTGGCTGCAAAAATACTAATGTCCCTCTTTAGAAACACTTGTTGTTTCATTCATTCTGGTCTTTTTGGTTAAGGGGATATTAACTCTGGGTGACACTCCGATACATCACCTGACACTAATGCACCTTAACAGTGAATGCTCTAAAAAATAAAAGTGGGTTCATTTGGATTTACTGTAGAAACATGGTGGTGCACATTCATGTGTGTATACACTATTGAAAACATCCATCCATCTATTTTCTGCATGCTTAGTCCTTGAGAGGGTTGTGGGGGTGCTGGTGCTAATGGTACACCCTGGACATGTCCTAATGTGCCTATATCTGAGTATAATATTTAACTTCTACAATTGATCACCCTAAATCTTCCACACTGGACCTCTAATGGCATGTATTCTATAGTCAGTAATAATTTTAATAGTAACCTTTCTATCACTGTATAAAAAGAGCTGTAATACAGTCTCCACCATCAGCAGTTCATTCAAGGAGGGGGCAAACAGGGTGGATTTTTTAATGGATGCATCGAAAGAGAGACATTTTTTCCTCCACTGAGCTCTTCACATTAAAGTAATTATAACAAAGTTTTCTAACGATACTGTAGGTGTGGTTGTATGCATGTGTGTGGTGCAGTACGTACGTGCACAAACTGTGTCTGACCCAGACCAGGTGAGTCCATACTGACAGACTCTGGCAGCGCTGCCCTGCAGCTCATAGCCTCCGGTGCATTTGAACTCACACGTGGCACCATAGTTGTCTTTGTCGCTGTCACACTTCATGTAGCCATTGTCTGGAGGAAACAGTGGGCTGCAGCGGCGCACTGCACACAAAGAGGTGCATTACACACAAGTAAAAGAGGCAGCAAGAAAGAGGAGCACTTTTACTTAACAGGAGTATTGTAGATCTTGAACACTGACTGGTAATTACAGCCATTAATTACATATTTAACCTCAGAATCTGTCCAAAAACACCCCATCAACATTTGTTTCATGAATTAGGAGTCTAATAATCCATATTTTTAAGATAGTTTTGAGTATTCATTCATTCATTAAAAATGTACTGAAATGGAAACTGGATTCTGTTTTAATTTACATACTACACTTTAAACACAAGCCACTGAAGTGACAACTCTATAGGTTGACTAAATAAATAAATTTTTTATCACAGAAAATTCAAACTGCATATCTACCATACTTCATTCTTTTCTACAACTCTTTTTTTTTTCTTATACGAACTTTCTTTTGCTGTAAACCTGATATCATGAACTTTATCCTGACCTTCATATTCTCACCACAGTGCTGCTTATTAATGTGAGTCCAGCCCCTGAAGTCTGATGCACTTATCACACTTCTGTCAGCTCCAGGGTAGAGCACCCACCTCTTCAAATCAAAACTCACCGACTTCACAGAAAGTCTAATAACTCCACCAATAACAAACCATTATTTTCTCAGAAGTTCTAAAAACAAGTTTCTTAAGTTTATGCATAAAAGCTAAATTTAAAGTGCTGCAAACATTATTTATTCATTCACTGATGGAAAATCCATTTTCCATTCAGTATGTGCTACATTATGCTCATCTGCCAAAGAATTCAACATGTGCTGTTGGCATGGTTTACTGCTTGAATTAATTAAGCCTCCCAATTAAAAGCTGTTCTTATTTCAACCATAATAAGACATATTACATAAAAATTATCAGAATGTTACAGAGGCATAAAACAGAGCATTAGTAATACTCCTGCTGCTCATGGTGTGTCTCACCTCGTACTCTGACAGTAAAACGACACGTTGCCTTGTTTCCTGCACGGTCAAACACCGTATATGACATCTTATGAAGTCCCTCTGGGAAGTCTGATTTTGAAGGCTTCCCCTTCAGAATCACACTGAAAAAGAAAAGTTCACTTTTAATCTGTGGCTGCTCTGACTGGAATAACAAGCAGGAATAAAAAACTCAAAAGGCTTTGTGCACTGAAGCAAAATGAGAAGCTAAACAGAAGACTGACTCTGTGAGGATGCCGTCTGCAGTGTCCACACCCTCCGGCGTGTCCCAGGTCACCCTCATTGTCAGTTTCCCTGGCTCCGCCCACTTATCCTTCAGGTTGGGACATTTAATTTTTGGAGGATCAATATCTGTAGAGAGAAAGAAAATAAATAAAAACTTCAACAGAGATAACAGTGAAAAACAACCTCATGTCATATGGTTCACATTAAAAAGAAATCACACTCATGTTTGTTATTACTTTGTGCTAAATGACTACAAAAGAGTCAGGTTGAGAAAGGGACAACTTTTGTTGCATGTTTTACTGCCTAAGCTTGAAAGTGAAAACAGGCAGGATATTTTACAAACTACTCTTATCGGTAGAAGACCTAATTAATATTAGGCTTCTTAAGTGGAATTACAGACTTATTTTATTACTGATTAATAGAATTATTGATTAATTACTTTAAGTTTCACATTGTATTTATTACCTTAACACAGATATTGAGTCCAGTTGTTTTCCAGTTTCTGCTATAATCAGTATGGACAATATTTCCCCCTCCAAACTCTTATTATATTAGCCATGAAAAATACACTGTATCAACCTCTGCAGATTGTGAATAAATATTTGAAAAATGAAAAACATATCAACTCACCTTGTGTAATTTACCAGACAACAGATTTGACAGCATTCAACATCTAATGACACTTGTAGAGGTTAATGAGAAGTGTATTTTACGGACTATAAATGTCCATAGTATCAAGGCCGCATTAATTTTATTTCAATAAGTTATTTCTTCAGTACAGTCCTTATAGCTCAGCATTTCATTTGCAGGGTCAGATTTTTTTATGTGCATTGCACTAAAGAAAAAATGAGATGCCTCATTATGTAATTACAAGACCATGACCTTGTCATTCTGAGAAACATAAAGCCTTGTTACTGTCACATAACATAAACATACCACTATAAACAGAACAAGCACTAAAAATTGAACACATTGGACATTTTATTGAATATATGGAACATTAATTGAAATCTCTAAATGTTTTGTTGTTGATGTGTCATCATTTAATACTAGATTTTACAAATGTGTAAATAACTATTTAATTACATGAGATTTTCTCTAGAAATTCCTTATAACAGCACTTTCACTTGTGGAATGTTTCTCAACATTAAATGTACTTATATGATATTTATGTTACATCTTATTGAGAACATTTTGCTTTGTTTTGTTTTTTTGTTCATTTTATTTCTTAATTATTATTGTAAATCACACATATAACATGTCTTTTGACAGATTTTTGACTCAGACAACAAAATATTAATGTCTTTACAAGTCATATTTATGACAAATGACTTTATGACTTTTCACAACTTTTTCACAGAGGTCAAATAATTATTTTCAATGGAAACTAATGGAATGTCTTTTTATGGTATTTTAGGCGATAACCAGTATGAACAGTAGATTCCATGTTATGCGACAACTATAGGTGTCTAATCTGATCTCTTCTCAAAATTCCAAAATCCTGATCTCATAATTATAATTTCTCATCATTAAGAGATCTTTTCTCAAAATGACAAAATTAGGATCTTATTATCAGTTAAAAGATGAGGTAAATATATGTGTGTGTGAATGCCATCCACTCGCATACAGACCATGTGTAATGAAGCGTTTGTTGTTTCCTGGTGATGAGACCCCACTGTACAGATTTGTATGAGTGTCTGTGTACATGTAAATAGGCCTGTTTTTTCCAAACACCAATTATGTAACCCTGTATTATGAGAATAGTCTTTGTTGTAGGTTTTTATTTAGTTGTGTCTTAAGCACATAATTAAATCAGTCTTTAGATCAGTAGGATTCATGCTTTAGTCTGTAGTCTTTAGTCTTGGATATGAATAATACACACTAACACACACTCTTACCGACACAGGTGGGGACTGTGGAGCTCCATGCTTTATTGTACCGGCAGGTTGCAAACTTCTGGCCCTTCAGACTGAACCCAGGTGCACAGAAAAACTCACAGCGGGAGTTGTAGTAGGAGCCGCCTGAGCACTTGTAGCCGCCGTTAATGGGCATGTCCAGCTTAGGACAACGGATCTCTGTCGACAGAGGGAGCTCAGCATCAGCACAGGGTTTATGTTTATTTATGAGGTCAAGAATGTGGAGAAACAAGCAGATTCTCCAGAGGGAAGTGCAAGAACCGTGAAACTACGAGGAAAGTCTTTACTGTAAGATTCTGATTTGTTGATAAAACAGGAATGCTAAGATATGCTGCAATAACCACCACTACAAACAGTTCAATGTAGTAATAGATGCATGAATCAGTTCAGCTCCACGAGGATGTTTTACAAACTATCAGTATCAGCAGAATTTGGCACTCAATGTATGCTTCTTAACCCTTTATTGGGCAAGTGACTATTTTTGGTCACTTCCACATACATTACAAGACAGTGACAGCAACAGTTACAGTGAGGGCAGTAAGGCTTATGTTGTTGAAATGTTCTAAAAGTGATGTTCTTTTCACCTTATATGTGTTTTTAATGTATTTTTTAGATATACTTCTTGGATTTTTTTTTGTCAAGGGTAAGGAACCAAATATGGTAACTTCACTGACCTTGATTTTCTACATAACAGTAGAAAATTTTGAAAACATTTCAAATCCAACACACTAAGGTTGAAAATTTGAATTTCAGAGTATTTCTATGAGTGCCCTATAAAGGGTTAACCAGAATTGCTGATTTCAAGAGAATCAAGTTTGATGTTCATTTCCAGATTTACTGATTAAATACTTGAAATCAGATATATTTGCCTACTGATTTATTCATTAAGGTATTCAGATGTAGCTATCTACTTTCTAATAAAGTTATAACTTCCAGCAGTCTGCAATACAGATGATTAACTAGCTCTGTGCTGTTGGACACTATTATTATTATTATTATATCAGCCCTCACACGTCCACAACTCCCTACTCTACTTCAAAGTAAATAAATCTCATTATCATTAATAAATTATAGTGTTCAACTCACGTTCTAATTAAAAGAAAGCATTAGAACCTGAGTTGGACACTATTATCATTAAAGCAAATGTCTTTTCTATGTGTGAACCATCAACTGGTTTCAATACACTTACCACTAAAGCAAAATCTGCAATGATTCTTTCACCATGCATTTACTATTATTAAAGTAGGCCATAAAATATTAGTTATCTTTATGATTTTTTTTTTACCACTATTAATTAATTAATTAATTTATTTATTTATTTTCGCTTTAGTGTCTTTTCTGTTTCCACTCTAAAACACCTTAACACCTACAAATGTTTAAATCTTTTGTTTTTAACTTAATTGTATAGTATATATTTTGATGTTGAACATTTATCATTAAAATTGTTTTCAATGTTTACTTCTAGGTTTGTGAAATGTTCTGTTGTTTGTACTATAAAGGACAGCTTAAATATACAAATAACTATCTCATGCATTATTTTCATCTTGTAAATAGTGTATTGGTGATGTTGTGAGTATAAAAAGAAATAAATAAACTAAAAAAATTAAAGATCAACACTTAAAGATCAATAAATCAATCTGCAAAAATATAACCAGCTCCTATGAACACTGGAACTCCACAGGGGTGTTTCCTCAGCCCCCTTCTCTTTTCCTTCTACCTATGACTGGTCCCCCATTCATCCAATCCACACCATCAAGTTTAATGATTAAGGACAAGAATGAGCCATCCTACAGGGAGGGGGTCCAGCATCTAACCAACTGGTGTTTCCACGATAACCTGGGCCTAAACGCAGCTAAAACCAAACTAAGAAAACAGCACTCCCCATCCTCTCCATCAAAGAAGAGAAGGTAGAGAAGATAGCATGCTTTAATTTCCTTGGTGTCCACATCTCAGCTGATGTCACCTGGTCCACTAACATCTCCAGCCATGTGGGGAAGGCCCAGAAGAGACTTTACTTGCTTGAGAAGTTAAAGCAAATTCACTTTCGCCCACCACCTGCTGGTCAACTTGTACAGGGCCACGATCGAAAGCATCCTGACCTCCTGCTGCACAGTGTGGTTCAGCAGCTGCACCACAGAGGACAGGAAGGACCTGCAGTGGGTGGTGGGGGCTGCAGAGAAAATAATTGGGACCACTCTATGCCCCTCACAGACATCTACATTGACTGACTCCAAAAGAAAGTCAGAGGAGAAGGAAATCTGCACTGTTTCCACACACTCTGGACATGCCCTCCCTTCAGGAAAAAAATACTGGACTTTTAAAAGAGTCGTATGTAGGATTGTGGCCAAAACTGGTACTGCAATCACATTCAAAATACTGTAGAGCGTGGTATACCCTCCCCCTCACCCCAGACGAGGGGTTGCCACATCCAGCATGAGCATCTACCACAAGGAGTTACCATGGCATGCGACGAGTCCTACACTGGTATAAATACCAGCCCAGACTCTTCACACTGGCTGGGGCTACGGTATCTTCACCCGGTGGCTCTCATCCGCCGCTGAGACCACAGCCCAGGTGGGTGAGACTGCAGCCCAGGCCTTTTAGGTTTAGCAATGTCAGACACTTGAGATCAGACATGTTCCAAGATGCAGCTCAGTGGGAACTGGCAACCTGGATGCTGAAACACTACTGACTTCATGATTGGGAGATAAGTGATAGGTAGAGCATCAGACCAAAACTCAAAATGACAGCATAAACATTACTTGTGGGCTGACACTTCTACTGTCAGTGATATCAGTATTTGAAATGAACATGATTCCTTAATGTCTGGTGGCATTCAGGACCATTTAATGATTACTTGGAACATAATTCTTACATACAGCTCCTTTAAATCAAGAACCACAAGACTCATGCATATTACCTCACTCCCACCCATATCTCCACCCATTCCACCCAAGGACTGACACTAATAATCTTTTTGTACTGTGGAATGGTGGCAGACACTTGTCACTTTAACATTCTTCCATTACACTCATGGTTAGTTCTGTGCACCGGATGTAAATAATGACTTTAAATCTCTTAAGTTCAATCAGTATTTTTAATTGGTCTATTTGTACAATACTGTTGCTACTGTCTGCAATTTAATTCTGCTAAAATGGATTTTCACTGGTTTTACTGACATCTTTGCAATGTTAACAGCGACAATGAAGGATTCTTAATCTTCTTCTTACATTCTTAAAGTCAGAGCAAACCTTTCCACTCAGTATGTATGATTTGTTTCTGAATTTCTCAAGCTATATTAGAAAAACAGACTGTTTTGTGCGTAGGTGTTGAGTTTTACCGCTGCAGGCGTAGTTAGATGACCAGTGTTTGCTGGCCATGCACACCACCTCTGTGCTCTGGGCTTCGTATCCTTCTTTACAGCGGATTTTGCAGCGAGTTCCCATGACGTTCTTGTAGTGCTCTCCTCTGGGGTTCCGACAGCTCACGTCCCCATGTTTCACCTTAATGGGGGCGCACCACGGTGTCCCTGAATATCAGGAAACAGGAGTGGGCTGACTCTCATCAATCAATTAATCAATCAATACAGATTAATGCACACAGATGCAGTGCTTCACAGATGGCTGATAGCCGACATTAAGATCATTAAGAACAAACCATTATGGAGAGAGATAAAATAACACAAGAAAACATAAACTCATAGCACAACACAATAAACTGACATGAATATAAACTAAAACACCATAATCACACTGCAAAAAGAAGGCATCATGAATGTAATAATAAACCATAAAAGAATCTTTACAAATTATAACAACAATCAAATAAATTATGGCTGGACGATAAAAAAAAATAATGATAACTATCATGACATAGTTACATATAATATAGAATCAAAATTTTCATTGCAGGTCTCTGGCAATGCTTACAGCGATATAATTGTATTTTGTGATCATTTGTCCACAGTGTTTCTTATATTTATACTGTCAAACAAAACTCAAAATGTTTCAGATTTTGGTTGTTGTATTTAATTCAGTTCATGCATCTTGGTGAACACATATTAAGTCATTTTAATTATTTTGAAATATCTACCATTAGATTTCTGAAATGTTCAAACCATTAAAAAATAATCTGCATGGAAAGAAATAATGAGTTGACATCTACTGTAATACTTATCAATATCAATCAAATTTAAATCTTGAATAAATAATAAATAAAATACATCTGGCTCGGTGACAGAGCTCAGTAACAGCACTCACCTGAAAACCATAAGAGCACAGACAGACTCACTTAAACAGTGAAAACTCACCAACCACCTGAGCACAGGCATGTGGTTGGATTTCTTATTACCTTATCTGCAACTTCCCATAATCCAACAGGGTCTCATGCGGCAGAGGTGATATGAGTCTCACTCAGGGAAAAGGCAGATAATGATGTGAAGAGATGTGTCAGTGCTGCTTTTGATTTTAGATATCACATCTGTTTATTCTTCTCTCACTGTTCACATCCATCCAAGGCTTTGGGATATTATTGTGGATATATATACATATACATATATACATATATATATACATATATATATATATATATATATATATATATATATATATATATATATATATATATATATATATATATATATATATATATATGTATATATATATATATATATATATATATATATATATATATATATATATATATATATATATATATATATATATATATATATACTTTGACTTCACTTAAGACTAGAAAGTGAAGTCCCAGAGAGAATTTATTATTCTACAATTACTGAGGCAATTTTGTAGTGGAGTGACAATAAAATAATAAATCCTCTCTTGTAGGTTATATGTGAGTTTTGCTGTGGTCCTATAGCACTATTTGTCTTATCTGACATTGTATGTCTTATGATGAAACTACTGCACAAGCACATGTTGCAATGGTGATGCTGAAATGATATATTGTGCAGCCCTGATATGGATTTTCAGGTTTATAGGATCCTACATGCGCTCTCTGGTTTGTGTCCTACATATTGGACACCTCTGACCATCTCTACAATGCTTGTGCAAACTTCTTTGTTTGGTGCCAAGTCTGAGAGGCCACACAGTTATTATTCCAGTGGAGTGGAAATCAGAATCTGCAGTTTATTTCCTGCCCTCTACACACATGCATACACTTGGAGAGGAGTGTACACACCAGTTCAGGCTTATTTCCAATTGGAATAAAAATGAGTATTCATTACACTGCCTCTCGCTGTCTTTCTGTGTGTGTGTGTGTGTGTGTGTGTGTGTGTGTGTGTGTGTGTGTGTTGGCAAAGCCTGCACAACCACTAAAATAATACATTTGAGCTTTTACATAAGAGGAGAGTTTGGTTTGGCCTGGAGAATAATGTTCCACGTCTAAATGACCCGGAATCTAAAGTTGGAAGCTACTTTGACGTAACTGTGTCAGCTTTACACTGGCTCCTCTCACGCCTGCTGAATTATTCTACTTTTTGAGTAGTAGGAGTGACTTCATAAACAGTGACTGAGGTGAGGTCACTCAGACTTGCACACTCTCTTAAGCATTTTTTGGCTGATTAAAAATCTGTATGCTGGAAATGAACAGAATACACGTGTCAGTCATGATGCAGTCACAAAAGATGTGGCATTCCATTCATTTCTGTGTTATGTGGAGTGAAAAAATAAGTCACATTTGATGGCACTAAAAAAATGAAGGTCCTCCAAAGTCCAGGCAGTGGAAATGACCTTTAAAACAAATAATGAATACTGTCAATATTCTCTTTTAATACTATAATGAAAAATAATACAAGCAGCAGAGAACAGCTGCAAGATAATCCCCTAATATGGACTGACCATTGTGTCCAGTTTTATATCTTCTTCTTCAGTTTTATGTATAAAAATATTAGCCATTATCACAATGTTTTTGCATTTCAGTAAATATAGCTACAGTTTTCTTTTGTCTTATGGGTTTACTTTATTTACATTATCAGGTAAAACACAGCTTTGACCTCCTGTATATTTTGAAACCCGAAACTATACAATGCTGTTGAATAAGAACTAAGATCATTTTTGTTATTTTCATTTTAGAGCACACTGGCTTGGCAATGTTAAATCAAAATTTATAGTTTATAATAGAAGGTAAATCACAAAATCTAGGACAACAGGTCTGTTTTTGTTGTGCTATGTCCTTATTGTTGTTTTCATCTTGTTTTTCCTCTGACTCTGTCATTGTAAGGTGAATCCTGGGCCAAACAGTCCTCCTACAGAATAATAGTTGAAGGTGCAAGAACTATCTACAGCACTGACACAGCGTTAACAAAATGTGGAGACAGAGCTGATTGTGTGACACTATTACATGACTATAAAAGGGCCACAATGGGAAAAATAGCGATCTCAATAAAAGAGGTCCGTAGATATGAATGTCATTACCTTTATATGTACGAGTATACCAGTCCTCATCGTCTCCATAAGCGTACTGTCCTGACCCTGGAGATGAAAGAACAGAAGAAATAGCTACTAGTACTACTAAAACAGCTGCATCCAGTGTGTTAAGCAATATCTAAAAGCATTGTCCTGGTCTGACCTGGATTCTTTTTTTTCCAAGTATAAACAGCCAGGAACAAGCTTAGATACATTGCTTAACTTTTCATCAGAACCAGACTCCGGGGGGGTCATCTGGATCTTTTGGAGAGAGCTAAACATGCATAAAGGATCCAGTTGGTTCTGAAAAATGGATGAGTTTAACACCAGTGGTTACAGTCAGGTCCAACTGATGTGTTTGGTTGAATTTACTATAGGGAGTAAAACTATTTTGGAATGTCTTTATTCCAAAAGAGCTCCCAAAGACTGTACTTACCATCATTAGCTATCTGTTTTAAGTCAGCGCTGAAGCCCTCACTCTGGCAGCGTGAAAATATTTTGACTTTAAAACAGAAGCCTCTGAAATGTGTCACAGTGGTGTTGCAGAGCCGGTGGAGGACACAGCTCAGTGGCAATGGTAAAAGACAAATGTGAGCCGAATTATGATGCGCAAGGAGGATTATTTTAAGACAAAGGGCATGGAATGGGAGGACAGAGCAAGTCAGGAAGTAACAAATCTAAAGAGGGAAAAGGAAATGTGTGAGGAAGGAGTTAAAATGGGTGGAGGGGTGTTCAACCTTGGCCCCGGGATGTTATGAACCCCGGTGAATGTGTCCACTGTTCAGGATCCACAAGGGAGGACTGTTTCCCTGCTCCAGCTTCATATATCAGCCGCATATTGGTCAATGAACCTGATACTCAGAGTACATCTCCCTTCCCAATCCCCATTCTTCATCATAGCTCCTCTGTCAGTTTAATAAAATCTGTCTGAAGCAAAATGCCACAAGTCATTTAACACCCTCACACAGACATACACACTACACAACTCTGAGGTTTTAGCAGTCAGATCACACAGCGTGGATTGTACTGAGCAACGCGGCACACCGAGTGAGTCAGATTTAGCTGTCTAATGGGAAAACTTTGGTGTCTGCTTCTTAATTGGGGAAGGGAGACAGAAAAAGTTATGGGAAAGTAATTACAGGTGTGTGTATGTGTGTGTCTCCTCCAAAATGAGCATTACTTAGAGCCACATACTGTAACTGTATGAGGAAAAAAAATATCTGTTCTGTAGCAACTTGCAGCCACTGAAGGCAAACAGGATATCCAACTCTAACACCATGGTGAATGTAAGCGTCTGCTTCTGATTGGCTGCTCTAATGACATGTTTATTCATCACATCCTCCTCAGATGCAAATCACCATCTGTAATATATATAAATCAAACAAATAGTAGGTCGTTACTGATATACTGACGTTTATTAGAAACATAAACCCTTTGACATGAGCCATGGTATTTCCAAGGGGATCATTAACACAAACAGACAGAAAAAACATTGTCACCATTATACACAGATCGGCCATAATGGTGTGACCACTGACAGGAGAAATGGTAATAATATTAATTATTTCATTACAATGGCACCTTTCTCTGTGTTTGATATAGAAGGCACCAAGTGGAAAATTTAATCCTCGAAGTTGATGCATTGGAAGCAGCAAAATGAGCAACGTAAGGACCAGGACTATATTGTAACGGTGATAACTGGTTCAGAGCATTTCCATTTTTTCATTTTTTAATTTTATTTATTAATTTAGACAGGGACAATGCACAATATACATTAACCTTAAAAAGGAGAGATGTAGTGTGCCAGGTTGTAGCACTAGTGCTAATTTCCACCTGTAGTCCCTGGGCAGGCTGATATTATCATTAAAAAAACAGACATTAATTAAAACTAAAACAGTAAAAAAACAGTAAAAAATGCATATTTATAACTCCATATTTTAAATGCAGTTAAGTCATTAGCACCTGCCAAGCTACTGTTACCTGTTGCTGCCATCTTCCACCACAGCTGCAGGTATTGTTGGGTGTTCCTGGTCTGTAGTGGTTAGTACTGACCAAAAATGGACTAAGGAAGGATAACAGGATTATCACAGGATAATTGAGCTTCACAGATTTACATTGGACAACTCACTTCACATTGGAAATGAGTTGGTTCAATTTCCTGAGAGCACTGCCCAAAGGATCAATGCAGCTCTATCTAATCTCAAATGCAGAACAAGATCTGGAGCTGCTCCAAACCAGTGATTTAAGCATCACAATTTTTCCCTTGTAAAAGTCACTCAGATCCCTACTCCTGCTCATTTTGCTGTTTCCAACACATCATTTTCAAGGGCTAAATGTTCACTTGCTGCTTAATACATCCCACTCACTGACAGATCCCCTTGTAATGATATAATCAAAATTAATAGCATTTTGCCTGTCAGTTGTCAGAATGCTATAGTTATGGCTATCTGTACTAAATCTGTGACTGGGAACCATGTCTGCCTGCTTCACGCTCAAAAACACAAATGTAATCACACATAATCACAATAACAAGCCAGTTTAGCCACTCACACTACAACTGGTTTCCCTAAAATGCCCAACAACTCACTAAATTAACACATACTGTAGCTAGATATATTAACAGGCACCTATTTGTTTGATATAAAGTATTTCTATGTCTTATGAAGGACAAGATGTAAGAGCATAATATACTGTATCAGAAAATATTTAAGTACAGAAATGTGGGCTGTTTTTTTTTCTCATTCTTTGTTTATTCAGAGAAGCAGATCATAAAAAATGTCCTTTTCGGGTACAATTCAACGTCCCCACCTCCAATGTGAACGAAGATGCTAATCCAAGTCAGAAATGTGGCCTGTTTTAATACTGTATCACCACTGAAAGTAATAATAGTTTTTAATGTTTTTGTATAAATAGCAGGTGCACTACATTTCTTTTTTCTTGTTGTTGTTCTCCTGATGAGATAAGACTATAATGACATCATAAAGTTTAAAGAAGCAAGACAGTATGTGTTGGTGCTTTCTCTTGTTGTTGTCAGATGTAAACCTTCTCCAAATAACCTGAAAGTCATGAGATCTTTTCACTGTCACCACAACATGAGCATGCACAAAGAATTAATTGCAAAATACGCCCTAAAACACAGTAAAGGATAAATACAAGTTTATTTATAATATATCCACTATGCATTCAACCGTGTCACGTGGCCAATCAAATGACACCACAGATGGTTGTCAGAAATTCTTAGATTGACTGCAGTCAGTTTGGTGGTGACTGGTGAACCTACACAACCTAAACGTTCAACAGTAACAGGTTACACTTGATGGAATAACAGCTGCTGATTGGAAGAGTTAGTAGGAGTTATCTGGGGTTATAAAAGGTACACAAGTTCAACAGGAAGTACTCAGTTGGAATAAACTGGCCACTGCGCAGGTTTTTCAGTCAACAGTCTCCTCATCCTTCCTGCTATCTGTGTGTAGGTTTCTAAAGTCCGCATCTCTACAAAAAAAAAAAAACCTCTGAGCTGCCACTATATAAAATGTTAAGTTTTGACATATGCATACAAATTTTTTCTGTGGTCTTTTTTCTGCAAGGTTCTGGTCATTTTCATACTACATCTTGATTCTCCCTTCACCAAGAAAGTCTCCGTCGATAAGACACTGGTGCTGCAACCTGTGCTAGGCATCGGTGAAGACCTGAGTGGTTCATTGGATTCATTATACTGAGCCACATTTATCAACAGAACTGACAAAGTGCTAAAAAAGTGTGGAAATAAGTTTGACTATGAAAAATTATTTATCATTCTGTGTATTTGTTGATCTAGGCTTTTTTGGGAGCCTCCATAATGACACAGTCTCTCCTATTTATGTTGTTCAAAAGGAAGTACAGCTTTATTTATAAATTTTTGATAATTAATTTGTACTCCTTGTTTCTTTTGAAGCACAGATTTCTTATTAGTTCAGTTGTATTTTCAAAAGGAGGACTCACTTTGGCAAACAAATGTTGCATAGTTCCATTCATTAAAAACTGTCTCATGTTCCAACCACAATAACCAAAAAAAGCCTTCTGTTTCCAATCCTTTCAGGTCATTGTAACTCTTAACAATAACTGCACAATCATAATATTTTCAGGTGTGCACATGCAGATTTTGCCGTTGAAATGAACAGTCAGTGCAGAGAATCACAAGTTAAAAGGTATTTTTGTCTGACTGAGTTCAACAGTTCATCAGTCAGTTCTCAGAAATCACTGATTCTGTCTCTACGTTGGCTGCTCCTGTATATGTTGTTGAAACATGATTTCCAGACTCAAACATATCTGTGTATCATCCTCGTTTCTGTTTAATAAATCTGTCAGGTTGTCAGTGTAGGATCTCCAGCCAACATCACCAGCCTCATACTTCAAAGATGTTCCAAGTCAAATTGTTAATAGCACAAGCAGTATAAAGTGAATTTGTGACTAACCTCTGGGATTGAATATGCCATTCAGTCTAATATCGAATGAACATTTTCTGTGGAAACATATTTTGGGTAACTCTTAAATTAGAGCTTTAGACAACCAAAGTACAAGAAAGAAAAAATAAATGATGTGTCTTTTATGCAACATGCCATGATTACCACTTTGCACAATTCTTTTCTGAAACGCTAATGATTTCCGTTGCATTTCTATTAACAAGCCTGTAACTTGTTTCCTAATCACATCAAAGGTTTGTGACCCTATGCAACAAACTCTGCTACTGTTTTAATCTCCTGTGAAACTCCAGAGTGAGGCACAAATCCTGTTGTGTACTTACAAAGTGGTGGGCCTATAATATATATTGCAATGGTGGAAAACAGTACATTTGTAATCATAAATCTGAAACTATAACATGGTGTAGAAGTTTCCTATAAGTATAAGTTTATATAAGTATAAGTTTATTTGCTGCATACTGTAAACTTCATGTCAGTATAATTTAAGTTAATTTAATGTAAATTAGGGCTGAACGATATGGACAAAATTTCATATCTCGATATTCATGCCAGGTATTTCGATATCGATACGATATGACTACGGGTTCGGTGAAAACCAAGCATTTTTCAGAAAAATACAAACATCATAATACAAAAGAATGTGGAAAGTGCAGTTTTATTTATAAGAACTCACTGCCAGTCATCAACGTTAACATAAAGTACGAATAAATGAAATTTGTTGTGACTTCCAGAGGTGTACATGCAGGGCGAGCGCGGGAGAAATCTATATCATTTATATCGTTGCTTTTTCTATATTAATATTTTGAATGTTCATATCTAGATATCGATACGATAACGATATATCTTTCAGCCCTAATGTAAATTGTGTTTTTTGCCCTGCATGTTTTCATCTCCTCTGGTGTTTGCATGTGCAACCACATCTATCTATCTATCTATCTATCTATCTATCTATCTATCTATCTATCTATCTATCTATCTATCTATCTATCTATCTATCTATCTATCTATCTATCTATCTATCTTTACCATTACTAATAAAAGAAAACCTTAAATTGTCTTAAATCTCAACAGCTGTGATCATGTGACCATAGTGTTGTTCATGATAGTTTTTTATAACATTTAAAGACTGTGCAGATTTGCATCACTATGTGAATGTAGTTGGTATTTAAATGAGTTGGTTGAATTTCTATCCAGATATCCTTTTTGGTCTAACAGTGGTGATATGTTAATCCTATAATTCAGGATTGTCCCTGGGTTTCTGAGGTTTTAGATTATGTCATGAGTGTATTAGGGTTTTGTGGTTTTAATTTTAGTGACTAAAAACTGCATTTTTACATGATATTTTATTTTTTACCTTTACAGTGTTAAGAAAAACATACAGGTTGTAGATTTTCATGTCACACTGAGACATTAAAATGAAAAAAAGACATAATAACAGAGTAGTGAGCCATGATATCCTGATGTGATCCATCACATTTTTATGCACTATAAAGGCAATAATCACAAAATAATATTGGTTAAACAAGAGTAAAGGAACTTGAACGCTACCTATAAATGCGGCAACTATAAATGACAATAGTAGACAAGAGGTTTTGATCCTTCACATTTGTCTTAGTTTCTCCAATCCTCTATTCACCAATTCACTTATTACCTTTCCCAAAAACAGCTTTACAGTGTACACTTCATAAAATAACTCAGTGACTCAGAGCTTTTCACTAAGAAGTATCTCAATAAAATAACTGACAGTTGTATTCATTTCATTCACGTTTTTACTTGTTTCATTCATGTTGTCTTTGAATTCTAATGAAATACCCACAAGCAATGTTAAATAAAAGTCTTAAAATTAAGGATGTAAGATCAACAACAGGCAATTATTAGAAATATTTGATATAAGTACAAGATAACACAGGCCTAGACATTTACTGCTAATACAAACTGCAGATTTAAGTGCATGTGCTGAAAGTTTATGATGATAGAATGAATCCTGTAATTATTGTGCAATTTGTGTGAATGTTACGGTCAACCCAGGACCACAACGGTTTACCCCCCCATACTCCCTTAGCCCTGTTCATTGCACCCCACACTGGTTTTGTATCTTTGCATCTGGTTGTATTTTATTAACTTGTATGCATGTCTTGCTGCAAAATCAGCTGCCCTCTGGGGGAAAATGAAATTCAGAGTTGAGGTAATAACACCGGCTACAATGACTGGACATTGCTTTGCAGTTGTCAGCCTGTCACTGGGCCAATTCACCCACTTAAAGCAACCCTTCAGAACTGTAAAGGCTTTAATTCACCGCTTTGTTTCTGTTTGTTCCTAATTATTCAGGATTATCCTTATCATACAGTGTAATTCCTTTTCCTGGCAGGGAGATAAACTGCTCTCCAGAGATGGTGCTTATTGGCATTTCCCCAAGTTACTCCCCGAGCGAGGATCTGTCTGCCCCAGACAAACATCAGAGAGGAGAACATCATGGAAAATGTGATCAGGGCTTTACTAGCAGTAGATGGTATAACTGTAAGAGGCACGCTTCCAAGTCTAAGATAGTTCCATGTTTAAAAAAAAAAAAAAAAAAAAAAAGGAGGGGGCTAAAAGTGCACAAGTACTAACTTTCACAAAAACTTCACAGCTCAACTAAAGCACTTCTAGTACTCCACCACACACACACACACACACACACACACACACACAAGCACACATACACATAACAAATAAATGAGCTAATTGACACACAGAGCAAACACAAACATCCCCCTGTAAAATAAACTCCTCATAAATACACACACACTCGCAAGTACAGACCAGTGTCCTGACTGTCAGTTCCATAAGCAGTTTTTAGTCTGTCAGTGTAAATCTGCTCTCCAGCTTGTGTTCATGTTTCAGCCTGTATGATCATACAGCAGTGGTGAGCCACTCTCAAACCAGACACACACAGACACACAAACACACAAACACATACATCCAGACTTGAGCTTTGAAGTCATTTCATCTCCTCAGTGGAAGGCTACAGGCTGGATTCTAGATACTCTCTGATGTTGGATGCTATGCTGCTGCAGTGTGTGTGACTTCTGTATTTACACATCAGCAGGACAGAAACCCATCAGTAAAGTATGCTACTGTAAATATTTCCAACCAGAGCAGAGTCCACAGGCTGTTAAAGTACTTTACAACAGTTTATTCCAAAGTGCTGATAAAGAGGTCACTCTTAAAGCCTAAAAGAATAATGCATAAAGTTGGGGTGAGAGAGAAAAGTCCTTACACTGCACTACAGGGCTTTCATTAGAGCCACAGACTGTGCTCTGTGCAGAGAAATGTCCCCCAGATGCACACTGCACTCCCCCCGCTATCCACCCCCTCCACGTAAACACAACGCGGTTCACCAGAAACCAGCAGCCAAGCCTCAAACGCATGCACCAAATGTAAAACACTAATCTGCATCTGTCACAAACACTGGAACCAAAACCAATGCCTTCTAGTATCCCCTTTTAATCACCCCATTCAGAGGATTTCTAACCGATTCTACCGCCAGTGTGGTCCTATCAGTGTTAATAATGTCCAAGAGGTGATGCGTTCAGGGACGGTCCTACCTTCATAACCTGAGCAGAAGCACAGCTGGACGGCCAGGAGCAGCACCAGCACACACATGTCCATGTTCACACCCGGGACGGACGCTCTTCTACATGTGAAGGGAGCCTGCAGGAAAACTTCCAACGCATTCCTGCTTTCCAAAGGCCCGCCTCTTGCTCCAGAAACAAGGGAGGATTCTCCTAATGCAGCCAGGCCCGGCAAGAGGAGAGTCAGATGGAGGAGGTACTGCCAAGCCCTGAGGGACAACCGCACTGGACTACAGTCACACACACACACGCACACACACACACTGCATGTACTTACACAGCACTGCTCAGTTTAACTACAGTTTGGATTTTGATATTTATATTGTGCTACTTTACTTACACTCTATTGCTCTTCAGAGGAATTACTCCATATTACATGACATCAACTTAACCCATAAAGACCCAAACAGCCACCATCGACCCAAACCATCTACTGGTCTCCCAGATAGCAAAGTCATTATGGCTTAAATCTGGCCCAAAATAGGCAAGCCAAAATCAAACCAGAAGGAAGCCAAAATTCATCCAAAAGTAATCTCAGACTTCCAAAATATAGCCATAATTGTCCCAGAAAAGCCCCAAATCCCCATAATCCAGCCAAAAAGTAGCCAAAACTGACCCAAGGAGAGGCCAAAAGGAGGCCAAAATGATGCCAAAATTTGTGTTGATCATGCTTTTAAAATGAAGTGGGGTTTTCTTCTGGGTAGAAATTCCCGCTCTTTGCGCGGTGTTTTAGCTTTACAGAAATATGCCAAAACACTACCAAGACACATCCATATATGGAATAAGATGTTGCCGCTCTTTAGTCAATCTTCTGGCTTGCCATAAACATGCCATACCATCCCTGTACTTGATCCCGCTCTTTGCCCAGTCTTTTAGTTAACCAGACATATGCCATAACTCAGCCATATACTGCTGGTGACTCCATATCTATTATGGATAACCTTAATCATACCATAGTTAAGCCTAAAGGTTTTCATAATGCCAAAAATGCCAAATGTATGCCATAATGCTGCTAAAATATGTGCTATCATTTTGGCTTCCTTCTGGTTTGATTTTGGCCTGCCTATTTTGGGCCATTTAGGGCCCATACATCCGCCCAGAACTTTGCCAAAATGGCAGGCCAGTTTTGGGCCAGATTTAAGCCATAATGATTTTGCTGTGTGGGAAGGGTTGTAACACGGGTCAGTTGTAACTCGTGCAATTGCTCCAATCAGGAAAAACTTAGGGCTCACCTAATTCACTCTGCACATGCTCAGTTTAGTCCTTAGTCCACATGGGAAGTTGTAGTGCCATGAGGCAGATACATCAAAATTTGTGAGGGAAAAGATAATTTTGTGGTAAGTAATATTTTTTGCTCTAATTATTTTTGTGATTGCATAGTTTGTATTTGAAAGTTGTGTAAATTATCTTTGTGAGATAAACAAAGATTTATGCAACTGTTTATCCACCTGTCCACAATTATCTAAGATTATTATATCCTGTGTAGATCAGTGTTCTTATTTCATATATCGGCCAATATATCGGTTATCGGCCAATATCAGATATCGGCCGATATATTGGATATCGGATTTTTTAGCCCCCAGTATCGGCATCGGCATCGGCCCTAAAAATCCCATATCGGTCGGGCTCTAGTTCAGAGGCTTTATAGTGAACGTGGAAACAAAGCTATCCTCTACAACACTGATTCACCAGTAAAACCCATGGAGCTGGATCAATGACAGTGGCTGGGCACACTGGGTTTATGTTCAGTTAATGATGTATTTTCCTGAGAAAGTTATTTTTTTTTCAGTTTTCTCTGTTTCTGATATAATATCCCTCAACTTTAATCTGAGCCTTAATGAACATCTACATGATCAGTTATTTAAATACAGGAAAATACCAGATTTTCACTGAAAAGCAAAATACAGAGGATAATATTGTAATAAAAGGTGATAAATCCCTTAAAACAAGTTAAATAGTGAGACAAATTCATTTGGGAACTGATATGAAAAGAGCACTGGGTCTTTATGGGGTAACACCTTAATTGTCACTTCAAACATTAGAAAAGATAACCAAAGGTAAATAGTTCAGATCTTTCAATTGGATAATTACTGCAATGATTAATACACTTTTGTCCATAAAGTCCATTAAATATTTTTACTTCTTCTCTTGAAAGCGTTGAGACAATGTGATTTATCATCAATAGATAAAGTGTAACTTGGACTCAGTATGTAATCACCTGGTTAAAGGAGATTTGTGGTGTAGATAAATTGGATTCAAAAGAGAAATGTGTCTGAAAACAAAATTATTCCAACTTTATGGGCATCAGTGTATGTTTAACCTGCAAGAAGTTCAGATGCACTGAGTAGCTTCTCATTTCTTAGACCGTCATCAGTTTGATAGAGAGCATACAGATTAGACTGTGTTTCAATGGGAAAAGGTCAAGTGGTCTGATGAGTCCAGACTGACCCTGTTCCAGAGTGATTGGTGCATCAGAGCGAGAAGAGAGGCAGATGAAGTGATTACCCATCATGCTTAGTGTCTACAGTATAAGCCTGTGGGGGCAGTGTCATGATTCAGTCGTTAAGGTTTAACTTCAGCAGTGTTGTGTGTTCATAAAATGATGGAGACGAATGATGTGACTGCAGAAGCTCATTGAAATGCTGCCACAGTGAATAGGTACCATAATCAGAGCTAAAGGCTAAATATTAAACTGTGGGACTTTCTCTCTAGAATATTATACAGAGTCTCCAGTGGGGATAAAGAATTTCCATTAACATTCAGTCCTGACTCATTCACTCCAGCTGGTCCTCTGCTTGGACAGAATATGTTGAAGAGGGTGATGTGGATCCTCAATGATGTCCTTCACCTCATCCAGTGTGCGTCTCTCCACCACAGTCCCCAGTGGGTCCAGCCTCCCTCCATGACCAAGAAGCTCTTTAGAATAAACCAACACACTCACCACCACTGAAACATGGGTGGCATCTCAATGGAGGCGTCAAAGGACTTGAAAATAGCCGACTCTGTCCCTTTTGAGAGAGTGCCTCTGTGTTCAGGGACCAGTCCATCTTGTTGTCGAGACGCACACTGAGATATTTGTATATCAGCACCACCTCATGAATGCTGACTTGCTGAGGAGGAGGTTCAGGCTTTCTGAAACCCAGCACCATTTCTCTGGCCTTTGAGGTGTTCAGAAGGAGGCAGATTTTTTGGTTTGTTTGTTTGTTTTGTTTTGTTTTTTACAAGGGTCACAGTAGACTTTGGTCATGTCCCTGTACTCCCTTTCCTGTCCATTCTTGATACACACCACAAGAGCTGTGTCATCACAATTTTTCTGGACGTGACAGGACTCAGAATTGTACATAGAGTTAGCTGTGTACCATCTGAACAAGAAGGGAGCCAAAACAGTCCCCTGTGGAACTCCACTGCTGCTCATTACTGTTTCAAAGACACAGTTCACCAGCCTGAGAATTACCACAGTGAATCTATTTCACTGTTTGTGTTTGTGCCAGGCTTAGGTGTTGTGAAGGCTTTTTTGATTGTTGTTAATAGACTAAACTCTTTATTTTTGCATAATTTTAGGCCTATATGACTGCAATATGGTGAAAGTAATTCAAATAATTGCAAAACAAATCTCAATTCTTAACCCCCCTCCTTAAAAATGTTTATTTTCAGATCATAGAAAAAAACAAACTAGATTACCATAACTATGCAGATGACACACAGCTCTACATTTCAATGTCCCCAGGTGACCATAGCCCCATACAAGCACTGGGTAAATGCATGGAGCAAATATCTGAATGGATGGGCCATAACTTTCTTCAGTTAAACAGAGAAAAAACTGAGGTAGTCATTTTTGGACCCAAGGAGGAACGTCTTAAAATCAGCATGCAGCTCCAGTCACTTCAGTTAAAAACTTCAGACCAGGCCAGGAATTTGGGTGTTGTCATGGATTCAGACCTGAATTTTAAAAACCACATACAAACAATTACAAAGTCAGCTTACTATCACCTCAAGAACATTTCTAGGATTAAAGGACTGATGTCGCAGCAAGACCTTGAAAAACTTGTCCATGCCTTCATCTTTAGTCGAGTTGACTACTGTAAAAGTATCTTCTCTGGTCTGCCTAAAAAGTCTATTCGACGACTGCAACTGATCCAGAATGCTGCTGCTCGAGTCCTCACTAAGACCAAGAGAGTGGACCACATCAGCCCAGTTCTGAGGTCTCTACACTGGCTCCCTGTCTCTCAGAGAATAGACTTCAAAATTCTCTTACTAGCATATAAAGCACAGAATGGTTTAGGCCCAAAATACATTAGAGACCTTCTAGTCCAGTATGAACCATCCAGACCACTCAGGTCATCTGGTGCAGGTCTGCTCTGTGTTCCCAAAGTCAGAACTAAACATGGAGAATCAGCGTTCAGTTTCTATGCTCCGTATATCTGGAACAAACTACCAGAAAATATCAGGTCTGCTGAGAGTCTGAGTTCTTTTAAGTCCAGGTTAAAGACTCACCTGTTCACTGCTGCCTTTGACTAAAAGGCTTTTGACTTTTTAAATTTCATATTCTCTTTGAAACTCTGCACTGCAACTTTTACTTTAATATGTGTGTTTTTATTTTTATTTTTTTTAATTTTATTTTGATTTTATGTGTTGTTTTCTTACTCGCTGTTTTTAATCACCTTTTATATGTTTCTTTTATAATGTTTTAAATGTGTTTCTTTTTGTTTCTTTTATTTCAATGTCCTGTGTGAAGCACCTTGAATTGCCTTGTTGCTGAAATGTGCTATACAAATAAACTTGCCTTGCCTTGCCTTATTTACAGAGAAAAGATTCTGTTCAAACTGTATATTTTTTCTCCAAAGTGGTAAAGAAATATCAGCAACTTTTTTGTAGGTGGTAAATACATTTCTTCGACCTCTGTAAAAATATAAATCAGCTATTCTGTGTAAAGTGAACTAATTTGACCTTAAAAACAATAAATACAGTGCTAAGATTATATAAAAACAAACAAAAAGACATATAATTTATATGCTCAACCAGCCTCTTATAATAAACATAATCCCTGATTAATGCCTCAGTAAATATATTGATCACTTGGTGTTATACAATGAAAGCAGATTTATTTGCCGAATTATAACTAACATTTGATACTCAATTTCTCTGTCTGAATAAGATAAGATAAGATATGCCTTGTTTTGTGCTACATGGTGAAATTCCAGGTTTACAGCAGCAAAGTACAAAAGCACACAAGAGCAAAAGAAGTGCAAAATCAAAAATAAAGACAAATCAAAAATTAAGAAAGCTATATACCAGTATACAATTTACAGCTGTGCACATGCTGATCATGCCACAGGTTGGATTAGGGATACGATTTATTGCACGGTTTATTGCATAGAATTATTTGGTGCAGTTTCTGTTGTGGAGCGTGTCAGCTGCAGGAAGGAAAGACCTGCGATACCTCTCCTTCACACACGTTGGGTGTATCATCCTGTCACTAATGGAGCTCCTTAGTGCAGTGAGTGTGTGTTGGAGGGGGTGGGAGTCTTTGTCCTTCATGTAGGACCGCTTGGCTGTCAACCTCCTCTCCCCCACCTCCTCCACAGGTTCCAGAGGGTATCCCAGGACAGAGCTGGCCTTCTTATCAGTTTGTCCAGCTTCTTCCTGTCAGCTGCTGTGATGCTGCTCCCCCAGCAGACCACACCGTAGAAGATGGAAGAGGCCACAACAGAGTCATAAAAGGTCTTCAGGAGTGCCCCCCACACCCCAGAGGACCTCAGCCTCCTGAGCAGATAGAGTCTGCTCTGACCTTTTTTGTAAAGTGCAGAATGAATGATAGTCATTTTAGGTTTGTTTGACATATACACAATCATATATTCTCATATGTTCCCTATTGTGCACAGGTTAAAGATGAATAAGGTTAAAGTTTCTGTTTCATCTAGTGATTGTGAATCCATATAAATCTTCAAAAACTGCATACATTTTTCATATAAAAAGGTCAGTGAAGCTGTTGAAAGCTCAATAAAAGCTCAGTCCTCACTGACTAATATATCAGTCTGACTTTGACTTTGACCCATCCTTTAATTCTAATAATAATAATAATGTGAAAAAGGCTGAAAGCTGCTACTTTTGAGTGAAGAAAACCAAAAGTCCATTAGAAATTTAGAGCTTCGAAAAAGACACAGCCCCTTTTGAAAAGCTGAAATAAAAACACTCATCCTTTCAGAGTCAGACTCATTTCACAGTAGACACTTGATTTTGTCGTAGCAGGAAAAGCACAGGTGGAACTAATGCAGCGCTCACGATGACTCAGTTTCAGTATTTACAGTGATCGAGCGCAATGCAGCAGTTATTAATGATATTAGTTACACCGCTGTTTGACATTTTTCATCCCCCATGTACTCTCTAGTCATTTTCACTGCAGGAACATTCTGTGTTTCAATTCAATAAGACACGAGGGTTTGGCTTTATGTTGTCAGTGATCATGAAATATTAATGGACTCAACAAAGGCTTTGAAAGAGGTTTTGAGTTTTGGTGTACCTTTAGAATCTAAACAGTTCTAGTAAGGCTTTTCTACTGAAATATTCTGTATATTATTTATTCATTCTAGACTATCAGTTGTTCTTTCTGTTTGTGATTTCGGTCAGTATTTTCTATTGAAAATGAAGATTAAGAGACATAGAACAGAAGAGTGCAGCTGACATTTTAACAAAACAGGAACATTTAATAAACAACAATAAATACACACACACACACACAGAAACACAATTAAGACATAACATGCATACAATGAGGGCCCACTAAGGCTTGTTTATCACAAAACAGACCCGATTTTATTGAATTGTTACTAAGCTTTTATTTTTTAAGATTACATATGTAGGTTCTTCCTTAAAGAAAGACCTAAAAAGAAGGAATGTAAGTTTAATTATATGAAACCAGAATTAATTTTTTAAGTGCACCTCAGGAAAGAAATATTTTCTTAGCAAATAAAATATATTCTGGATAGATATTTATAAAACTGGGTCCTACTTTTGATTATTTTCTTGTTTGTTTCTTGTCGTTCTTGTTGATTGTTTTAAAAAAGTGTACAAAACTCCAGTCTACCCTGCCTTTATTTCTCTTTTATCACATACTTCTTGTTTACTGTGCATTTGACAGTAATGATTTTGACTTGACTTGGAAGTAAAAAGCCGAGTCTGTGTTTAATATTCTGCAGCAGAGTCATGGGGTCGGCTTTAAACTCTGCAGTCGGTGTGAGGGGGCGAGTCCTCACATGAAGGTGTTGAAGTGTTCCTTGTCTTGACAGGAAACAGAAGAGGGGGGGCATGTGGGGAAATGACCGCGAGAGGATTCTCTGAGCTGTAATTACATGTGGCTTCAGTCAACCGAACAGTTATGCCTGGTTGGCTTCAGGTTTCCCTCTCAGGTCAGGTGAAGAAACAGTTAATTGGGTCCGTCTTCGTCTAGATGGTCACAGTGGATCTGACTGTCACTTTGTGGACTGTGGATTAGGTTTTGTTTGGTTTTATTACAGCCTGCATTTGGACTGTGACCCTTATCTGTGTTTTTCTTAACATGACAAACAGCACAAAAGCATGAATCTGATCTTTTTAGTTGTGGTTTGTGCCACTTGCATATGTTACATTTACATTTATGCATTTGGCAGAGGCTTTTTTCCAAAGCTACTTACAGGGGAAAAACAAAATAAAAGAATAAAACCAAAATTAAAGAATAAGAACCAAAATAAAAGAATAAAGTATGTTGTTTTAAAGCAAATACAGATCAGATTTGTTTCAGTGTAAATCAACAAACATTTTGGAATTCATTTGTCACTATTTTATTATTATTATTATTATTATTATTATTATTATTATTATTATTATTATTATTATTATTATTATTATTATTATTATTTTAACCTTTATTTAATCAGGGAAAAAAGCTCATTGAGATTAAATATATCTTTTTCAAGAGTGTCCTGGCCCAGGCAGCAGCAGCAGCAGCAGAAGTTACACAAAATGGAAATCACAGCTATACATCCACACTAATATACATAAACACAATGAAAGTCAGTACTAAAAACAAACTTAAAACTGATAAGAACATACATATAAAACATTACCATTATTTTAAAAGGTACTAAAAGTATAATAACAATGTTCCTTAAAAGCATCTCAAAACCAAACCCAAGTCAGTCAATTAGAGAAAACATCTACACCCACATTTGTCCTTTTTCCCATTGATTTAAAATGACTTTGAATGTATTAAAAGAGACCAGTTCCTTCAGTTCAATGTGCTTCTGTAGTTTGTTCCAGGCAGTGGGAGTAGAATATTTAAAAGCTTTCTTTCCCAGTTCTGTTTTGACTTTTGGAACCCGTAAAGATAACAGATCCTGGGACCGGAGACTGTAATTATTCCAATAAATGTAGACCACCAAATATGATGGAAGCAGACCTAGGAGACATTTATAAATAAAAGAATACCAATGTTTCTGTGTACATGTAAAAAGATCTGTCCATCCAACTCGGGCGTATAAAAGACAATGACTATTGTGGGTGGCCTTTGTGTACTGTATTTGCTCACAAATTTCATTGCACATCAACATATAAATGACATTGTAAAGGCTGTCTTCAGTGACCTCTGTGTTTACTTCTGTTCCAAGAGCATCAGCATTATTATTCTTTAGCTCATCTGATTTCAGGATCCTCAATATATCACTCTATATATCACTAAAGAAAATATTATGCATAGCCAAAAACAACCAAACCACATCTGAGAAATCAGTCTTAATAGAATACTATGACTTGTAGTGCAAATTGTGCCTTTGCATATTTGTTATTTCCTCTTGATGCTGTTATAGTCATGAATAAATGCAATAACTTATGCCCAGCAGTTTTATGATTTTTTTTAAGATATAAAAAAAAAGATACAACAAACTCTATTATTCCTGTGGGGAAATTTGTGTTGAACCATGACACCCAAAATACAGATGATACAAACATAACAAGGTAGAATATTGAGTAAAACAAGTGCACACAAAGACAAGCCTCTGAGACATTGCTCATGAGCCTTGTAATATTACCAATATTGTGTTGAAAATGAGGCAAAAAAAAAAAAAGTAAGAAAAGCAATAAAATACAAAACACAAGCTCTGAAAATGACAGTGACATAAAAGTCTCAGCGGTGCATTCATTCAACTAGTGGAAGCTGGAATGAATAACAGTTGGAGACAACTAGGGACTAAAACATCTGCCAAAAAATACAACTTTAGTGCCCGATTCTTTCACAGACAGAGATGAAAAATAGAAGAGAAATGAGAAACTGTGGTGCTTTTTAAAAACTGTTTTCAATAGAAAATGAAAGACTAGTAGGTCTCATTGTTCCACTGCAATTCTGATGCAATGGAAGAACTTTAAGCTCCTGTCAATTTAAGTTAAATTAAGTTTCTGACAGTATTGTGGAGTGAGAAATGCAAAAAGAAAACTTTCGAAAGTACCCGCTGGAAACATAAAGTAATGGGGCTCTGTAAATTATTCAAAAAAACATGTTCCATCTTAATTGGTCCATATCTTCTAACTGTTAAAATTCTCACCAGAAGAACTGGTGGCACAGTCAGTTTTGTCTTTTAGTTTAGTCTTAATAAAACTTAAGATTAATGGGAATTCAACATCTTTGTGCAACAGATACATTTAGACTGATTGTGTTTTTTCTCCTGTCTTCTCTGTTTTGCAGGTTTGTTTCTCATGCAGATACCGGCCCATCAGCCTGTACAGTTTGTTTATCTCTTTTCTCTCCACTGTCTGAGGTTTCTTCCATTAAATAGGACATTTTCATTTCTACTGCTGTCAAGTGCTTCTGCGTCCACTCCGTTGCAGACGTTGTCACATATCTTCATTGCAGGTCGAGGTACTGTGGCAGCACATTGTTCCAAAACTGCTGAGACTCATGTTTCTTTTCCGCTGCAGCCTTCTGCTCAGTCCTCGGCGCTGGTTTGGGTGTTTTCTTCTGTTTTCTGTCTGGAGGAGCAACTGTTGGGGCTTTCACTCTGTCATCTTTCTTTGATTTTGTTAATTTAACTTTTCCTTCTTCTTCTTCTTCCTCTTCTTCTTCCTCGTCGTCCTCTTTCTCTTTTTCCTCTTCTTCTTCCTCTTCTCCTTCTTCCTCTTCCTCCTCTTTCTCTTTTTCCTCTTCTTCTTCCTCTTCTTCTTCACCATCTTCCTCCTCCTGATTTTCTGTCCCATCTTCCTCTTCCTCCTCTTCCTCCCCTTCTTCACTGCCTTCCTCATCATCTTTGACATTTGCAGCCTTTCCTTTTTCTTCATTATCTTTTTCTTCTTCATCCTCTTCCTCTCCTTCTTCTCCGCTCTCATCTTCTCCCTCACCCTCGCCACTCTCATCTTCATCATTCTCTGACTCTTTATCTTTCTTTCCTTCATTTTCTTCATCATTCCCTTCTTCTTCTTCTTCTCCTTCCTCCTCATCTTCCTCCTCCTCCTCAACCTCCATACTTTTCTCTTTTATTTCTTCTTTCCCCTCATCTTCACTTTCTTCATCTTCTTCCTCTTCTGCTGCCTCTTCCTCACCCTCTTCTTCGTCCTCCTCCTCCTCCACACTCTCTTCCTTCTCCTCTGTCTCAGATTCCCCTTCATCTAATGATGACTCTTCTTCCTCTTCATCATCATCTTGCTCTTCCTTGCTGTCATCAGCCTCATTGTCTTCCTCTTCTTCCTCCTCCTCCTCCTCCTCTTCCTCATCTTCAACACTTGAATCACCAGGTTTCTTGTTGTCATCATCTTCATCTTCCTGACTGTCATCTGTCAGCTCATCTGAGTCTTTTTCTTCTTCATCCTCATCATCTTCCTCACTCACTCCAGTCTTTGTGGAGTCGCTGGCTTCTCTGCCTTCCTCTTCTTCATCATCATCATCATCATCATCATCATCACCCACATCACTATCTCTAGACTGCTCTTCACTCTCACTTCCTTCTTCCTCTCCTGCTTCACTTACCTCAGAGTTACTCCCTCCTTTGCTTGTTTCCTCACTGTTTTCCTCACTTTCTTCTTCCTCCTCTTCCGCCTCTGTAATATCACTCTTCTGATTCTGCTCATCCTCTTCCTCGCTGCTGGCACTTGATTCTTCACCACTTTCTTCCTCTTCATTTTCATCTTCTTCCTCCTCATTTTCCACAGAAACACTCCCTTCTTTACACTCCTCTCCATCACTTGCTTCTTCCCTTTCCTCATCCTCTACATTACCATCTTTGTCTTTAGACACTTTATGAATTTTGTCGTCTTCCTGTTGGTTATGTTCTTGTTCAGACTTCTCCACATCTGTACTATTATTCGTCCTCCCATTCTGGACCTCATCATCCACCGCTGTCATTGCTTCAGACATGCCACTCTTCACCACATCTTTTTCTGCCTGATTTTGAGTTGCTGAGTTATTTTCCTCTCCTACATTCCCGTCTTTGCTCTGAGCGTCCTTGCTTTTGCTCTTCTCTGTGTGTGATGCTTCTGTTGAAGAAAAATGTGACAATGTTGATGAGAGGGAAGGTTGCGTAACTGCGCTCTGCTTCCTGAGGTGCTTAGCACGACTGGCTGTCTTGGATGTTGATGCAGCGGCGTCACTGTCAGACTGAAAACTCCCCGTGCTTGCCATTGCTTCGCTAAGAGCCCCCACAGCTGCACCTACAATCCCAGCGGCAGGAATAAGAACAGCGGCATCACTAAAAATGGCCCCCCACTTTGTTTTTTCTTCATTCAAGTGCTGAGTATCTTCTGTGTCTTTGTCAGAAAAAAGCACATCCCTTTTAAAATGTGTAGGGTCTTGCAAGGTTTTGGTGTCACTGCTGGAAACCACCTGTGTTCTCTGTGGGCTTTCTGGGGAAACAGGGTTGCTCATCACTTTAATGGGTGTATCCTGCTGTGATAAGGGCTGACTGGAAGTTCCACTCGGCTTATTCCCCAGCTTGGCCCTTGTATTATCTTTAGAGCCTATCTTAGCTTCACCTTCCTCCACCTCTTTTCCCTCTTGGATTGCATTTGCCTTTATTTTAGATTCTTGTATCATCTTCTTCTCCTTTTCTGTAGTATTTTCATTACCAGGTATCCTATCAGCAGGCTTGGCTCTAGTTTTCGGAGCCAGTTTTATCCCCTTTGTTCGACTTTTACTTTCAGCAACATCTGTCCTTTTACTTTGAACTGCTGCTAGTTTGGGTTCTTGTGGTTTGCCTTTAACTTTCACAGGTGTAGATTTCACACTCGAGGGTTTCTTAGCTTCAGCCTGAATAGGTGAAGAGGTGACCGGTGTGGTTTCTTTTTTCATTTGTGGTGTTTTAACATTGAATGGTCTCCTTTGAGGTTTCCTTTGTGCTGAGTTAACCTCTTTAGTCGGTGTCATCTGGCTTTGCTGTGTCTGCTGTTCAGCATCTACTTGAACAGGTTTGACATCAGTGGTTTCAACCTGATTTCCTGCATCTTCCTCTGCAAATGTTCTGCTTCTTTCATCTCCTTTAGTGCACTGAAAATCTGATGTCTTGTCAGGAATGGATGAGGTAGTTGTCTTCTTTTTCACTGTGCTTGACGTCTCTATCAAATGTTTACTTAAAAAGGCGGATTTCACTTCCTCATTGTTCTTAAAAGTTTCTCCCAGATTTATATTTCTCTTGTTCTTTTCCTTCTCTTTTGTAGAAGTTTTCAGACTCAACTCTGACAGGTTCCTTGTCTCATGTTTTGGTGTGTTGGTTTTGAGGGCTGTAGGATTATTTCCTGGTTGTCTTTTCTGCTGAATTTTGGTTTTAATGATCTGTTTTGTAATGTTTTCTTTGCCTGTAGATGTGACATTGGTGTTTTTCAGACTCTTGGCGTTCTTCGGGGTGGAGATGTCCTTCTTCCTGCCCGTCAGTAATTCTGTGAGCAAGGCCTTATGACAACTGTTCTCAGCTTTTTCACTGGGCTGGAGCTTTTCTGCAAACACATCAGCCTGTTTTGCTTGTGATGGTTCCTTTTGCTGCAGTGAATAACAAAATATATGGAATTAGTAACATTTAAGAAAATAAAAATGCAAAAGAACAGATTTACATAGGTTTCTAGAAAAGCTACACGAGTCTACAGGGGATTAAGTCCAACAATTAGATCTGAAAAAAGTCAGTTTGTTGTTAGTATTGATGCTCTATCTCATGGATTTTATGTTCATTTGACTTAAATCTCTAAGACCCGAACACCACCAGCACCACCACCAGCAACCAAAAGTGTCTATTGATCTAAAACGTACCATAACTTTGAAAAGTAATTGTATAGTTTCTCAGCTTTTCAGCAGCATCCAATCTAACCCATTTGGACATTCAGAGACTCCACAGGGAACAAAGAGACAGCAACATGTTCTGCAACATTCATTCACTAATAAAACCTGTGTAGGTTGACAAATGACAGTGGTTGCAGATGCTTGTTTTTATGTTCAGTTAATGATATATTTTACTGAAATAGGATTTTATATAGTCTTACTTTTTTCAGATTTGTCTGCTTTGATAAAATAGTGTTTCAATTTATTCTGAGCTTTATGAACATCTACATAATCAGAAAAGTATATACATAGGAAAAAAAAACTTCATTCAATTAATTTTTATGTTGCAACAAAAATAGTTATAAGGTCTTTAAGGGATAAAATGGCTTCTGTGTGTTCCACCAAATCCTTATAATTGTATAGAAAACCTGTAAAAGGAAAAAAAAAAAAAAAAAAAAAAAAAAAGGGTCACATGCTGGACAAACTGGGTTAGGAAATAGAAATGCTGCATAAGCAAAGGATAAGACCAGTAATCACTAACTGCATATGTAATTACAGCATTTGGTGAGTTATGTATTTTTACTCTAAAATGCTATTTTTCGTACAGTAACTGAACAGAACCAGCATTTGTTTTTAGATGTTCTTAGGTACTAAAAAAAATACATTAGTATCATTCAAAAGATATAAGGAAACATATGCTTATCCATTATAATTGCAGTGACAGATGGGTTATTATAGAGTGTCATCAAATTCCATGCTTAACAATGTTTCTATTTTCACTCTGTCTAGAATTATTCATAAGAACTGTTCACATTACATTTATGTGATTATTATATGCAATAGAGAACCCCAATTGTTAACATGCTGCTAGAGTTTTTAGGCAACTCATCTTCAAATTTCCTTGCTAATCATATATTGCAGCATTTTTCCATTTCTTTATTTGCATATATGTGTAAATAAAACCATAAAAATGCCTAGTGTATCAATGTACAGACAGGACATCTGTGCATGGTGGGCGTACATAATTCATTCATCAACAAATCACTCATCAGCCTTAAATACAGATGTGGGTGGGAGGTAGAGAAAACCATGGTGATGATCATGCAAATAAGATGAATGCGTATTTTTTCCATCTGCACTGGAGATTAACAGAAGGTGGCTAATTAGGGGTCTGCCTTATTTAATCACTCTTAAAGACGCCCTTCTGGCACCGCATAGCATTTTAATGCAGGTTATGGAAATCATCCTTCAGAATCTGCTGATTTATTTCGTGTATGATTTATTTTATCTCGTCAAAGCAACTATCTCTGACATAGATTACAGTTTATTGAAGCTTATGGAACTCTAAAGCCAAGGCAGGAAAAGGTTACTGAGCAACACATGCTCCACTATGACACAAAGCAACAGAAGAGACTCCTTCACAGCTTGCTTCATCTGTGGAAACACTGATGAGATGTGGCGAGATTCCTGCCAGATTTTTCAAGACATTGTGTGTGTTTGTGTATCTGAGGCTTGAGTCCCAACACATTTGTGTAGTGGCAGCTGCAGTCCTTTTCACAGAGTGTGTTTTGAGGTGATTTATAACACACATTGTTCAAAAAAGCGCACATGAGTGTTGGGTTAACACATGAGATGAAACTCATTAACATTTTTCGGGCTAAAAAATTCACCTCTGTGTTACACAAAGCGGAAAATTCCCCCACAGACATATACACACATGTTTCCAGGAGCACACACTCCTACAGTGTATATGCTGAGCTACGCACATTTCTTGGAAAAGTCAATGAGTGTTGCTGCTTCCTGCCCTGGAGTGCACATAATCTAGACCAAAGCCAAATGCCTCAGGAGCAAATAATGCTCTACTAACTCTTTGTCTAAAACTGTTTATAGTATATTGTATTTCTCTGTACTATCAAGTCAAACCACAGCACAATAAACCATAAATCTCAGTTCTCACCTTATTTAGCAAAAATTCATGGTCGAATCCTTTCTCTTCCACATCTTCAATAACTATTTGTTTTCTCTCATCATTGATTTCAGCCTCTGAAAAAAAAAAAGAAGCAAGATTTAGTGAAAAATTGAGTTGCATTACATCAGGGATTCGCAAAATTTGGCAACCCAAGGACCCATTCTCATTGTTAAAACATATCCAGTGACCATCTTCTCAAAGAAGCATGAAAAGAACAAAGGACAGAACAAAAAAGGGGGAAGAAAATAGCCTCTAAGTACATGTTATGCAACTATCACCTGTGATGAGTAGCATAAATATTCTTTTCATCATAAGATGCACATGCTGTTATGACTGAGTCCAATTTTAATGTATTCAGGTCATATTTCCGCACCACTTAAGAGCTTTTACTGGTGCACAGTCACTTTTTCTTTGTGTCTCAGTGCATCCAAGAGAATACTAACAGTAATAAAAAACACTTGTCTCTGTGTGATGATTTGTTGAAATTCAGATGTGACTATTCAATGGGAAATGCATTTTAATTTGATGTTTTTATTCATGCTATTCCTTGAGCACATTTTACTATGAAGATAACAAGCTTTGTAAATTAACAACTTTTCAATCACAATTCCTAAATCTGAGAAATAAAACATTATTTTCTCATTGTTTCATAGCAGTTATTTTCTAACTGTAAGGGAAGGTTCTAAATGAATATCTGATGCACACTGCAGGAATGCATGCCATGTATTGAGTTGTGTCTGCAGATACTTCACAGCAGAAAAACAGGAGGTATATAAGAAAGTACTGGAAGATAACAGTATCTCTGCAGGTAAAAAGACCACCACAGATTTCTACAGTCATAACCATAATCATTTTAGTTGGCAGTTCTACAGCTTTTGCCTGTGAGGTGATGAGAGCTGGTTGAGAATGACTTCAGTAAAGGTCATTTTCCAAAATTATGTCCTAATATCTACAGAGGGGTTTTACTAGAAAGTTGTGGTGCTAGTGTCTGCTGTAAGGACCAGTGTGTAAGACTCAGGGGCAATACAGAGTAGAAAAGAATATTCAGAATTATGTTTTCATTAGATAGTGTTTTTCAGCCTTGGGGTTGGGACCCCACATGGGGTCACCTGGAATTCAAATGGGGTCACCTGAAATTTCTTTTAATTGATAAAAATAAAAACTTACTAATAAAAAATAAATGATGGGTTGGCAGAGACAATCACAATCCATAAAAGGCATGACAAACTCTGAAGCTGAAACTGAAGCACTGTGGTACTGTTTATCTTTCAAATGTTCATTGTGGTCGGTTTCAGATGCTGCAGCTCTTTCATAATTCATAGTTTGAGTTAGTCCTTGTTCAGTATTAATTGTCAGCCTTGTAAATACAAGCTGGACTGACTGTACATATCCTGACCAAGGAAAATAAAATCTTCACTTTGTGAAGTAATCTACACCTGGCTTTTCTGCCTCTGTCCATAATAATATACATTATGTAGACTAAATGTCATCTATAATTAATTTTAGATGACATTTATTTGCAACATAATATAGCAAACTATTACATGATCAAAAACAAATTAATTTTAGCAACAAAAAAAAAGTCTCTGTTTTGAATATCTGGGGTCGCCAGAAGTTTGTGACGTTAAAATGGGGTCACGAGTGGAGCTGCAACCAATTGATCGACTCAAAGTGATCCAAAAAAATCATTCAACCACAATTCTCCTGAATCAAAGCTTTGTTTCCTTCATTTCTCTGCTGTTAAACATTGGTTCCACTGTTGTGTTTCACATGGACACTTATTGTGATGCACAAAGAAGCTTCAGTTCAGGAAAAAACTGCAATAGAATATTTCCCTTCAATCAATTCGAGTCGATTAATCGAATTGGGAAGTTTTGCATTGGCTTCAAGCACCTAATCAATTAATCGGTTGCAGCTCTAGTCATGAGCCAAAAAAGGTTGGGAACCACTGTATTAGAGTATAATCACATGAAAGTAACTATTGTGTTTTTGTTGCATTGGAATGAACTATATATTTAGAGATGGAGCAGGTCATTGTTTAGAGTCTCTATTGTTTCTACAGTACGTCAGAACATACTTCTTCTTCTGCATCTGGTGTTAAAATGCACTACCAGCATCAACTATTTTTCAGTGTGGACTAGTTAATATCCACTAAACTAAAAAAAAAAAAAATCCCAGAGTAGACAAACCAACCACTGGCTCTAATGAGAGACATTTGCATGTTTAGCAGATGCCATGGGTCAGAGTGAGAGGAGGGTGGACCTTTAAACTGCTGAAGCCAGTCTGTATGTGGGCAACGCTTAAATACTGGGCAGCACTTTCTGACAGACTTCTAAAGACCTCTCTTCCAGAAACTCCCTCTGTATTTGTGTACGGTGTCATCAAAAGGTTGTGTGTTAAAATGAGCTGCTAATTGCGATTTGTGTTGTAATCGGTTCTGAACACAGACACAAAGTGAAAATCTAATGTCATCACAGCAGTGCAGCAAGATGCTCCTACTGAGACAAACATATCATTGTAATAAATTATAGGCTTCTTCTTCTTCTTCTTCTACTACTACACAGGTGTCAAACATGCGGCCCGGGGGCCAAATCCGGCCCACCAAAGGGTCCAATCCAGCCCTTGGGATGAATTTGTGAAAAGCAAAAAATTACACTGAAGATATTAACAATCAGTGGTGTCAAAATGATTTTAATTCAGGTTCCACATACAGACACATACAGTCCAATTAGATTTCAAGTGGGTCAGAGCAGTAAAATATTATCATAATAACCTATAAAAAATGACAACCCTGAATTTTCTTTGTTTTTTTGGTGTAAAAAAAGGAAAATTACATGAAAATGTTCACATTACCAAACAATACTTTTACAAAAAATGGGAATAACTTGAACAAATGTGAACAAACGGAAATGTCTTCAGAAAAGCTAATGCAATTTTACCACTATTCTGCCTGTTTTTAAATGTTTTGTGCGATAGTAATGCACATGTGTAAATGATAAACTGATAAACCGAGGCAGAATATTGTTAAAATTGCACTTGTTTTTCTAAAGACAATTCAAGTTGTTAATGTTATTCAGACTTTTAAGGAAATTTTGTAGATGTAAACTGACCATAACATAATTTTACTTTTTTTGCTGTTATTATTTTACTGGTCCGGCCCACTTGAGATCAAATTGGGGCGAATGTGGCCCCTGAACTAAAGTGAGTTTGACACCCCTGTACTACTACTTCATGGAGTGGTAGTAGCTGGTTAACGTGCTGCTTTACAGTGACTTTCTCTCTGATGACTGTTGACAGGTATGTTATGAATGTTTTTAAGTCATAGGAACACTACAATTAACTCCTTTAAATATCTTTGATATGGTAACTACACTATGGTAATCTTGCCATGATGACTCCAAATACCTGTTTGTGGTGAGGTGGGATAGTGCTCCTCCACTCCCTCATGTTTACAGGAGTCATCACTGGGGGGTCTCGTCGGACTACAAGGTCCCTCAGGAGGTGGAGGATCAGTTATTTTCTTACTTAAGGCCTTTGAAGATGTTGCTCTTTGGTAAACTTGCTTTTTTATATTCTTTTTTGGGGGTGTAGGGATGTTAGGTCTATGTTTAGATATGGACTTGGGCGACAGTAGCAGAGCAGGGCTGGATTTAGAGTCAGAGGAGGTGGTGGGAGAGGTTTTCTTCTGAAGCATGTCCAATAACGGAGAATGTGGGTTTGTTTGTCTAGGGGATAACACTGGGCTCTGAGGGGATTTGGACAGAGATTTAGGGGACAGTGGTGGGCTTGGAGCTACATCTGATTGTGTTTTGGGAGATGATGATGGGGTAGTAATGTCCTTTGAATGCCTCTTTGGACTTAGAATATTTCTTGACATTTGCCTAGTGGAGTTGAGGAATCCAGAACTGAGACGTGGGAGTTTTTGAAACACCTCCCCGAACAAATCCACAGGACTTTCCTGAAAGAGACACAAAGAGGAAAAGCTGTAAAAAAAAAAAAAAAAAAAAACAGAGGAAGGTCTGAGCCATATCTAAGGAGCTCCCTCAACCAGTTCTGCAAAACGCCACATCGATGCTGCAACATAGTGCAACACTGTCCCCTACTGTATTTTAACAGCAACTACAATTCTATACAACTCATGTCATTACATTACAGCCACCCCTATGGAAATTACAGTGTTTTTGCAGTTGCGTACACCCTTGTCGCAGAATTTGGCTCAGTGTGCAAAAGCTTTACACAGACCTGCATCTCAAATCTATGCTGAAGTGAAACCCTGCAATTAAAACCTCACAAGCCTTTCTCAAAATTACATCATTACATTGCAACAAAATGATCCACACATGCACCTTTTAAATGACTCTTTCAAAGCAGCAGCAACACACAGATGTACTTTATCCAAAACACTGCTCTGTTAGAAAACGTTTGCACACATCTGCAGTAAAAATAAAGCATGGGTTTTCAAGATTAAAAACATTGTAAGGAATAGGGTGAATAGCTATGAATCCTACTTCTTTTTGGTTTTAGCCACATCACAAGCAACACATCCCTGACTGCTGGTAATATATCACCTCACACATAAAACCCCAGACTCACCACCCTTCCGTGTTTCTTTTCATGTGTGTTTGTCTCCCATGTTAGGTATGTTTTGCATTCTCAAAATTGTTTTCCAAATGATTTCAAAATCTAATGGAAGAAACAGTGTGTAATATGTTGTTGCTGAATTGCAAACAAAGTACAAAACAGTACCTTTGATGCTTGTGTTTAAGGCTTGGTTACCAATAGGGTGGTCCAAAAAATTTTTTTAAAGATTCTCTGGATTAGAACCCTGCATTTGGTTCCATATCTGGCCAAATTACTTTGGTCCAAATTTTATGCAAATTAATTAATATTTAGAGGTTGCACAAGACATGTGAAGACTGTTCTATATACTATAACATAACTAGCCAAATGAATAAGGCATATTAGAATAATTTGTAATTTTATTTTTGAAAATCAAACTGCAACTCGCATAAAAATGTTACTTAGAAAGTCCAGCAACCACTGTTGCTTTAATGAAATTACAAAAAATGTTCCTGTGTCCTTTGACAACTTGGAGCAAGTACTGTTTCTGATCTTCATTTTTTGTTCGGCTACAGTTGAAGTCTTGAATAACTTCACCGCTCTTTCAGCAACATCATTGACAACTTTTCTGGAATGCACAATTTTAGCAGCCTTCTGAAAGTCTTCATCATCAGCCCAGTCTTCTGGAGGAATTCTTAAGAATGTTTGTGGCAGATCCAAAGTTTCAAAGAAACGCATCATGCTGGTGGTGGCAAAAATCACTGATCTGCTTCCCTTCATAATCTGCTTGATTAAGGGCATCACAACGCTTTAGTGGAACCTCTAAACTTTCATTTTCCATCATGTTGTGAACCATCAGCTGCTTCTGCTCTTGTGTCACACTGGAGTCAAAGAATGAATTTTCAAACTATGACAGCTTTTTAAGGAATGCCAAATCATTTGCAGGGGCTTTTGCTGGTGATGGGGCTTCAAACCATGCTCTGATGTAGAGGCTTTGTGCAACCTCTAAAACATCTCCTTTTTCTTCCAATTTTTTTCCTAAATCATCTTTTGAAGGCCAAAACCTAATGCAGGGTTCAAATTGGGGTTATCTGAAACTTTATTTTTTACCATGATTGTCGGACCACCCTAGTTACCAATGTTAAGGCACTGAAGTTTTAAAGTCTAAGTTACGAAAACTACAAGATTTCAAGGATGTGTTTATGCCTGGAAAGAGTAATAAGGATTCTCACTTTGTTTCTGCGGCGGTCTCGAGGAGAGATGATGCTGTTTTTGATTGACAGTGGTGGTGCAGAATTATTCAAAGAGTGTATCAGTAGAACGTCTGCGTAGTTTGAGTCCTGTATGTTCTGTCTGAAGGTACAGTCCTTTTCTGACACCAGTTCTCGGCTCTCTGGTGGTCTGGGTGCAGCCAGGACCAGCGTGTGGTCACCGCCACAGGAAACCTAAGCACAAGAACATACATGAACTCAGTTGTACTTGCATTGTGTTTTAAAACAAGGTTAGAAGTTTACTTTCTAATTCAGGACACTGTCACTCAGACATTAGAACTGCTGATTACAAGAACTTTAATATGACTGATTGATAACCTGTTGTACTTGAGCCACAACTGCCAGATTCACTTACTGACTGAACACTGTACTTGAGAAAACGTGTGCAGAGTGTTGGTCTGAACTGGTTGATGTAGTCCTCTTCCCCTAACCCCAGTTTTCCATGACGACCATCACCAAAAGTGTACAACAACCCACTGTCTGTAGAGGAAGAAGGTAAACACATTAGATCACATCTTTTTTTCTTTATCAGAAGTAATAAAACTGTAAATTAAAACAAACAGTACAAATAATTTCATGATTATGGAGTCCTTTATGCATGACTGTAACTGTGTGCTCTGAACCTGTGACTTAGTTAAAAGGGTGTAAAATGTCTAGAGTACCATTACTGCACTGCTGTATTATTGATGCACTCCTGTACCAGCACTGCACTTTTACAGCCCTTTCTTCTTATCCTCAGCTTTGCATTTAATTTATATGCAAATTCAATGTATCACAGTTATACATGATGGTTAACTATTCGTACATCGTATTATGATTGCTTCTGATTTGTCTTATTTGTGTGCATGAAAGTCCCTGGTGTTACTCTGGGGACATACAGTAATTATGATCTGTCTAAAATCCCTCAGGGACACTATCATTATGAAGATCATCTATCATATACAGTGTACTGTAAATACATCTTAATGACTGTATGGTTTACAGATAACTCACTAGTGATCACAGCGGTGTGGCTCTCTCCACAGGCGATACGCTTGATGCTGCAGTTATAAAACTGCTCCACTGCTTTTGGAAAATCAGTTTCAAACAGAAACGTCCCCTGACCCAGTTGTCCGTACTGACCCCGACCGAATGTGTACACGTTCTCCTCTAAACAGTAAAGAAGACAGAATGAAATAAACACAGTATGTAAAGGTATATATGACAGCCTTTTACAATAATGTCATAGTTCTCTGAATACTAGCAGAGATTCTTCCTCTAAAATTTGTAAGAGCTGCATGTTATGGGCCCTGGGGTCCTCTTGGGGGTGCTATGTATTATTCCACCTTGTGTTTTTTAACAGGCACCTGGTGGGGAAATCAGGAACACCTGCGGCGCCCAGAGTTCCTGTCCTCAAATAGTCTGCCTGTAGCTCTCACACTCTCTCTCTGCTTGCTGCCCTCACAGGTCCTTGGTTTGGTTATGTTGCTTTAATGTTTTGTTCTGTTCTGCACTTTTCAACACTCACATCAGCACACATTCACCCATGCACACCTACACTACTGACATTTCTGATGACTCATTTACATTCTGTAAAACACTTTAGTTTGTCTTCTCCTAATTTGGCCTCATTTGGTTTAATTTGGTTCAATTTGGTTTAATTTGGCCTAATTTGACTTAATAAAGCATCCTTGTGTTAAACTTCATTTATGGTGTGTTCCCCTTCTTTGTTATGGCCTCTGAGTCAGGTCATAACATACACTTTTCATGTGTGCTCAGCAGCATGCACAATCATTTTACACTCACTTTGTAATTTTATTGTACACTGTTTGCAAAAGAATAAACAGAACTCACTACTGAAGGTGCAATGAAGGTGAGATTTCACCTCTTAACCACTTTCTCTCTTTATTTACAGCACAAATTTGTTAGCATCATTTACTGACATTTTAAGACAAATTTTGAGAAAAAAAAAACCTTTCCCTTTATTTGTATTGATACCTGTGAGTGTTTACTACATCTGTGAGAGAGTTACTGTAAGCTACTCTGCCCTGCACACAGAAATGAAAAACCTACAAAGACATCAGTGCATAGTGTGTTCTGTATTGACACAAAAAACAGTTTTTTGTGACTTTGATTAATTTCATGTGAAATATTTACTTTTGCAAGAGGTGTGTTTGTTTTACTTGTTTCATATGAGGGTTTTGTGGTTAACATGTTTGTAAAAGAAAAAAAAAAAAAGTCAAAGACAGAGAAACACCAACCGACCTGTGAGTGCCACAGTGTGTTCTCCTCCACAGGAAACCTGGGTGACGTGACCCAGAATGCCTTGCACCCGCTGAGGGATTTTGTGATTGACTAGCTGCTCCACCTGGAGACCGAGACGTCCATTCCTGCTCTCACCAAATGTGTACAGGTCACCGTCCACTGGGACAGAGCAAATACATAATGATTCATGTTTATACCATCAGAATGTCGAGTAAAGTCAGTAAAGACAATATTAAACTGAACTGTGTTTGATGTGCTGTACCTGTGACAAATGCTGAGTGGTGGTACCCACAGGACACCCACATAACCGGTGCCCCAACATTCACCTCTTTGGGTTCAGTTGCAAATCCCTCATCCCCCAAACCGATCTGACCCACAGAGTTGTCTCCCCACATGAACAACCTCCCATCCTCTAACAACATACACACAAAAAGTGGAAAATCACATGACACAGATATTGTGTATAACCAGAGATGGGCAATAAAAAGGAACAAATACTCTTGAAAAAAAACGAAGTCATTGAAATAATTATACTTTGTTACTATACTTTTGAAGTAATGTTTGTGTCTCTATATTTTCCATACTTTTATTTCCTGCATTTTGACACTAATATCTGTAATTTCTTCTTACATTTTCAGTACAGGCTTGTTATTTTAGACTTGCTACATTTGAGGGGAGTTATTGATTGTTACCCCACCCCTGAAGAGGAGGCAAGGAGTATTGTTTTTGGCTCTTTTTTTTTTTTTTTTTTTTTTTTAAATTAACAGTCTAGCAGCAAAACTATTGGTTGATTTTTTATGAATATTTAAAATCTTTTTTTTTATTCCCATTTACTTATAATGGGCAAAATTTCAAATATCTGTAGCAGCAAAACTGTTGGTTGAATTCATACCAAATCGGGTTTATAGATTGCCAGTGACCCAGAATAGATGTCATTACATTTTAGGAAAAGTAGGTCAAAGCTTACATTTTTTCTGAATGTTTAAACTCTTTTTTCTTCTCCTATTTACTTTTAATGGGCGAAATTTCAAATGTCTATAAAACATCAATTTTGTTTCAATTTACTTCAAACCTGGCACATATATAGAGTCAGTTGATATGCTGACATCAGCACATGCATAGACATGATGACATCAGCTGGATCGATGCCAAAATAAGCTATAATATGTGCAAGGGGTGGGGTTTGTTGTGCCTGGCACCACTTGTTTTTATTTTGCATCATTGCATGCTTTACAGGCATTTAGATTAATTTCAAAATAAATGGAAGAATAAGAAAGGAATGACTGAATGATGTTACATAGAAAGGATGATTCAATGATGTAGCAAATCAAAAATGATATAACAGGAAAGTCAAAATGGACAAAAGATGGAGAAAAGAGAAGTTACAACTTATTTCCACTATTTTGCCAAATTACCACTATTAGTATTACAAATGTTGTCTCATTTTATATGAAGTTACAATGGTTTTAATAGGCTTGACATTATATTAGCATGGTGTGAAGGTTCAGTAGCTTTGCACAGAAACAGTTGGTTGAAATGCCATTCAAACTGAGACTTTTTACTTTTATACTCATATGATCTATTGGCAACTCTACCTTTATAAGAGTTTTTTTTTGTTTGTTTTTTGTTTTTTTACACAAGTAGCTGTACTCCTACTTGACTAACCCTAACTAACCCGAGAACATGTGTACTTTCACTACCTCTGCATGTAACACAAACATAATTCAGGCTACTAGAAACACTTGTCAGACCTGTTAAGGCGGCTGATGTGTGGCATCCTGCAGAGAGCATTTTGATTGGTGTGTGATCACAAAATTGATGTAGCGGTTGAAAGGATGAAGTGTTGTTACAGTGGCCCAGACCAAGCTGCCCCATGTGGTTACTGCCAGCTCCATACACACTACCCCACCCTAAGAGTATGAATCACATATAGGAGGTAATAATTCTGAGTATCACTGTTAGGTTTTACGTAGAAAGTCAAATAACAGTAATTGTTTTCTCAGTGTCTTACATGTGCAGACAATTGTGTGATCTTTGCCACAAGCTGCAAGTTTCACCTTCTCAGACTTAAAGGCTGAAAAGAAAATACAAAGACATTATACTGGTTAGTGAAAACACAGATATTATAGTTTCTTCAGCAGTGGGGAAACGCAATGTAAGACCATTTACTTAACCCATAAAGACCCAAACATCCACCTGTGATAAAAACCATCTACTGATCTAAACCGATTTTTTGATCCACTAATCCTATCAATCCATGTCAGTAATTGGTGTAGAATACAGTTATTCATCTTTTCATGGTCATATGACCCATTTGGATGTTCAGAGGCTCTGTAGTTACCGTGGAAACACCATCATCTTAGACAGCATTGATTTACCAGTAAAACCCATGGAGTTGGATCAATGACAGTGGATGGAGACACTGGATTTATGTGAAAGATATATTTTGTTTTTTTTTTTTTTAAATCACTTTTTCTCTATTTCTGATATAATAACCCTCTACTTTAATCTGAGTTTTAATGAACATCTACATGATCAGAGAATTAAATATAGAAAATACCTGATTTTCACTGAAAAAATGCAAAATACAGAGGATAATGTAATAAATAGTGAAAAATCACTCAAATAGAGAGTAAAATTGATTTGGGTTACTACCATAATAGTAGCACTGGGTCTTTATGGGTTAAGTACTGCAGCTTTAAGTATTAATATGAATTTGAGATACTTTACTTGAGTTTTTCAATTCATACAACATTATATCTAAGTGACAAATATTGAGGTTTTTACTCTACAATTGTCTGCCAGGTACTTTTCTAATGTCAGTTTCTAACTCTTTCCTGTCCAGTGAAAATCCTGTTTGTGACAAATTGAAGGATAAAGTGAATTTCTTCCTCTTGAGCTAAATAAACCCTCCTAACTTGCTGGAAAGCACATCATCTCAAAGCAAGCCTGTTTTTAAAGCTCATCAAAAGTTAACTTTTTAGACATACATGGTTCTCATGGGACAGCAACACTACAAAGTATATCTTGCTGCATGGCTGTTGATTAAACTGCCAATATATAAACTAATCCAAATATGTTCAGCCTTAAACATCTACAGGAATAAAATGCAATATATTCAGTACCACAGCGGAGAAATGAATCCAAAACAAATATCATATGTAATAGGGATGATTTTAACGCACGACTGCATTTTGTTCTACTGAAAATTACTGACATACTTTAACGTAAGTGTGATTTTTCATGCTTAACCTCTGTTAGTAGTGAAGAATTTTACAAAGCGGTATTAGCACATTTACTTAAGGAAAGATGACTAACCTTTCACAGAGGCAGGTTTAATGGCAGCAGGTTTGAAACCCAGTCCCAACTGGCAGCAAGAATTACCACCAAACACCAGCAGCCGGCCATTTTCTGTAGAATCATAATATATCATTGAATATATTCAGAGGCAGAAATGATGTCAGGATGATCTGCTGAATATTCATAGAGTCGTGTTCACCTGTGATAACAGCAGTGTGCTCTCCACCACAGGATATGTGCACTGGATGGTCATTCTTCAGCCAGAATTTCCCAGGCAAGTTGTCGGCAAAACTGCTTTTACCAAATGTGTGGATGCTAGTCCCTATTTGTAATAAAAAACATGAGAAAAAGGAGTGTTATTATTTTCCCAGGTCTCCCCCATAACCCTCAATGTGAGTCTGGTGATATAATCACAGATGTCTTCTCCAGATTCAGAACACATGAATTTGCCCGTCCCAATGATTGAAACATTCTGCCTGCCTTTACCAGCTTTCAGTCAGTATCAATATTCCTAAAATCATCATCATGTGTAATATTCTATTGTATTAAATGCATCAAACTAGTTTTATGAATTGCTATGGTGGTGCAAAAAGTTGATTTATTTAATATCAGTCTAAGGTATTAATACATCAGATATTGTGAGACAGAAGCTTGATAACTATGAACAGTTTTTACCCTTTTTTGTAGATACTAAAATATGAAAATACTATAAATATGCACTTTTTACTTTCAACCAAAATAGAATATTCACAAAACAGATGATGGAAATTGAAGGATGGGGCAGATATTTGTATTTTATTTTGTCTCTTTCATTGTATTTTCCAGAAATTTTCAATACTTTTGGATGTAAACCTACTTTTACACTGCTTGAAATAATGTCAAAATATGGGACATTATTTCAACATGTGACAACAAGGAGCAAGAGATAAAAATCTGTGTCATACTACATAAAGTAGGGCACCTGATCAATGCAGTGTGATATGGTTTGTGCTTCCCAAACAAAGACCCAACAATAGACAGAGGAGAATGTCATGTCTATGCATTTGTGGATTCTGTAGGTTTAATACTTAATGTCAAAAGATGATCTATAGGAGGAAAAAAGTTCCAAAACAGCACAAAATGCATTAAATCCTTACATTTATTAGATTTTGTCGCTTGGTATCTGAATTTTATGCTTTCATAAACATAAATAAAGACAGTTTTATCATACATAAAATAGCCTTTGGTGCCTAAAACATGCAGGAGTGTGGAACATATGAATGTTTGTCATGTTGGTTTTAGATGCCTGAGGAACATAAATGACTCTACTCCACAACACTGCAGAGTAGGATGACCTAAGGCAACCTTAACTTCCTCCTGTCTACCCTAACACCGGCTAAATCCCAGCCCAACCTGCTGTCAACCAGATCTGCAGCGATTTAAGCAGCAGCACCAGGACAGAAATAGCAACAGGTTTACCAGACACAGACTGTGTATAACCAGTATCAAAGATGCATGAGCAACTACTGTGTTACCATCCATACTAGTATAAACAGGCACTCTCACCAGGTATGTCTGCATCCGTCTGTCCTGTCATCTCCACTGCTCCTCACTCCCTGCCCTTCATCCTGAGGTGCAGATTGACTTCATGACTTCAGGACCGGAAAGGAGGAGGAGGAAGAGGAGGAAGAGGAAGAGGAAGAGGAAGAGGAGGAGGAGGAGGAGGAGGAGGAGGAGGAGGAGGAGGAGGAGGAGGAGGTGAGAACACTCTACAGACCAACTGATCTGCATCTAAACCAATCCACATTTAGTATTTTTCCCCAAAACTTTATTCAGCTGAACTCAGCACTATCTGTCTGTTTGTCAAGTCTGCTATGGCAACCATAAAAAAACAAATATTCTTAAAATAGTTAATCCAAATGTCTTGTATTAAACTAACTAACAAACTAGATAAATAAATGAACTAATAAATCAATAAATCATGTGGGATAATTCCAGTAGGATTAATATTCTTAGAGTGAGAAACTGTATAAGCAATCTCACTTTTTAACTTTTTTTTTTTTTTAAATCTTGTTTCTCTGTTGTGATAATATGAAACCATTGCTTTACTTTGTCACTGGTTAGCCTAGTATTAAACTGATTATCATGTAGGCTATAGATTCTTCTAAATAAAGGAAACCATTTCTTGTTTCTTTTTTCATTTTTTTTCCTTTTTATTTGATCTCGTGTTCCATTTCATTTCATTTCATTTTTTAAAAAGTTTTTAAAAATTCTTTTCATTCCTGGAACCCACACAGGTCTGATCAGTAGAATGCTTTATGATGGGAAGACGCCTTCTGATTCTGCATAAATATTTTGTAAATAAATGATTTGTGTCATTATAATACTCGTATATTTTATTAATACAAAATAACATAACAAATCCTGTATGAAAGTAATAAATGACCAAATAGATGCGTATTTTTGCCCTGTAAGAGTAATTTTAACCCTTTCATGCATGGCGGTCACTCCAGTGGACGTCTATTCTCCAGCTGTTCTCTTGTATATTCATGGGTTTTGTTGTTTTAGTTCCATATCAACCAACACAGTGGACACTTACGAGGGCCGTTCAATAAGTTCATGGCCTCACCCAGAACAGAACAACACAGACTGATAATTTATATTTTATTTTTCAACATAATCTCCATTTACAGCAATGCACTTGGTCCATCGATGTTCAAGCATCACTATCCCATCACGAAAGAATGTAACATCCTGTATTATAACAACCAGTATTTCTGGGTGAGGCCATGAACTTATTGAACAGCCCTCATATGCACCATCCCATACACTGCAATTCATACCATTACTGTAACTTTGCTGTTCTTGATAAACCTGATCTGCAGAAATATGTCTGTGTGTAATCAAGTGCTAATTGTTTCTAGACTGTAATGAACAGTTTTCCCTAAACAAAAAGTTTTTTCTGTACATTACCTCCATGTAGTAAGTAATAACTAGTATTTGAATATGATAAAATGTGAGAAAACATCAGATTAGCTGCATTAAAAATGTTTTTATCTCTTAGTTTTCACACAGTGTAACACTTTCTGATACTGCGTATTAAATACATGTATCTTTGATTCAAAAATGAAACACAAGGTGTCCATCTGAGTGGACATTTTTGTAACTCCATCGAAAATAGGTTCATTAAAAAAAAATCAATCATATTGTTTTTTTCATGCCTAAAGAGGAATTAAAACCACGCAGGAAAAAAAAAATCTTTACTATAGTTCTTCTAATTCATGCATGAAAGGGTTAAAGTAAGAGTTCAAAAAAAAAGACAAGACAACCCCGTCTCAAACGTCTGAAGCCACGCCTCTTATCACTCTAAACGTGATGATGTCATCGAACGCCCCGTTGCTGATTGGCTGAGCTGCTCTGCTTGTGGCTGCATGCTGTCGTATCAGACAGTGAATGAAAGTTTCTTCTCTCTGATGAAACCACCACAGTACGTTACACTACAGTTAGATATTTTTCTACAGTTACAATGTCATCCAAATTGTTTTCGGTGAATAGTACACTTTATAAATGTTTGAAGACTGTTCATAACGGGCATGCGCAAAGATTTAGGTAAGAAACTCTACCTTAATGTTGACAGTCACGTTTATGGCTCAGTGCATAATTTGTGCTCAGGTGAAGGAATAACACTCCTGTTATTAATGTGTTGTACCCTTTAGCTCCGGAGCTGCCTCTGCTGTTAATTTAAAGGGCCGTAGTTGTCTGACTCTGAAAGATTTCAGTTCAGATGAGATCAAGAAGCTGCTGTGGATGTCAGGGGATCTCAAACATCGGATCAAACATGAAAAAGAGGTAGAATATGTTAGAGAACTGCAGTGTCAGTGTGTCTGTAAATGCAGAGTTTTACAGTAGTATCTCTGAGTTGGGTTGGGTCACTTCAGGAAGCTGATTCATTCTGTTTCAGTATCTTCCCCTTCTGAGAGGAAAGTCACTTGCCATGATATTTGAGAAGAGAAGCACCAGGACAAGAATGTCCACAGAAACAGGTGTGTGTTTGGTACTTACACAGTGCCATGTGGTTCAACTCCACACAGATGAATGAATGACAGACTGACAGTGTAAAAAGTGGGTCATTACAGGCAGTTTGTGTGTGTTTGGCCGCATTGATGAGGATAACCCTTACCTAGATGTGTTTTCTTATACTCTAGCTGGGATGAAATTCATTCCATCCATCTGCATGTCTATGTCCATGTTTAGATAACGTGGACACAAAAGAACTGCTGAAAAGTCACTTTCCTTCTGTTCCAAAGACAAAACACTGTGGGCAGCAACTCCCACTGCTTTTTTACCCCACACTACTGACTGCAGGCATATCCATGTAAACAAATCATACACTTTAAAATTATTCCTGTATTAACCCTTTCATGCATAGTGGTCCCTACAGTGGACAGTTATTCAAAGCTGTTCTTTTGTATATTCATGGATTTTATTGTTTTAGTTCCGTATCAGCCAACAAAGTGGATCATCCCATACACTGACATTCATACCATTACTGTAACTTTACTGTTCTTGATAAACCTCATCTGCACTAACATGTTTGAGCGTAAATCAATTACTTGTTATTATTATGAGACTGTATTTAACAGGGTTTTTTTTTTAAACAAAAAGTTGTTTTTTTGCGTATTATCTCCATAAAGTAATTAATAACTAGTATTAGAGTATGTTAAAATGTGACATCAGAAAACATCAGATTAGCAGCATTGAAAAAAAAAAAGTTCATAGTTTTCACACAGTATGTCAGTAAATACATGTTTCTTTGCTTCAAAAATTAAACGCATGATGTCCAGCTGAGTGGACATTTTTGCAACTCCATGAAAAATAGGTTCATAAAAAAAATTTTAAAAAAAGTTGAATCGCATTGTTTTTTTCATGCCTAAAGAGGAATAAAAACACTTAGGAAAAAAAAATCTTGATTAGGTTCTCATAATTCATGCATGAAAGGGTTAAGTATCATGCAAAAACCTCCATCTCATCCATTTCAGTTCCTATATTTGTGTTTGTCACTGAAATCAAAATATTAGACTATTTATCTATCATATACACATGCAAAAATGAAAGGAGGAAGAGAAAAAATAATAATTGACCCTGATGTTTTATTTACAACATAATCATTATCAGGTGTTGCCTTTTATCCCACTGTGAGGCAAATTAATCCAGTTAATGTCTGATAAATGTTCTTTTCCATTTTACCAGTGCTGATTTTAAGTTTTATCCATTCATTTAATGTTGTACTCCAGTGCAGTAAACATTACCAGGAAATAGTCTTTTTACACCAGTAGAATGTTCAAGTGTCTTTTCACCATTCTCTATGTAAATAAGTAAGGAGAGGATTATAGTAAAAAATTGCAGACTTCACAATGTGGTTGAATCATAAATTCTTCAAGCATCATCTGTCTTATACAATAAAACTTGTTTTGATAAAACTAAACTAGTCTTCATATCATAATTCCAGGTTTTGCTTTGCTTGGTGGACACCCATGTTTTCTCACATCCCAGGACATTCACCTGGGAGTCAATGAAAGCTCTACAGACACAGCGAGGTAAAAACAATGGATAGAATTATGTATTGAACTTGTTTATGTGCGCTGTTCATAGTAGTGGGAAGTTATTCAAACCAAATATCAAAATTATTAGAAGCACAATATTTGTAAAACATTATTCCAAACTAACAGAGAGCAACATCACTTAACCCATTAACTCTTTTTTTTTATATGTATTATCAGATCGTAATTAACTGACAGTATATCTTATTTTAGTAGAACTGATATTTAGAATATAATCACTAATGCATGATTTACAGTGGACAGGTATGTTTTAGATTTGAACTAAAATGGTGTAATTTCTTAAATGAATCATATTTTCTTTTTGTGGGAAGATTTTTATGGACATATTTATACTAAAAAATATTTACCATTAAAGTGGAAGGTCATTAACAGTTGTGTATCTCAAAGTAAATGATATGGAATAAAAATACACTGTTTCAAAGTTGTGCTGTAGAATATTTATATAAGTAACATGAAAAAAAATCCCTAGTTACTGTTACAATAACTCATGCCAAAAAGGTTAAAATGTTTTTTTTTTTCTTTTCATTTCTATTTGTAATTGTTTTCCCAATGAAATGTGGCATATTGTCAAAAAAGCCGTAACTTTATTTATTTATTTATTTATTTTCAGGATTAGAGCAGTGTTAGCAAGTCACCCACTGCTGCCATAGAAAAATATCAGTGCTTTCCTTATGACCTTGTTGAGTCTCCACACATTGTCTTATCTTTGAACACTGCAGGGTCCTCTCAGGACTCTGTGACATCGTCTTGGCACGAGTGTACAACCACTCCACTCTGGAGGAGCTGCATAAAGAGGCCTCCATCCCCATCATCAACGGTCTGTCTGACCTCTTCCACCCCATCCAGATCCTGGCTGACTTCCTCACTTTACAGGTATCTCACAGCCGCAGTTTACTGCCTTCATCCTGGACATCTGAAAGAATAGTGGTTTTTAAACTACTGCTCTGTTTTTCTAGGAGCATTATGGGTCACTCAGTGGACTAACAGTGAGCTGGATTGGAGATGGTAACAATGTGCTCCACTCCTTCATGATGACTGCAGCCAAACTGGGAGTTCATCTTAAAATTGCTACACCCAAGGTTATTTTATTACCCCGCCCCCCGAAAGGGAGGCAAGGGGTATTGTTTTGGTTTGGTTAGATTCTTTGTGTGTTAACGCTTTAGCAGCAAAAGTGTCTGTTGAATTCATACCAAATTTGGTTTATAGATTGCCTGTGACCAAGAATAGATCTGATTACATTTTGGGATCAGTAGGTTAAAGTTACAGATTTTTATGAATTTTTTAAAATCTTTTTTTTCCCCATTTACTTGTAATGGGTGAAATTTCAAATTTCTGTAGCAGCAAAATTTTTGGTTGAATTGATACCAAATTTGGTTTGTGGATTTCCAGTGACCCAGAATAGATGCAATTACATTTTGGGAAAAATAGGTCAAAGTTTCAATTTTTTATGAATTTATAAAATCATTTTTCCCCCTATTTACTTATTAAGGGGCAAAATTTCAAATGTCTGTAGCAGCAAAACTATTGGTTGAATTCATACCAAATTGGGTTTATAGATTGCCAGTGACCCAGAATAGGTATGATTACATTTTAGGAAAAGCAAGTCAAAGTTGAAATTTGTTAGGAATTTTTTACATCCTTTTTTTTCTCCCATTTACTTATAATGGGCAAAATTTCAAATGTCTATAAAAAAATCAATTTTGTTTCCGTTTACTTCAACATTGGCACATATATAGAGGCAATTGATATGCTGACATCAGCACACGTATAGACAGGATGACATCAGCTGGATCGATGCCAAAATAAGCTACAATACATGTGAGGGGTGGGGTTCGTTGTGCCTGGCACCACTTGTTTGTATTTGTGAATTTGACTAGTTGTTGTTTAGTTTTAATGGTTTACTGATGCATTTTTGGAATTGTTTTTAATTCAGTTACTTAAATAATTTTTTCATTGTGAGACTTAGTTTTAGTCCCAGTTTTCTATACTGTTATATAGACTATAATAAGCATGTTGCATTCGTTACACTTAGTAAGCTGTTCTTTTCTTAGATGTAGGTATTAATAGTTTTCAGTCTGACAGGGGCATCTCATCTCTGCAGATTCTGCTTGTGAGAGATGGAGGGAAATCAATATTCCTTTACATGATCAATCCTATTCATAAACTATAAACTAGACCTTCCCTTCCAGGGGTATGAGCCAGAGAAGAGCATTGTTCAAGAGGCACAGCGACTCTCCAAACAGGTTGGGGCTTCTTCATGTGTATTTATTATAAAGAGTCATTTTTCTGCAAAGAGGTCTTTACTTATGAATATGTAACATGTTAATCGTAGCATGGGACCCAGCTCGTCTTGACCTCTGACCCGATGGAAGCAGCTCATGGCACCAATGTTTTGGTAACTGACACATGGGTCAGCATGGGACAAGAGGAGGAGAAGAAAAAAAGGCTTAAAGACTTTCAAGGTTATCAGATCACCATGCAGGTAATGAGGGATTTTGTATTATTAATTCATCTTATTCATATTAGTATTCATTATTTTATATTAGATTACACTCTATCTTGTTCCCATCCATCTTGTCTAGTTTAGATGTACTGTAGCTAATGGGCCACACACACTGTATATCAGTAGAATTTCAGGTCATTGCCTGTGTATAAAATGGTCCCTTATAGCAGCCTTACACAGTAAACTAAACAGTATAATGCAAAATCAACAGTGTGAGCAGCTTCTGTCGGATAAGCATTTCGCTCTGGTTGTAAACAACCGAGTAGCATTTAACTTTCTGCAGACTGCCTATTTGGTGACATAGTCTAATTACAGACTTCATCCACTATGTAATTTTCACAGCAAGTTTGAAATTGAACCATGAAAACTGGGTCCTGTGAAATGTTTTTTATGCCATGAGATCACATTTTAGAAAATAGATGGGTGATACTATCGACAAATGTACGCTGCATAAATATTTTGGTCATTAGAAAGCATGTGTATTTGACAGATACGCAACTACTGAAAAGTTTTCGTTCATCTGTGTTTTCTCCTATACTTTGGATTGCAATGGTCCATTTATTTTATTTATTGCTTATTAACTGCCCTTTTCTCTCCACCAAAAACTACTTCCTGGAGAGAGGAACTGTCCATATAATGGTTGTATTAATGTTCATCTTAATTCTCTTTTGCTACTGCAGAAAAGCTGTCAAGTTGTTGGCCCATGATATAATTTATATTCTTCTTTAGTATTTGGTAACCTATATTATATTTTAACCTCTAGCCTTTGGCATCTTTCAGCATCTGACATCTTTGTTCTATCTCAGGTCATTTAATGGACTAGAACAGCTTAAATTGAAATAAAACGGGGAAATGTAGTGTATTATAAAACTTTTAACCATTAGTTGGTTCATGGCATGCCATTGGTTCAAGCATTTACACTGTGTAAATGCTTGAACCATATCTGAACCAAGATTTTACTCTAGTTTATTTCCCACAGGCTGAGGGGAGTTCAGGTTGTATGAGTATTTATGAAAAAGTGCTTTTAATTAGATGCATGTAACAGTAATATTATGGATTTGAAAAGATAGTGATGGATGATCAAAATATTTAAACCAAATAAATGCTAAATGCCCAGTGTATGATGGGAAATTTGATTGCCTTTTTGAATATCTTGTGTATGACAGCTTTATGACAAATATGCAATTATTTTAGTGCCAGTTAATTGCAGCCTTAACAGATTAAATGGAAGCCACCCAAGTTTTCCACTCAATAGTGATTAAAATGTCTGGCTGTGGTTTTGCAGGTCTCTTCTCCTTTATTTGATTGATGGATGGATGGATGGATGGATGGATGGATGGATGGATTTTTAAAATGGGACAGTTCGTATTAATGAACATTTACATGTAAATACAAGAAATTATAGCCATATGGTTAATTTCCATCTTGAGTCCCATTGGCAGGTAAAAAAAGGTATAAAAACTTAAAAATAACATAATACCGTAACTGAACTAAGACATGCAAAAAGAAAAAACAAGCAATAACACATAGTGCATGTAAACAAAAGCTGTGGGACTAAGGCAAGCCACCAAGCATTAACCTCCTAAGACCCAGCTATGGGTTTTCTGTCCACATTTGTGGACAAGAGTTTCACAACTTTATACAAAAAAAAAGAAAAGAAAACTGTCTACCACAAAGGACATTCCATAAAAATTTTAAAAACTGCATCTGAAAAACTGTTGCATCATGATGTTTCCAATATAGGCACTTATTTAATAAAAAACAAAAAAAAGCTTGTACTTTGCTGACATTTCCTGGGTCTTAGGAGGTTAATTGATGAAGGTTTGCACATGATTATATTGCAAATATCCCATTGTTGCTGTGACACATATCCCTCTAACACCATTACACACTGTTATTTTACATATACCCCTCTGTCACTATTACGCATAACTGCATAGCTCATTTTCAATTGTCACTATTGCACATGATAATATTGAGCATTTCTCTTAATCACTATTGCATGTCTTCATCACATAATTACACTATACATGTCCCTTTAACACTACTGCACAAATCACATTATCACTATTCCTCATAACCTTTTAACACTATTACACATGATTGTATTGCTCAAAGCCCACGTTTACCCATTTAAAACAAATTACACAGAGTCCCCAGGAACAAGCCCCATCAACAGACAAACTAATTACACAGTTATGATCACAGTTCTGATTTTCCAGTAGCCATGCTTTGAGATGTTTAGTAAGTGAGACCTGATGACAGGTTTGGACAGGGTATAATTCAATCTTTTGGTTCTACTACAGACAGGAAGTGTGGCCAAACCAGACTGGACCTTCCTGCATTGTCTCCCCAGAAAAATGGAGGAGGTGGATGACCAGGTGTTCTACTCCTCCCGCTCCCTGGTCTTCCCTGAGGCCGAGAACAGGAAGTGGACTATCATGGTGAGTGAATGAAGCTCTTTTACAAATTTTAACATGATTTTGCACATGTGACTACACTGTTCAATTTAACTTAATTGCAGAAATCTGTGCAGAGTATTTTAGTCTGTGTACTAATCAGCACACATCTGCTCTCTTTCAGGGTCTGATGGTTTCTCTTCTGACCGACTACTCTCCACAAGTCCCAATGCTCAAGTTTTAGACTCGGGTCTTAAGATGGAGTCATCTGTTAATTCCACATGATGATCACTTTGTACTCCAATTCCACATCCACATTTTTTTTATTTACTGTGATAGTCACCTGCTCAGTAGGAATTTCTCTGCTTAACACTTGGCAGAAAAGGATTCTTCATTTTTGTTGCAGTTTTTCTGAACAAAGTAACGTAAATAATGTAAAACATGTGTTCTCATGTGGTAACAAACAAGCTTCACAATCACAACTCTCCATCAGTTTCAGCACACTACCGATCAATTATAATGTTCAACATTTTAAAAAAATCACATAATGCATTACTAACGAAAAAAGTGATAAAAACTAAATCTTGGTGCTTGGTACTACTTTATGTCTTAAAGCGAGGTTACATGGTTATAGGGCAAAACCTCTATCTTAGATAAAACATAATTTTATGTATACAAAGGGATCTTCTGCATTTTCCTCTGTATATATGTGATGCTGCCTTAAAGCTTTATATGTTTTTCTTGAAGAGCCTGTGTTTCAGAGACAACAAATAATATTATTATGGATGTTGTGGACAGTATAAATAAACATATCACAAAGCTGTTGACCATCTGAGTGTGGATTATTTTGACAACTTGATGTGACTAGAGTCTATTTCTAATCTTTGGTGTAGCCAATTTAAATCTGTTTTTATTTCCACATTTCTTGCGACCAGTGGTGGAAGAAGTATATAGATCTTAAAAGTGCTAGTATTACTCTGTCTGCAAATCTTTACATAAATTAAAGTGTGTATGTATTAACAGCAAAATATACTTTGTCATTGTGCAATAAATTGGTCCCTGTCAGTGTTTTATTCATACACGATGTATTTGGATTCATAGTACTTCTGCTCTAATGTGTATATTGCATGTTACTGCTGTGGATGTTTAAGGATGAGCTATCTGGAACATCTTATGAGCTCATATTAGCCCTGTGAGAAGCATGTATTTATATAAAAAAAATAAAAAATAATTTTCATGAGCTTGAAAACTACAGGCTTTTTCCAATCCAGTCTGACTTCTTTAAAACAACCACAGAAACTCAAAGTATACAGTAAAAGTAATTATAAGCAAAATTATAAAATACTCCAAAACATAATAAATAAAATACACACAACATAATAAAATACAGTAATATAGAAAAAGGCTTTGTGACAAAATATTTGCAAATCTTAAGAGGGTTTTTAAAGACTTCATTTAGCTTGAGAAGGATATGCATGGTTTTCACTGGACAAGAAGGAAAACGTCATTATAAAAGTTGTCAGACATACAATATATAATAAAAATTTGTATATTTCAAGCTGTAGTGGAGTAAAAGTATAAAGCTGCAGTAAATTAAAATACTTAACCCATAAAGACTCAGTGTTACTTTTGTGGCAAATCCAAAATATTTATTTCTCTATATTTAACTTTTCTTAAGTGATTTATCACCATTCATTTCTAATATAACCCTCTGTGTTTTGCACTTTTTTCAGTGAAAATCATGTATTTTCCCAAATCTAATTACCCGATCATAGATGTTCGTAAAAATTCAGCATAACGTTTAGGGTTATTGTATCAAAAACAGTAAAAACTCAACAAAAAGTCACTATTTCAGCAAAGACATCATTTACTGAACATAAAACAAGTGTGTCCATCCACTATCATTGATCCAACTCCATGGGTTTTACTGGTGAATCAGTGTTGTAGAAGATGACAGTGTTCCCACGTTCACTACAGAGCCTCTGAACGTCCAAATGGGTCATATCTGATAACCATGAAAAGATCACAAACTACATTTTACACAAATTATTTACATGTATTGATAGGATTAGTGGATCAATAGGTATTAAACATTTTAACCCAGTAGATGCTTTTTGGTCGGTGATGGATGATTGGGTCTTTATGGGTTAAATAAAGTACAAATTTACTGCAGTGTACAAGTGAAATACTGTTTTTTTCCCCCCAACTTTATTAAAAACATTTGAGTATATAGTACAAAAATTTGAATAAACAACAAGATGTCGAAAAGGGAAAAGCATTTGAATATATAAGTTTAGGAAAAGAATACATAGATTTAAAGATACAAAGCATAATATACAGATAATAGTATAAAAAACTAAATAAATAAATAAAAATAACAAATCTAAAAAATATGAATAAATAAATACAACAGAGAGTTCAGTTAATATTAACCCTTTCATGCATAGTGGTCACTACAGTGGACAGTTATTCTCCAGCTGTTCTCTTGTATATTCATGGGTTTTGTTGTTTTAGTTCCATATCAACCAACACAGTGGACACTTATGTATCATTTTATAAACTGCAATTCATACCATTACTGTAACTTTGCTGTTCTTGATTGGTTCTTGAGTGGAAATCAATTGTTAATTGTTATTTTTTGCATGTTATCTCCATGAAGTGAGAAATAACTAGTATTAGAATATGTTAAAATGTGAGAAAACATCAGATTAGCTGCATTAAACATGGTTTCATTTCATTGTTTTCATATCGCTTAATGATATTGGGTTTTAAATACATGTTTCTTTGCTTCAAGAATAAAATTCATGGTGTAGCTGAGTGGACATTTTTGGAAATCTATGAAAAGAAAACCTCAATCTCATTGTTTTTTTCATGTCTAAGGAGTAATAAAAACACTCAAAAAAACAAACAAACAAACAAACAAACAAACAAAAAACCCTCAACTAAGATTCTCATAACTCATGCATGAAAGGGTTAAAGAATTGTTTATAAATAGCCAGGGTGTTAGAGCTTATTTTTATTTATTTATTTATTTATTTAATTTTATTTATTTATTTATTATTTTTTAAATTCTAAAGATTTAATATAATTTTCAAATTCCAATAGGAAGATTTTAAAATTTGGGTGTGTTTAGTATATTTATTTTTATGTATATGAAATTTTCCAAATAAGATGAACAAATTTACAACAAATTCTAAACTGTGAATATCATGTTTAAAATATGTAATTACATTTTGGGATGTTTTAGTTATCTTTTTATTACTTTTAGATATGATATATTTTTCAATTTTGGACCAGAAATTAGAAGAATGTTCACATAAAAAGAATAAGTGTAGAGTAGTTTTAGAGTAAGAATGACAAAAGTTACATATTTCTTCCACATCAGAAAATCGAGACAAAATAGCGTTTTGTAAAATCTTGAGATGTAAAATTCTAATTTTGTTAGTAATACAGTATTTATATGGTACAAGTGAAATACCTGGTTGGTCAGTCACTGTTGTTTTTATTTGGGTCATCAATGCTGAGTCAACTAGAGCGCGCCCCCGTTTGGACAAAGGCGGTACAGCATCTATTTTCTGATTGGTCGACTGTTAATGTGACGTTTGAGTGCGGGAAGCTTTGATCTCCGTGGGTGGTCCAGATGGATGAAAACGATGCTACTTCATTCATAAACACTGTCACCTGTCATTAAACAATTACACACGCTCACATTGACAGAAACAATGACAACACGACTATATTTTCATCCGAACTGAGCTAAATATACTTTTTGTATTCATCCCAAACACAGCCTTAGTTATTTTATTTACAAGGAGCGGTCTGTATGTAAGTTAGTTAGCCGTCCAGAAATGCTAATGCTAATGCTAAGGTGGTGAGTGAAGTCAGTTGTGAAGGCGACCACCCACACACACATACACACACACACACAGGCTGACAGAGTGGAGGCTGAGGTGGGAGGAGGACGCCATTGCAGCCGCAGCTGGCCGTCTGTGAGTCGGATGAGGAGGGACAAACGGTACGAAACTCTACCATGTCGAGGGACTTTCGAAGATTTTTCAGACTCGGCAATCAGTTACATGGTCACATTGTGGAAACCGAGAAGTAATGGATGGTTTGCCTCTTCGGAGGAGAAAATGCGGAGCCCCGACACCGAACCAAAGCAGGTAAAAACGGATTAGTGTGTTTTCGGGGGACAATGGGAGAAAGTTTGAGCTAACCTCGGCTAACTAACGGTGGTTTTAGCTACCTACCGCTAGCGAACTGAGACTAGTGGGCACAACATGAAGTCTAGTCAAAGTTAACTTGAGTCAGGATTGAACAGCTCTGAAAACAAAACACACTAATGGATACACTCTGCATGTCGACAACTTCAAATAAAAGACAAGTACTTGAGATGTCTGGAAAAGTAACACATCTCTGTAATTTAATGTTAACTAGCGCAACTTAGCTAACTGGCTCTTTGGTCAAATGAGAGACACATTTCCTCTCCTGCGCCCATAAAACTTGAGCTTTTAGTTGTGAAGGTTTTTACTATTTTAGTCACTGAATCTGGTGTAAAATCAGTCAAAGTAAAGCTTTTCTTGTGTCACTGGTTTTCGGTGCGCAGACAAATGCCCACAACTTTATTTCGTAATATTTTATTAGCAACAAAAGTAACAAAATTATATACATTGTTAGGGTTAGGGTTAGTATTTGCATGCTTCATATAGTTCCCCCTTTGGAATAATGCCATACTACAAATTGTGGGCATTTGGCTCTTTTTTCATTAAGTTTGTGGGCATTTGTCATGGAATCCTGGTTTTCATCACTCTTGAGAATAGTGAGAAGCTAATTACTCCTTTGAGTATCAGCAACAACACAATATTGTAAAAATATGCAACTTAGAGTAAATAAAATGGACTCTCATTGTAAAGGTACTACTGTCATTCTTCAGTCACTGCCACTGTTTAAAGCTAAGAATGAAAAGTAATAAATATAAAACTTTGTAGAAATGTGTTGTGCAATCATACTGCTCATATGTGTGCCTTTTAAACTGACCCCAACAACAACTACAGATTTTTTTTATTTTTTTTTATTGAATTCTGTGTAATGAACAGTAACACGGTGCACAGTGGGTCTGCATGATTCAGATAATGATAAACCACATATGATCTATACCACAACTAACCTAGCTCTTCCTGTTCATTTCAGTGCAATAAGAAAATTACATTTCCTGTAAACTGGTTCCTTTCTGAAATCCATCACAGTGAATAAGTCTGTCAAATGTTAAAGGTAATTTATGTGTCATAAGATCATGCTGCATGAGCGTCTTAAATCTTAGTGGTGTAAGAAGTATTCAGATCCTTTACTTAGCACTTGTACTAATACCACACTTTGTGATAATCCACTGCAAACAAATGTTCTGCTGTAAAACCTTACTTCAGTAAAAATATGCAAGTATAATCAGCCAAGTGTACTTAAAGCGGTCATTGTGCAGTAAAATGGTTGCTGTCAGTGTTTCACTGTGAGGTAGTAGGTTTTTGGAGTCATATTAATGTCTATGTTGTATTTTACTGTTGTAGATGTTCAAGGCTGAACTAATTTAACTACTTTATACAGTGTTGGGTAGTTTAATCTATGGTAAAGCAGCATATTCTGTTCTATATTCTAACATTTTATGTCAGTCATTGTTATGTGAGGACCATGTGTCCCTAAGGTTACGTTCAGGCTGCAGGAAAATGTGGCCCAAATCGGATTTTTTTGCCCATATGTGACCTATATCTGAACTGTGAAAGACAGTTTGAACAGCACAAATTCAATTTTTTTCAAATCCAACCCAGGCCACTTTCATATGTGGTCCTAAATCCAATATGTATCCGATATTTTGCAATGCGACTTCAGTCTGAACGGCCAGGTTGCATTTATCTGACCTTTATGTCACTGAAATGCGACAAACATCACAATTTTGCATCCCAGGAGTGTAACTTCCGTAAACACAGTGCGTGCCTGTGTAGTCATGTATTACAACAGGAGCTCTTTTGTGCATGTGGGTCACTTCAGGGTTGCATTGAATTTATACTCAAAACTGATAGAAGTCGCATTTAATGTGGAATATGAACGAGCACACAAAAAAATCGGATTTCACCAGAAAATTCTAATTGTACATTAAGTCCTGCTGTCTGATCGTAGCCTAAGTCAACTTTTCTTAAAAAATGTGTCTTTAGGTTTGTGTCAAAGCATTTTACAGCCAATTGTGGGGGATTTTAAAGACTTTATATAGTTTAAGAATTAGGAGAATCTCAGCCCATAAAGGAACATTTTGTCTTTCAGTTTCTCATAAACACTTAAAATCAGCAGGTTTGGACATAGTTTTCACTGGACAGGAAGATGATGAAAACCTGTGGTCTGAAAAGTAACTATTAGTAGATCAGTCAGTAAATGGAAAGTTATTGGCTACAGTTTTGTTAGAACATCAAATATTTGTTTAATCAAATCTAAACCAAAAATCCAAGAAAATTTGATCCCATCTACTAAAAGTGGAGGCTTTGCCTGTTTTCCTAAATATATGATTATATATGAACTTTCTCAGTGTGTCTGCTGAAACATGCATCGCACTGGTGTTTTTTTTTTTTTTTTTTTAACAGAAGATTTAGCAATGCATTACTAGTATCCTCATACATCTGTTTCCGTTTGTCCTCTGCAGCAGCCTCATACTGTTCCCTCACCAGTCCAATGGCCCAGTCTCTCACCATGAACACCAGTAGAAACTGCACTCCAGTGGGAAATGGTGAGGGTCTGGCAGCCCTGGAGTCTGTATCCATTGTGACCATCACACTCCTTGCCTGCCTGGGGAACCTCGTGATTGTGGTGACCCTCTATCGCAGGCCTTATTTGCTCACTCCCAGCAACAAGTTTGTGTTCAGCCTGACCCTGTCCAACCTGCTGCTGTCCATGCTGGTGCTGCCATTTGTCGCCGTCAGCTCAGTGAAGAGAGAGTGGGTGTTTGGTGTGGTGTGGTGCAACTTCACTGCTCTGCTCTACCTGCTCATTAGCTCTGCTAGCATGTTGACGCTTGGAGCTATTGCCATTGACAGGTTAGTGACAAACATGGACTCTAACACCCACTGCCTCATCAATACAAATACAACCATTAGTGACTTGAATTCACTTTTAATCTGCTAAGAACACTTTAAATTGTGTGTGAATTTATTGGTGTAGTGGTGTTGCACAGTGGGATGGAACCTGTTGCATATAAGAAATGGTTGAGGTTACGTAACAAAATGTTGGTGATTACAAAGAAGTTACATCTTTTAGGCAAGGAGCTTGTATGCAAAATATAATTTTACTCGATTGCATATGGTTGTGATTTATTTTGGTGATTGTACTTTAAAATCAAGTTATTCCAATCTTAATCCAAGTTTTACTGATTTTGGAGTCTCTTATTTCAGGTTAGAACTTTCAACAAAAAACAGTAATCAGTCTTGAGTCCTTTTGATGATTACACAGGACACATCTTCCTTAGAACTCTAATGGAGCAGAGCTTCACAAAAATGACTTTGTTAAAAATGCTAAAAAAAACAAAACAGAACAATAATTACTAAGTCACAAAAGCTTTAAATTAGCAAAAGCATGCAGTATAAACATATAAAAGAACATTCATAAAACTAAAGATAACAACAAACATTAAAAATAAAGACTGTAAAACTATACTAACCACAGGGGAGATAAAAGCCAGTTACAATCAGTAAGTCGTTTTAACTGCATACACAGAGACAATAAGTGTTGTTTTATATATATGACATCTGTAAAATATTAGCAGTGGTTGCCTGATTAAGTCTGTCATGACTAGGAAAAGTTGACCACAAACTCTACATTTATAAACTCTGCATTTATTTGTAAGTTGCACTGAAACATGCTCTATGTGACACACAATTAGGCATCAGAATAACTTTACTATAAAATAAACGGCAATAAAAATGAGAGGATTTAGTTTATTTAGTGTTTGTAAAACAGATTAAAATACATTCATGCTTACAAAACAGTGAAAGTTAGTTTCTGTCATGTATTTGTCTCAGGTCAATATGTAGTGGTTAAAGTTGGTTAACCACACATTTAAGTGGTGGTATTTTCTGGAGATTTTCCCAGCTCAAGTGACAAGCATTAGAAAGGCTTAAATAAAGTAACTGGACTTGACATGAATGCAGCATTTCTCTGCAGAGGTCACACTTCTATTACACTTTTTGGAAAAGAGAAATAAAACATTCATCATAGATACATTTATTATAATCTACTGAAGTCAGCCTGAAATGTTAGGGGATATTTAGTGTGATTTTAGAAGTTTGCTCAGTCTTTGAAATGTTCTACTCTTAAGTAATTGTTGTGAGTATTTTGTCCTTCTGTTTGTTTGTTTTTATGATAGTACCTGATGAATTAGTATGAAGTGTTTCAAATGATGTATTTTAAAATTTAACACAAATATTCACCATTTATCATTGATGAGCATGCTTATCAGTAATGTAAGTTATTTTTTAACATATTACTCTGTAACATCTATCCAGACAATAACTAAACTTTGACTCTGGCACATTCTCTAGTTTTGTCTAGTTTTGCAAATTCCGATGGTTAAAAGAATTAAAAAAGGCAGCACATCTCATATTTCAAAGTCAAACCACATTACACACATTCATTTGGTTTATATCTCACAAAAAGTACAAAAGACAAACATTAAAGTGATCTAATAAAAAATTGAAGGTTTTCCTTTTATTTCTCAAAGCTGGAAGTGTTTGGAAGTATTGGAAGTATTTTTTACAGATGTATTTCAGTTGAAATCAGGAATTACAAACAACTTTGAAATGTGCAAAAGGTCCTGCTGTAAATTTACAATACAACATACAGTCTGTGCTGTTCTCATGGTTGTCCTAATTACCTTCAGCACCTTTGGGGATTTTTCATCACAGCCCCCCACATTCTGCTCTGTTTGCAGCTTTTTCACACCCTTATTAGGAGGCAGAAATGCAAGCTTTAGCTTTGCCTCTGTATAACAGCCTCTGTTTGTTTCAGGACAGAAGTCTCCTGAGAAAAGTGTTGAGTTTCTCCACTGGAGTGTTTCCTCTAGGGATGTAATCATTTTGGAATTCTGGGCCAGTACTGATGGATGAAATAATAATTTGGCTGATAGCTGACACAGATACCACTTGTTTACTTTGTTTTCATGTTTCAGTTAAAGTCACAGTTTACAGCAATGTTCTTGACTTAATCCTTAAAGACCCAGAACAATTTTTTTTGCGACTTCTGAATTCATTTTTCTCTACATTTAACTTTTCCTCAGTGATTTATCGTCATTTATTATTATATTGTCCTTTGCATTTTGCTTTTTTTCCAGTGAAAATCGGGTATTTTTCTATATTTAATTTACGGATCATGTAGATGTTCATAAAACTGAGTGTAAATTTAAAGGTTATTATGTAAAAACAGAAAACTGAAGAAAAAGTGAATTTTTTTCAGTAAAATATATCATTAACTAAACATAAAAACAAGTGTCTACAGCCATTGTCAGTTGTCAAACTACATGGATTTTACTGGTGAATCAATGATGCAGAAGGTGATGGTGTTTCCTTGTTCACTATAGAGCTTCTTAATGTCCAAATAGGTCATATCTGATGATGATGAGAAGCTGAGGAACTGCATTTTACCTCAATTATTTACATGTATTTGTAGAATTAGTGCTGCATCAGTTATTAAATGTTTTAGATCAGTAAATGCTTTTGATCAACAGTGACTGTCAAAGTTTTTTTGGGGTTAAACTAACTTGTTTGGTGCCACACTCACCATAATAAGAGATGTACAGCGCAGTACAGAGCACGGGCCACTTTAGGCATGAAACTACTTACAAAAATACTGAAACTGACTCAATGCAACCAAAACAGAAGTGGAGTGCAGCTGCTGTCGTATGCTGTGGCTGTGCTGGAATCAGTCAGGAAACTCACAGAGCAGATAAACATCATGCATCACATTATCAGTCAAAGTCATCTTATTTGCAGATAGGAAAAAAGTTAACTATTCTCCGGTTGGTGCATCACTAGTTTCGTCTCTCATCCTAACAGATACTACGCTGTGCTCTACCCCATGATCTACCCCATGAAGATCACGGGCAACAGGGCGGTCGTGGTCATTGCCTACGTGTGGTTACACTCCCTGGTGGGCTGCCTGCCTCCTCTGTTTGGCTGGTCGTCTTTTGAGTTTGACTGTTTCAAGTGGACCTGTGTTGCTTCTTGGCACAAAGAGCCGGGCTACACGGCCTTCTGGGTCACCTGGTGCATTCTCCCGCCTTTCATCATCATGCTGGCCTGTTATGGCGTCATTTTCCGTGTCGCCCGCACAAAAGCTCGAAAGGTACATTGCGGGACAGTCGTCGTGGCCCAGGATGACAGCACTGGAAGTCAGAGAAATGGACGCAAGAACTCAAGCACCTCGACCTCCTCTAATGGAAGCCGGCGGAGCCTTATCTACGCTGGCAGCCAGTGCAAGGCCTTTGTCACTATCTTAGTGGTGATCGGTACTTTCCTCATGACCTGGGGGCCGTACGTTGGGGTGGTGTGCACAGAAGCATTGTGGGGGCAGGGCCGTGTGTCCCAGTGGTTGGAGACTTTAGTGGCATGGCTGTCCTTCTGCAGCGCTGTGTGCCATCCACTAATCTACGGTCTATGGAATAAAACAGTGAGGAAGGAGCTGCTGGGAATGTGTTTTGGAGATCGCTACTACAGAGAGTCATTCGCCACACGGCAGAGGACGTCACGCCTCTTCAGCATCTCCAACAGAATCACAGGTGGAAGCAGCAACTTACTTATCATTCAAGCATTGATATAATTGTCTGTGTGGATTTCTGATCAGTTCATTTTAAGATACAAAATCTACCAAAAAGTGCTGTTTAGGTGTGATTTCATGTGTTGTGTCCTTTCAGATTTGGGTATGTCCCCTCACCTGACGGCCATGTTGGCTGGTGGAGGCCAGCTGATGGCGCCTGGAAGCAGCACAGGAGATACTGGCTTCAGTTTCACTCAGGACTCATGTGAGTGTTACACACAGGAGTCACAGGGAACGGAGGAATAGTCTTGGTGTATCCCAAACCCCTGTGTCATCCTGTGTCTTCAAAACATTTTTTCTTGACATATCTGGGAAATGTGTTGAGGTCAAAGAAATATTTAAAGGACAGTTACTTTATATGCTGCTTCTGTAGGAGGCTTTATCTTCTTTCCTGTGTATCCTAAACCAGACATTTCTTCACGTCGGCTCAGATGACAGGACTCATTCACATATTTTCTCAGTTTGTCTCCTTTGCATATTTTCCTTGACTCTTGTCTCATTTCCTCAATGGGAGGGACTAAGACAGCAGGAAAAGTTGTAAGTTAGGGAAACATGGATGTAATCAAGTAAACTGGGGTGGACCCTTTGTGTTCTTAATAACATGCTAACCATGAACTGATCTCATAGACTGTCCTCACAGCTATTATCCAAGCTATTATACCAGGAAACTAGATATTTCTGTAAAATGTCAGACTATCATATTTACACATACCAGTTACTTAGTTTATCTCTTAACTTGAGTGTAACTGGGACTAAAATTTACTGTGCATGTTTTGTTCTGAGGGTTCACGTCCTAAAGTCTTTTTAGTTGAAGTGATTGTAGACAGAAAGAAACACAGCATCTGCAGATCCTTACACATTTCATGAACTCAATTTATAAATATCAGAGTTGGGGTTAGTTTTAATTTTTAATTTTGTGAGTCTTAATTTTGTCTTAATTCCCACAAATATTTTATCTAATTTCATTCATCCATCTTTTTTTTTTTTCTATTTTTTTTGTTTCAAATGCTTCTTTATGAATGTGTGTATTTCCAACAAATCTCCCACATCCCACTCATCCTTTTTACCTAACACTTAAACTTAAGCAAAACATTTATTAACCTAACTAACTCTTATAACATATACATTAAACCTACCTCTGCATAGGACCACATATATACTACTTAACTTTATATTTACCTACAATGCTTGAAAACAAAAATGACCTGGTCATGCTTTTGGTTAAAATTCTTTCAAAATAGGAAGAATATTCTAACATTTAAGAATCAGTGAGTGTTTAACATTTTTAATCTTGATAAATTACATAAATAATTAATTTCTTTGTTATAGGAATTATTTTATGTGTTAGTTTATGCGTAGATTAATTTACAACTAACACATAAACTCCACCATGTTCAGTTTTATAGTCATGCTCTTTTTCATTTCACTATGTTAAGCTGATATTTTGCAACAAGTGAGCTGGACTCAAGCTGCACCACATTACTGGCACTTTTGTTGATACAGTTACATTTTCCTCTTCCTATTGTGTCAAACTCAACTGTTGGATCTTTAGTAAAGGGAATTAAAGTCATACGTGACTTTCGAAAGCTGCAGGAGTTGCATCACACTCCTGAAGTTTTATTAGTCATATTCACATTCCTGTTTTGCAGCTCATGTATTTGTTTGAGGAAGTTATGGAGGCAGGGCAAGTAACGTCATGTACAATTTAAAGAAAAGTTCGATTACACAAGTGTGAGTGATCAAAATGTGATACACTTCAACATTTTCTTTTTTTTTTTTTTCTTGTATTTGTGATTATGGTGACCTACTGCTTTGGGTTACCTTTTGTTTTATCCGTGCAGGTACAGATGTGATGCTGCTGGATAACTTCTCTATAGATGGCTCCTCCCACCTGCATTACCATGGAAACCAGTCTGGGAAGAGGAGGAGCTCGGTCACCTTTGAAGACCAGGTGGAGCATTCCAAAGGTATCCGTCACGTCAGCGTTCAGAAATGACAGAGGGGAAACAAAAAACTCATAGAGGTTGAAACATGAGGCACTAGTTCAGTGTGAGACGTAAAAATCTAACTCACTGACACATGAATTTAGGGCTGTGTGATTAACCAAAATCTCATCTTCTGATATCAGTCATGTCACATCTAGATAATAAAACAGATCAGGAGAAAGCACATCTTCTCTAAATCCATAAGTAACTAATAGTTATTTTTACTGATGATTGATCTATCATTTATTTTCTACATTGATCACATAGTTGTCAGGACTGAATATGGGAAGACAGTGTAACGTGTTGATTCATATTTTACTTAACTCAGATGATCATCTCAAATGTAGTGTTTACTCTACAACCCACTGAACCTCAGTTTATTGCCAAAGAAGAGTAAATAACCTAGAAGATCTTAAAATCTAAGAAACTGGAATCTGAGGACTTATTTTTATATTCTAAAATCTTGATTAATTTAATAGTTGACAGATAATTCTTTGTTCCATCAAAGTCATGAGTAAAAGCCTATTTCTTATTACAACTAGAAGCACTCGGAGAGCGCAGACCTCCGCCAAGGCTGATCAGTGCCCCCCCCGTGGGCCCCCCCACGCCAAGGAGGTTATGTTTTTGCCAGGGTTTGTCTGTCTGTTTGTTTGTTTGTCTGTCCATTAGTGTGCAACATAACTCAAAAAGTTATGGACAGATTTTGATGAAATTTTCTGGTCTGCGCCCCCCCCGTGGGCCCCCCCCCACCCCCGATCACCACCAAAATTTAATCATTTCTTCCTTATCCCGTTTCCAACAAACCCTGAAAATTTCATCAAAATCTGTCCATAACTTTTTGAGTTATGTTGCACACTAACGGACAGACAAACAAACAGACAGACAAACAAACAAACCCTGGCAAAAACATAACCTCCTTGGCGGAGGTAATTATACTGTATATTCAAGACATTAAAAGCACTTAGATTTTTCTTGTTTTTATTCAGAATCATTGTGCAAGTTTTCAGTTAAGCTTATAACAGTGTAAAATATTGATGTATAAGATTAATGCACAATACCTATTATTCTGTCATAAGACTGCACAATATCAAACATGGAGTAAAAATAACAAAGCTAGTTGAAAACATTTTAGGTGAAAACAGTAAAACAGGTCTGTGGTATCCATGCACCAAAAGTACCTGTTCTTCCAGTTGATGGGCCATGAGCTGTTGTGAAGACACTGTCATCGCAACATTTGTCACTGTATACACTGTCCTCTTAGAAATTTCTTCAGTCTTCTCTGACACTACTGGTAATTTTTTATGTGGCTTCCTTGGGACAATGTCTACAAAGTTTTTTCACAATTTTGAGAAATTTTGATTTGTTAAAATTTTAGATGATTTTTGCCTCTACTTATGGTGGGCCATATTTTCATGGCTTATACAATGGAAGTGGTTAGAGATATCAATATAGTTACTATTGAGCACTGATAGGAAGTCATATATGGACTTTCATTTAGTTAGTTGAGTTGTCCTCCAGTGAAAGTTCCACCCACTTCTGTTGAGAGATGGATCTCCTGCATCAAGACCACAGGACTCTAACATAGCAGCAGAACCTGACAACCTCGCAAACTGAAGTTGTTATTGATTCTTGATAGAATGTGCCAGTGAGATACAGAGTCATTGGTCCTATTTTTTTTGTCTTGGTGGGCTGGAGGCCTTGATCCGGCTAAGAATTTCCACATTCTATGCCACATTCACCCACGTCCTTGTTTGTGCACTTTCATGGTAATCTGCTGTCTGCATCTTTTCTGTGCAGAGGTATGCAGAACGTCATCTAAGCGGTGAAAAACATCCAATAAACCATGTGTTTTGCTCTGCAAAGAGATAACCAATCGAGTGTAATATGAACAACAAATACATCTCTTCCCCTCAGACCACACTGTCACTGGTTAATTTCAACCTCTGAATACAGTTTGAATTTTGTGCCTTATAGATTATCTGTGCAGATTTCACAAAATTTTGACACATATTAATAAATAGTTATTATATTGTGCACAATATTCATATCAGCCTTTTCCTCTTCAGCTGAAAATAACAACACGTCCTCAGTCCAAGTCCATGCAGAGGTGCACAAATCCCTGGACAAGTTTGCCTCGTGTCTGGCGAAGGCTATAGAGAGTGACGCCAAGCTGACCCTCTTTGGAGAGGATTTAACTTCACCAGGGGGGCTGTTCACCACCAGGGCAGCACCAAGACCCCGATACATGGATGGTCAGAGACTGAGGTTGGAGAGTATCGATGAAGGGATTGTCAAAGATGACCGAGAGGAAGAAGAGCAGGATGTGGACGAAAAGCCGATCTGAACACACCTGAACTGTTCCCTGTGTGGGTACGTCACAGACCCTCCTCATTTCCACCCCCTTCATCTGCAAATACCATATTCTGAGACATGGTACAGTTTATGAAGTCTGGTCTCTACATGAGAGCTTCATACTTGAAATTATTAGGAAATGCTGAGAAGCAGATGATTCATTCCATGTTGGACCAAGTGTACGACGTCTTTTGTATCGATGATGTTAGCGAATAGGAAACTTTAACTACTGTAAACCTAAATGGTCTGATTGTTGTAGTAATATGTTTACTACTATATACTATAGGTGCCTTGTTCTTGCAGTTTGTGGGAACGTCATTGGAACTGGGCAGTTTAGGAAATATATCTTCTCTAAAATGTTTTCTAGAGAATAAGAAAAAGTTAGATGTTTCAAGCTCATATTGGCTCTTGTTCAAGTACAAACAAAACCTTTTTCCATGAACAGGAACCTCGTTCTGGTGTTGCCTGGTGCTAGAGCTGGTTCAGAGTTGGTTCAACAACTGGTTTCCTCCATGAGTCTCATCATTAGCTGCTACATTGGTTTTGTTTAGATTCGTGAGAAATTACATTAAATAATTTTTATTATGTGTGCTTATGTATGTGTATTATATGTGCAAGTTTCATATCTGAAAATATGAATCTCAGTTTCACAAAAAATAATATACCACCTCTTGAACACATAATTCAGTGTAGTAAAACAGGTTATAGAAAGGTTTGTGAGACTTTTCAAAAGTTTGCTTTACATTTTGTCAAAATTCAGCAATTAATCTGTCAGTTCTTTTCTTTTTTATTTAAATTTTTTTAACAGAGGTTAGAAAGTGATGAAAGTTTTCATCAGTGTTTTCCAGAGCCCAAGATGATGTAATGTTTTGTTACACATGCCAAAGATATTTGGTTTGCAATCTGAATACTATATATGAATATAGTATTTATGATTAAGAAGCTTTAATCAGAGACTCCAGACTTCTTTCTAAACAACAAACGAAAAAATAATCTTAAACTGGTTGCTACTCATTGATGGATGGAGGAATCTGGATAATTATTCAGCCTCTTACACCAACAGTTCTTGGTTGTTGCACCAGCTCTGATCAGTCACGGTTAGTGAGACAGAGCCAGTTTGAGTCTGAAAACACTACTTTAAGTGTAGAAATGACAGCGCAGGGCTTTAATGAAGAAAAAATATGAAAGGGAGAAGATGTTTGGGTTCCCTGTCTTCTAGAATAGCTGACAACTATGACTGAATAGGAAATGAAATGGTATTACAAGAAAAAAAGAATAATTTGGACAAGTAAATTTGAGATGCAGAGATGTGGTACTTGTTGCCCAGCTTCGAGCTCCATCACAGAACAGAACTTTGTCAGTATTATGGGTTCTGACAGAGTGGGATGTGTTATTTATCTTACTGTGTAGGTTCCTGCTGTGACACAGGAACAGTCCTGACATTTCATGAATATCTGCTTGAGAAAACTGTGGACACACTCCGTAATTGCACTTGACACATGCAGTTTGTACTCGTTTTAATAGAAACCACTCATTATTTTATGTCAGAAGGTGATTGTTATTGTGTTTGTCAGTGATTTATCGCGTCCATGGTAACATATTATAAATGAAGGCCAAAATGTCATCGTGTCATTTTATTAGCGTTTCAGATTTCATGATGAAAATCCATCGACAGCAAAACACGTTACGTTCTGTGTTATTATATCGGGAATATACTCATCAAGAATCTGGATTGCATCTGGAAGTGAGACTGGTCTTAAACTAGAACACTGTGTGAATAGTTGAACATGTGGTTGGTCTTTACCAGGAATAATTCAAGGAACGCAGGATATTTGTAAAAATGATACTTTAGCCATTTTTGGTGCTTCAGTCTTACCTCGTATTTTAATATTATGTCTGGATGGTACTACTTTTATAAGGAAAGCTATACGCCTGAGAAGAAATGTAACTTTTTCTACAATAACTATTAATACAAATATTTTGCATTACAGTTTTGTATTAAGATTCTTTTATTAAATTTTTTTCCAACAGTGTGTTTGTTGTTTTCGCTGCTGTGTGTGTGAGTCCCCTCTAATGTTTCCTCAGATGTCCATTAAATCTGAAGTCGTAGGTGAAAGACATAAGACACAAACATAATTCACACTTCCAAATGCAGGAGTTAAAACATTTTTGTTCTCAACTCTAAAATAGCATTAATACCTAAACATGTTTTTGTCATTGTAGGTGAGTCAGACACAGGTGTATAGGCAGGTATGAAAAACCAGGAAGAGTCATGGAGTTCAGCAGGTGAGAGCAAATGTCAGATGTTTTTGTGTGAAAGAGCAGACCTGGAGAACGGGAAGAACTCCTTGGTAGTTCTTCCCGGTTTAACTGGACTAGTTTATTTTTTATTTATTTATTTTTGTCCGTATTTGTTCTTTGATTGCCATTTAGTATTAACTTCCTATCTGTTTACCTGTTTGATGTATGTTTGTCCCTTGGCTGTTTATTGTAAAGCGTCTTTGAGTACTTACAAAAGCGCTATATAAAACCAATTTATTATTATTATTATTAGTTTTGAAAATGTTTCGTCTCACATCCAAGAGACTTCTTCAGTTCTAACAACTGCAGTCCATCTTCGCTTGGAAGAAAAGGGACACTCCTTCAAGGACAGCATGTCAGAATATTGGCCAGAGAAGACAAATGGTTTGAGAGAGGCGTCAAAGAAGCCATTTTTGTGAAAGTGGAAAACAGAGGTGGTGGTCTGAGACAGTACTTACCAAAAACCTTTAACACCATTTTAAATAACATTCCCAAACAGTGTTCAACCAACAACCTTCCACACCCGGACTCACCTGAAACCAAACAAACCCCCCCTGAAGGATTTGGACAGTGACCCACTCATCTGGTCAACGACCCTGAAACTGACGCACAATACCCATTAACGACCCTACCCCCAGGGTCACACCCCCGCCTTATGACCCTAACCTTTAAATTGGGACTAACACCCACACAGACCACCCCCCTGCAGGTTTATAAATCCAGTTTCCCCCACCACTTATTAGAACTGAAGAAGTCTCTTGGATGAGAGGTGAAGTCCAGTTGAACTGAGAAGAACTACCAAGAAGAATGATGACCTGGAGAAATGAGAACCTACACAGACATGTCTGAACGGTCACACCACAGGTTTAAAGATAACCGCGTTAAAGCATTATTTATTTTTTGAGTTGATAAATTGGCTCGGTTTGACCTGATGCTTGAAAATCAGTAACACTTAGAAACAAGTAAAAAAAATCTGAATCTTTGGCCTGAAAATGTATTAAAATGTCTATTATTGAAGTCTTAAACAGTGGATTATGAAGAGAACAGGACTTTTATGCATGAGCTGAATGAACTTCAGTCTCTAAATTGGGTTTTGGGGAAGAAATGTAAACTTTCAAGCCAAACTAACATGGAACCAATAAACAATCAAGTAAACTGCAACGCCAACATTAGAAGGATGTAGAAAAAATTAAATGGCAATTAATAAATTCATTTATTTTACATATAATTCTAAGACTTCTATGTTTTGTACTTCCCATCATTAACTGTCAAATAATAAAAGATGAAATGCATTTATAATGGTCTTGAAATTCATGAGGTTGAAACCTGTAGGAAGCATGTGTTCTCTTTGGAGTTTGTACAAGTATTTATTTAATGAAGTTCAACAAAACTGGAGTATTTGAAGTGAAAATTAAAAGCACTCTCAAAAAGTTTGAGAATAGCAACTACTCCTTTCCTATATTGTGATCACAGCAAAAAAAAAAAAAAACATATATATTTTGATATTGATGTTCCTTAGAAAGAAAGAAGATCCTTGTCTTAATCTTTGGCCAATAGCCTTCATCTTGAAAAAGTGAGGAAAACGATTTAATAAGATTTGCTCCTTGTCTCTGAGCTAAAGGAAAACCCTCAGTGGGCTCATTGGATGTTCCATTTGTATTGTTTGCATTCTTTTCTATAAAAACCTTTGTCAAAATTGGAGGGAAGGTGTTTTTTCTATTTTATTGATAATTATTGTATTGTTTTGCTAAAAGAAACTATTATTTTGTCCTTGATAAGCTTTTTTACATTAAATATTCCTTGATTGGAAATGGCATAATGCAACTGTTTTTCAGATAATTTTTTTAAGGGAAGAGGATAGCTTTTTGTTTTTTTAAGTAAAACTGTGAAACTCATCCTCTACAGATGATAAAAATGCATTGCTGGGTCTCAGGAGGATATTTTTTATATAAAAGAAAAGGGTTGCAGAAGAAACGATCCTGGTCCCAGAGAATCTTTGAAATATTTTCTGAAAACATGAGGGAACCACTTCCAAAACATCATCCATCCTGAAATCTGTCCCGTAACAGCGTCTGTGTGTGAAGTCGACTTGAAGACTAGATCTAGAATCACAGCAGGAATCTGTTCACAAAGTACTGGTGTTTATTGTGGATGTGGTTGTAGTGTTGAACAGCCATTGTAAGCATTTGTCTTTTCTTTGAGGTGCCATGTAGCTTTATTTCCAAACAATGTAAAAGATTAATTTAATGACATTACCCTCTGCGGAGAAAAACCACCGCTTTGTTTCCTTTTTCTTCAAAAGAAAAAAAAAAAAGAAAAAAATTAAAGCATTCTGCAAGTAAAACTGCCTTTAACCTCCTTACGCAACTCCTGGAGCAGCACATCAACACTTTTTTTTAGCTTTGTGCTACAAATTGAAAATGTCACACATTAACACTGATCAGAGCTCACGTTCTCCTAACAAAAGAATATTGCACGTTAACATCCTTGCACATCACTCGCCGTTATTCTCACACGTAATATATACTGACGTCCTGCCGCTGCATTCACACAGATGTATAACCTCATACAGAAACATCGGTAAGAAAGTCACCTTAAAAAAAACAGGGGGGCTAGAAATTACACTAGTTTTCAAAAGGAGGTATTCTACACTATACTTGTACAAATCTCAGGTTTTTCAAGTGCTATACACCAAGAAGAAATAGTGTTTTAATTCCAAATAAACAGGCCGGTGGGCTACTGCTCGTCCTCGTTCTCCTGGCCCGAACCCTCAGAGCGGTCGCCCTCCAGTCGATCTGCAGAAAGGAGAATAATTTTCAGCTTTATTTGCCAAGTATGTAAACACACAGGGGACAAGTACAACAGGTAAGGAAAGTAAAATAAGAAAAATACTATATCCAGTCGCAGAAAAAAGTATTAGACCACCCTTGTTTTCTTCAATTTTTTGTTCATTTTAATGCCTGGTACAACTAAAGGTACATGTGTTTGGACAAATATAATGAGAACAACAAAAATTGCTCATAATAGCTTAATTTCAGAGCTGATATCTATCCATTTTCCATGTTTTCTTGATAACCTAAATCACTTCAGTTCGTACATCAATATCTATGGCATTGTACTGACAAAAACAGTGCTTTTAGACATTCCATGTTTTCTTTTCTGTCTGTTTTAGTCACATGATACACACAGGAGTTAGTACTTGATTGCATAACCATTGTTTTTGATGACTTTTTATAGTCTAATAATTTTTTCCGTGACTGTACATAAAAGAGAAATAATCAGGACTGCAGCTAATGTTCATCTTCAGTGTCATATTAAGCCGTTAATAATTTCTTGATTAAGTCTGTAAAATATTCAAAAAGTAGGTACTTGGTTTACTTGTGTCAGGACCAAGGTTATTATCGTTAACGAAAACTAATGAAATGTCAAAAACTAGAATTGTAAAAACATTTTCGTTAACTGAAATAAATACTATAAACTATAATTAAATGAAAAAAAAAAAAACATCACTAACTGAAACTGTATTGTGTCTTTACTAAACTAACTAAAACGTATAAAAATTATGGATAAAATTCCCTTCATTTTCATCTTTGTCAATGTCGGATTGATATAAAATTGATTTATTTCCCTCAAGCAATTTTAGCTGCTGGCACCATATGATATTTAATGGTCCGTCACTTGTGGTTTACAGTCGTCTTCTGGTCCCCACTCTACCGGGAAACATGGAGACTAAAGTTGGGAGAAAGCAGCAGAGTCCTGTCTGGGATTTATTTGAATACGGCAGCGAAGAAGATAAAAGATATAAAGAAACTAAAACTAAGCATTTAGAAAATAACGAAAACTAATACAAACTAGCAAACCTGCTCTAAAAACTAATTAAAGCTAACTGAATTAGAGAAAAACAAGTCAAAACTAAACTATAATGAAAAATCCCAAACTATTATAACCTTGGTCAGGACGACAAAACAAAAATTTCCACAGCAGGAAATTTACCAGAACTTTACCCAGGCTGTTTAAAAACCTCAGCACATCTCCACCGAAATTACCCAGGAAAAAAAAAAAACTGAACTTTCCCTGAAAAAGTTTCTGGGGGGTGGGGTGGGGTTCAGATTCCCCACAACTGTTGAGGGGCGGGGCTATGTGTTAAAGAACACTGATCGGTGGAACATTCTTGCAGCGTTCTGCACTTACAACGTTTAAGCCTGTGTTTGGCTACAAATGTGTTTATTCCATTTCTGCAAGCTTCACTTCATTTGTGTTTTGATAATGGAGCAAAAAAATGAAGCTACAAGAAGTAGGCGGATGATGACGTCCATTTGCTGAATACATTAAAAAGAATTTCAGTGGGGCTTCGACCAAGTCCAAATGACCAAGTCAGATTTGAATGAATTTCCCAGAACTTTGTGGAGAAGTGGAAACGCAAACCACATAGAATAACCAGGAATCCTTTTATCCAGGTTTATAAATTCCTGGAAATGAAAGTTATTAGGAATGTTGGGGGAAAGGTGAAATTACTCAAACCGATACGATCAGTTACAGTCAGGTCCATAAGTATTTGCAGTGTGACAGATTGGTTTACTTTTTGAGACTGAAGTGTGGACTTCTACATTTAATTATAAATACAGTACAGTGCAAAAGTCTTGGGTGGCCTTTAGGTTTGTTGTTTTGGCATGTGTCTTTATATCTAACAAATACGCCGGAAATGTGCGCACAGTATTGAAACACACAAAATCAGAACTAACTAGTTTCTACAGGTGAAGTCAGTGTTTAGTGTGAGTATTCATTTGTTTTGTGAAATGCATAACCACACATATGCGTTTGTCAGTCTTTGTGGTAATATATCTACAACAATATACAGCATTGTAAACAGTGTGAAAAGCAAAAATGCAAAAAATATGAACATTACAGAACCTATGGGATCCTCTGGACAGAAAAGGATAAAACCCCATGAAGCCTCTGGGATACTGTGAAGGTGTGTGATATAACACACGATTATTTAAGAAAACATCCAGAATCCAGTCGACCTAAATCCAAATGGACGTCGCACTAAACGCTGACTTTACCTGCAGAAGCTGCTAGGTCAGATTTTGTGTGTGTTTCAATACTGTGGACTTATTTCCTGCATATTTGTTGTTCAAAATAAAGACACACACCAGCTACAACCCCACAAAAACAACGACATTAAAGGCTTGTGCACGGTACTGTACCTTCATTTAAGCAGGTGAAATCCTCAGTGAGATTAAAAGTCTGTTTTCTAAGAATGACCTGGACCAGGGTAAACAAACTAAACAGAATTAGAACTAGAGATGTAACAAGTACAAACTGTAGAACAGCGAAATAAGGAACAACATTCAGACAGTCATCCTCGGTAACAGGTACTAAACTGTGGGATACATAACACCTGAAATCAAACAGTCCAACACTGACAGAACTTCAGGTTTTAACACAAACAGAACACTGGATGAAACTGAAACGAGTCAGTGAACATCGCCTGTTATATGAGTATTTTCCTGTCCTTATCCGTTTTGTGTCACTGCTTTATGTTTTAGTCGTTTAGTAGTTTTAGTAGTAGTTGAGTAATTTTAGTTTTTATGTTTTGTATTTTTTTTTTGTTTTGTTTTCATACCGTTTTAACTCTCTTCATTAACTTTTGTTTTTACAGTAAAGGCCTTAGGGGTTGAAAATGAGCTGAAAATTTTATAGTTTATGTGAAGATAGTGTCTTAAATTTGATCAAAAATGCCTCAAGAAATGTCTTAAAAAGCCTCAAACCTGCAGATATATGGAAGTAAATCTGTGTCATCAGATTCTGAATTATAAGACACTGAATTTGTATCACTGAATTTTTTTTGCACTGAAATTAAGTATTTGAATTTTTTTGCACTGAAATTAAGTATCTGATTTTTTTTTCGCACTGAAATTAAGTATATCTTTTTTTTTTGCACTGAAATTATCTGATTTTTTTTTGCACTGAAATTAAATATCTGAATTTTTTTTGCACTGAAATTAAGTATCTGATTTTTTTTTGCACTGAAATTAAATATCTGATTTTTTTTGCACTGAAATTAAGTATCTGAATTTTTTTTTGCACTGAAATTAAATATCTGATTTTTTTTGCACTGAAATTAAGTATCTGAATTTTGTTTTTGCACTGAAATTAAGTATCTGATTTTTTTTGCACTGAAATTAAGTATCTGATTTTTTTTTTGCACTGAAATTAAATATCTGATTTTTTTTGCACTGAAATTAAGTATCTGAATTTTTTTTTGCACTGAAATTAAATATCTGATTTTTTTTTGCACTGAAATTAAGTATCTGAATTTTGTTTTTGCACTGAAATTAAGTATCTGATTTTTTTTGCACTGAAATTAAGTATCTGATTTTTTTTTTGCACTGAAATTAAATATCTGATTTTTTTTGCACTGAAATTAAGTATCTGAATTTTTTTTTGCACTGAAATTAAATATCTGATTTTTTTTTGCACTGAAATTAAGTATCTGAATTTTGTTTTTGCACTGAAATTAAGTATCTGATTTTTTTTGCACTGAAATTAAGTATCTGATTTTTTTTTTGCACTGAAATTAAATATCTGATTTTTTTTGCACTGAAATTAAGTATCTGAATTTTTTTTTGCACTGAAATTAAATATCTGATTTTTTTTTGCACTGAAATTAAGTATCTGATTTTTTTTGCACTGAAATTAAGTATCTGGATTTTTTTTGCACTGAAATTAAGTATCTGAATTGTTTGTCTCTGAATTCAACTATGTTCATAAATTTAGAATAAAAAAAAAAATTCAGATGCAAAAAAATCAGGTGCAAAAAATTCAGATACTTAATTTCAGTGCAAAAAAAGAAAAAAAAAAATCAGTGCTAAAAATTCAATGGCTTTTATAGTTCAAAATCTGATGACACAGATTTACTTCCATACAGATACCCCGTTACCCAATTTTGGGAACCACCATTTAATAATCTTTATTTATATAGCACTTTTCATACATTAAAAACTGTAGCACAAAGTGCTTTACATATCAGTTTAAAAATCAGTACCGCACATTTATAGGATGTTCTGAGAGTGCAGAGCACAGGAAGATAAAATGGGTTAAGCAAAAAATATTACATTAACCAGTGAAGACATTAAACCATTTTAAACACAGTCCCTCTATCTGTGGTGCAAACAGAGATTACAGAATGTGTGTCTCTGTCCAAATACTTATGGACTTGAGTGTATATATTATAAAACTCTATATTAGTGAATTAATGAAATCTTTATTTCAAACATGTAGAACAATATAAATAAATACATAAATACATAAATGTCAATAATTTGTGTTTGAAATGGAGTAGACTGAAGCAAAAGCTTATTCATTCCTCAACTCATTACTAATACACAAACTAAATTATTTTATATTAATACAATATGTACATATTTATATCAGTAAATATAATGATTATCATATATATAATTCTACATTATAATCCACTACATATGAACTAAATATAAACCAATAGAAATACAATATATGTTCTATTATAATTTAAAATTATACATAACCTTCCTCATAATTTATACTATAAACACACACACTATCTAAATTATGTTTCTATACAACCTAAAAACTATATTAGTTTATATAAATATAGAATATACACATGTATTCCACTACATTCTATTCCATCTTAATGTGCTGTCATTAGAGTTTAACATCCATCCTCTTCTAAACCTCTTCAGCAATTTTTTTTCTCTTTTTTTAACATAATAAAAGATTTCATTAATAATTGGCAACTTAATCAATGAATAGTTTCAGCTCTAAAGCCAGTGTGTAAAATGACAAACAACAACAAACCACTTATACCTGATCTGATGTGGTTGAGGGAGGCCAACATTCGGAGCATGAAAGACGCTGGGACTGTGATTGTGTTTCTCGTCTCCTCCAACATCAGCTCGTTGCGAGTGATCACCTGGTTGACAGCGGAGGAAAAATGTCAACAAGAGAGGCAACAAACAAGAAAAAGCTTAAGGTTTTGATTCTTGTCACTAATGTGTCGAGTCAAAAATGTTGGATTATGTCAAGGTAACATGAAGTTACAGGTTTTGGGAGGATTTATAATTAAATGATAGCAGCCTAAGGGAGTGGCTGACATGTTTTTCAATCAATAACAGAAATGAAAAACAAAATATAATAAACTAAAAGGATTGTTTTGCTTTAGATTCAGCTGTGGTGTTAATGCTGAGCTTTACTACGGGGATAACTGATGTTAATGGTTCACGGATTTGTTTTTAAATCGTTTTTTCATTGATCCCAATTTTTTCAGCTTCTAAAAATCACCTCACTCATAAGAGCTGAAAAACTAAACTAAACTGAAACACAACGCAAAATGAAAGAAAAGTGGAAACAGATGTCAAAACATTCACAGCAAAGGTTAAAAACTGAAAACAAAACAAGAATGTTCCCTCTTTAAAAATGTATGATGGTTGGTGAGGCTGGACTGTTTTTCTTTTATTTATTTATTTTTCTTTGAGTGTGTGAAGGTGTATGAGTGTGTGTGTGGTAGATGTGAATAGGTTTATACTGCTTTATATTATTGTTGTTTATACTGCAGGTGTGTTTCTCTGTTGAAAAACCCAACCAGAGGTAGGAGTTACAAACTAGCCAAATGCTATATGTCTGCTATGTTTTACTGCATTATCCCTGATGAATAAACTAATAAAAATTAATTTGAAAAGAACTTGACAAAAATTACACTAAAAAGAAACCACTCATCAGTTTTGTAAAATAAAAATATGGATAAAACTTCTGCATTTGGAAAACTGAAATTAAAAAAATAACAGATTACTTATTTCATTCATTCATTATAAACCTTAACTTGTTGCCATTGTGGTGACAAATTACAATAAAACCCCTCAAACTGACCTCATCTGCGAGGACTCTGTTGAAAGACGGCGACTTTTCCAGTGGCGACCAAATCTTAATATCATAGTCAATCCCTGAAGAAGCCAGAACTGAAACAAAACACAGAAGGAAACACCGTCACAGAGGACCAGGGTGGGGGTCTGAGAGGTCTGAGGTCCAGGGTGAATCTGGATCGGTCTGGGACCAGGACTCACTGGGGTCGTAGGGGTGTGGCTGCAGGCAGTTCACCACGTGGTTGTCGGCCTCGAGCAGCATGAGATGTTCTGCGGTGTGTCTGTCCCAGATGAAGATGTGGCCACAGTCCGAACCGCTCATCACAAAGTTATTACCCCAGAAACACGACTCCTTTATCTGGATACACACAGAAAAACAACTTTAACTTTATTTTACTTTAATATAGTTTTCCATTTGCATTAGGAGATCTTAGGTGGAATTCAGAGACAAATAGCTCAAAACAGTTTACACATCTTAAAATCCAACCATCAACATGTACTGTGGTATTGTCTGTACACCTTTTTACACTTATGTTTCTCCTGTTTTTATGCATCATATGTGTTATAGAGAGAATATAGAGAATAACAACAATAGGAAAACTTCTTTTATGAAATGTCTTCACATAATTTCTATAGGTTTTCACTTTGTTTTCTCTGAGTCTCTGTGTTATAGAGAGTCAAGACCTGCACCTTCCAGTTGAGCCCTATGGGACCTTAATTCATTCATTTATTCATTTTTCAAACTACTTGATCCCTCGGTGGGGTACACCCTGGACATGCCAAAGCAAGGCAGATTTATTTTTATAGCACAATTCATACGCAGGGCAATTCACAGTGCTTTCCAAAAATGGAAAAGAGACAGGTTAAAAACACACAATTACAATTAAATCATAATCAATAAAACATAAATAATCTATTAAAACAAAGTAAAAGAGAAGAGTGCAGATAGAACCCTTTCAGTTGTTCTATGCACAGTTGAACACAGCTGTTTTCAGCCTGGACTTAAACATTGTCACAGTAGAGGCCTGTCCATGTCATCAGGAAGACTGTTTCACAGTTTAGCTGCATAGAACTGAAACGCAGCTTCACCCTGTTTAGTCCTGACTCTGGGCACCAGCAGAAGACCAGTCCCTGAAGTTCTCAGGGTCCGAGATGGTTCGTATGAGACCAACATGTCACAAGTGTACTTTGGTGCTAGACCATGGACAGACTTATAGACCAGCAGAGCTGTTTTAAAGTCTATATCACCAGTTCATCACAGGGCTGACATATACAGACGAGCACTAGTTTAACTATAAGTGAATGTCTTCGGACGATGGGAGGAAGTACTGAAATCCACACAGACATGGAGAGAACATGCAAACTCCATACAGAAAAAAAAAAAATGGTGAGACGATTATTTACTATTTCATTTTATTTTCACCTTTTGTCATCTTAAAATTAAATTTTTACAATTTATGTAGGTTGTTGTGAAACAAATCAACTATCAGATTTTGAAAATATGGAAATAGAAAGAGTGCAGACCCAGTGACGTCATTAATGTCTAAGATGCTTCCTTATAATCAGATTATATTAACTTTGCCTCCTTTAATACTTGTTTACTTCCTTCTTGAAGAGCGAGGTGAAATATGCCGAGGGATTGGCCGTTTTAGGGTTGGTAATGCAGTCCGTTGAGCTGTTTCTCATAAAACTATATCAGGGGTGTCAAACTCATTTTAGTTCAGGGGCTACATTCAGCCCAATTTGATCTCAAGTGGGCCGGACCAGTAAAATAATAACAGTGAAAAAAGTACAATTCTATCATGATCAGGTTTACATCTACAAAGTTTCCTTAAAAATCTGAATAACATGAACAACTTGAATTGTCTTAAGAAAAACAAGTACAATTTTAGCAATATTCTGCCTCGGTTTATCAGTTTATCATTTACACGTGCATTACGATCGCACAAAACATTTAATAACAGGCAGAATATTGGTAAAATTGCATTTACTTTTCTTAAGACATTTCTGTTTCTTCATATTTGTTCAGGTTATTCACATTTTTGTACAAGTATAGTTTGATAATGTAAACATTTTGTAAACATTTTCATGTAATTTTACTTTTTTACACCAAAAAAAACAAAGAGAACATTTGGGGTTGTCATTATTTATAGGTTATTATGATTATATTTTACTGGTTCTGACCCACTTGAAATCTAATTGAACTGTATATGTCTGTATGTGGAACCTGAATTAAAATGATTTTGAGACCACTGATTGTTAATATCTTCAGTGTAATTTTTGCATTTCACAAATTCATCTTGCGGGCTGGACTGGATCCTTTGACGGGCCGGATTTGGCCCCGAGCTGCATGTTTGACACCTGTGAACTAGATGCTACTTTACCATCTTCACTGCAAACTGACTTGTAAAATTATACTAAGTAGATGAATAAATGTGTAGTTGTCTCACCGACCATTGAGAACCATTTTTTTGATATGATGTCCTATGAGGCACAGCAGAGGGGGCAGGTCTTCACCCATCTATTAATACATAGATATCTAAAATATCAGGAGGGTATCAAGTCCCACATAAAAATAACTGACTGCTAAATACAGCTTTTGAGCTCAACAGCACACATATTATATATTATTTTATTTCCCAGAACACTCTTGGATGTTCGGTATCGATCGAGTAAAGAAATAAGACTAAATATAGCTCAGATTCAGAACTACTGAACTTAGTAACAATTTCCACATGAATTTAACCCCTTCATGCCTGACATTACTGCAGTGGACAGTTAGTCACAAAAATATAGACAGGGGCTTATTGTGTATTGCTGGGCCATTCCATCCTTGGGTCTTTCTTACCTTTGTTGGTATGTGCTTGATGTTGTTTACCATTGTTGGTATGTAATTATTGTTGAAATATATTGTATTATAAGTTATGCTGACTATCATTTAGATAGCTACTATGTGTAATTTACATCGGTTTTCCTAATCTGTTTACTATCTATTATTTACATTATTAGGACTCTAAACAGATGTAACTTTATCATTAAGGAAGCAAAAGTAATGTGTTATGTTGTATAAATCAGAGGTGGGGGTGGGATTTAATAAGTTTCTTCTTCCCACTCCTTTTTGAGCAATACTTACTGAATTTATTCTGTTATTACTAGTGTACATGGCAATGGCTATATTGTCTTGATCACCTGATTTCATTAATGTATTTGCTCTGCTATTAGTTCCTTGTACACATAAAAGTTTTGGTTTTTCTTCTGCTCGAAGTAAATAAATGAATGACATCAGTTGTCAATTAAAACTACATTATTTGCAGTAATGACTAACTCTTAATTGTTGTGCCATTGCGTTTTCTGATAAGTGGTACGTTCACTTTACTGTAAATACCGCTGGCACTTGAATTTCTCCTCTGTGGAATAAATAAAGTCTTATTTTATCCTGATATATTGTTTAATGAACCCAAAACATGCACTTACAAATAAAGTCTCTAATAAGTAACATTTTAGGCAATAATTTGTTCAGTTTAATCCTCTGGTTTCTGTCATTTTGTGTCAGTGACTGAAGTTTCCCAGACTATAATCGTTGATACATGACATTCACCACAGTGGACAGTTACATTTTACACTGAAATATGTTTTCTCAAATCAGCGATATATTCTCTTTGTGGACAGAACTTTATGAATGTGTTTATGCTTAAAAAATTAATACCATTACATGTTCATTCAAATTTTTTAATTTTTATGTTCTTATCCTGGTTTTTTATCCCAGACTGTTTTTATCTTCTGGGCTTTTATTGTGTTTGATTGCATCTTGTTTTTATTTATTTGATCTTATTTATTTATTTTATTCTTTTACTTATCCATGCTGCTATACTAATGAATGGTGGAACACTGAGCACTTTTTGTCCTGTCTTTTTGTCCTGTCTGTAAGCTTGATGAAGTACCTGTCTAACATGTTCAATGTATGTCTTGTTGTAATGCCAAAGCAATCACCTCGACTGCAAAACAAATCTACCCACGAGTACAAATAAAGTAACCTTGACCTTAAACTGTTGATGCATGGAATCCACTACAATGAATAGTTGGATATTATGCTAAAGAAATCTATGTTTAATGTCAAAAATACCACTAGTTTAGCATCAATTCATGCATAAAAGGGTTGAAAAATCTATAACTTGAACAGAAGCTAAACTAATCTCAGCTCCAGCTATATTCTACTGCCAAAAGTAAGTAACTGTAGGAAAAGGAGGAGTGGGTTCGTGTGTGGTACCATTGTCCTTGAGTTGCGGTGGCCTTTGTAGACCATTTTGACCGAGGGTCTCCTGATATTCTGCGTTTCACTCTCCTCCATCTCCCTCCTTTCCTTCCTCCGTCGAAACAGCTCCTGAATGCGAGCGGCTGCCGAGCGTCTGGAAACACACGAACGATGACAACGTATGAATGAAATACGCAAACACACGTGGACACACAAACCCATGCTGTTAGTGTGGCTCATGAAAACCATGCGTCAACACTGGTGAAATTTATGCCGGACCTGTCGATTCAACCACAACAAGCTTTTAAAACAAGCGTCAAGCTAGAAAGCAGAAATGATGAGGCCAATGCAGCTTCACAATTCAACAAAACTCAACAAAACCGCTGTTATTATGTTACATCCTTCAGGTCACGTCACGGATCAGCTGAAAACAGGGCTGTGCAATACCTGTCATTTAGTTTGAGACACAAATTTCTCTACAGAAATACTTTTTAACAGTAGACAATGAATTGTATTCTCATTTAAGCTCCACTTTGTTTTTTATTTTTTGTATTTGATTTGCTGCACAGGTAAACCTTCTTTTGCTTCTATAGTTAAAGCACTCCATGTTTCCATTTGGTATTTTATTTACCGGTACTTATTTTTGTTTGCTGATACATTCAACTGTTAAAGATTACTGTATGTTTAAGCTTGGTATTTTTGACAACATTCACATTTTATTTATTTATTTTTTTACTAGATTTGATTTGTATTATACAGTTCAAGGATTCACATACTTGCGTGAACAGGGTGGGCCAGTAATAACACATTCTATTTATCAAATTTTATTCTCTCTTTAAATGATAGCATGATATGTGATGACTCTGTGTTGATTGTTGTGGCAGATCCAGAATATTGTTAAATATTACTTGACATAAATTTTTTTAATGTATCTCAGTGTCCTGTTCTATGATGTAAGTCAAGACTTCTTCATGGACATTTTGTATTTTATTAAATAATTGAAATTTGCACAAAGGTTCTAAATTAAAGGACAAAGTAATTAAATATCATTAAGCAAGTTTAATTTGAGGAGTATATAACCCTAAATATAATGAGAAAAAAGGTTTTCCATGTGGTCATTTTAACAAAACTGCCACAATTATTGGAATTGTCTTCAACTTTTGTCAACAATTTTGATACTCAATCAATCCGTGTCACTTTTAAAGGAAACGGTAAAAACTTTCTGATTGCTGCTTCTTAAATGTGAATATTTCTAGTTTCCTTACATCTTTGGGTTGTGACATTTCACAGGCTTTGGGAAAAAGGATTGACATTTTTCATCTATTATGTTACATTTTTGAAACCAAACAACCAATTGATTAGTTGACTGACAATGACAATAAGTGCTAGTTTCAGCCCGAGATACCACTGAATTGTTGAATTTAGACTAAATGTACTATATCATGACAAGCATCCTTATCGAGATATGAAATCACACGTAACGGGATAAAAGTTCCTGGTCATATCGCACAGCCCCAGCTAAGGAAACTTTTTATTTGTTTGTTTGTTTGTTTTTTAAATAAATCCTACATAGAAAAAAAGAATTCAATGCTTCTTAATCAGTATGTCATGCACATATAGTTAATGCTTGTTTCATTCTCTCTTGAGTAAAACCCCTTTAAAAACCAGGTGGAGTCAGTACTCATATGCATGCCACGGTAAACTGTGTGCATTAGTTTTATGTGAGAGAAATAACCATTATGTCAACACTTCACATCGTGTTGTGCACTGTAAGTTTAAATGGATGCAATCGACGCTAGTGCAAAGGTTTTACCTGATCATTCTATCTCCTACTGCAGATCCTCTGGAATTAAATCTATTATGTAGTCAGTCAGTCAACGACAAGGCATACAATAAATAAACATGTCAAACTAACAGCACACGTAAAGTTTCAGTGTGTGATATGTAGTGACATTTAGTGGTGAAACTGCAGTGGACCGAACACCCCTCAGCAGCCAAAAAAAGAACAACAATCTTCATCTTTACAGGTTGGTTTGTCCTTTCTAGCCTTATCAGTTGAGCAGACATTTACTCTGGTCCATACACAGACATAGTGGAACACAGTAATTCATGTTGACACTAGAAAGAGTGTGGTATGAAATGGAAAAATAGAATAAGAAATAAGACAGAAGTCTGAAACAAAAAACAGATAAAAGTCTGTTCTGAGCCAGAGGTGTTCTCATGAAAGGGGATAAAAACATGACTGCTAACAGTTATGTAAATCTCTCAGGTCTCAGCTCACCCAACATGCCCCTTAAGTTCATGATGGTTAGTCTTTTTTTTTTTTTACTGGATGACTTTCTTTTTATGTTAATTTAATAGAGGCTTAGAACAGGCCAACTAATAGTATTATACAGAGTTTTTCCAGGTACACAACAGGCTACATTTCATAAGCACTCATGGAGTTGAGGTCATACTGTATTTAGCACATTTCTTTCTCTATTTTGTGTATCAGTCTGAAATTGTCATTTTCCCCCGATCTGTGTATTCATACGATTGCTAGTCTTATGGTACAGCAGAGCAGTTCCTTCAACCCTTGAGTACATGATGGTGCTCATCAGGCTTTGTTATTTTTGGGCTGAATTTTGACTGCATAAAGAAGAGACAGAGACATCAGTGTGATCACACCACCTCAAACTGTCTCACATACCACTCATCTTATTTGTTTTAGATCATATCAGGGGAATGTCATATTTTTTGTTAATGGATAAGATGGTAAAGATCACAGAGGTAGTGAACTGCTTTCACAAAATAAGAGTTTGTTCACGACACTGATCCACTTCAATGACTCTATTCAGATTCAGAAGACTGAAATGTCCTGCTTTAAGAAGAACATGGACATGACTGAACTACTGTAGGAACATAACCGTGAGATATAACAGGCTGAGTGAAGGCGACTCACTTCCTTTGCAGATATAAAGAGCCCCTTTTCCACTGCAGGAACTTTACCTTTACCCAGAATTTTGAAAAACCAAAATTACCTGGGTAAAAAGAAAAAAAAAAAAAAAAAAACCTTCCTTCAACCCCAAACTTTCCCTGAAAAATTTCTTGTAAGGGGAGTAGGATTTTTCAGATTTCTCTGAATTCTGGAGGGGCGGGGCTGTGTGCTGAAGAACGCCAATTGGTGGAGCACACTTGTAGCATTCTGCACTTACATTCGCCTACAAAGGTGGCGAAGGGACTGAAGGTTCATTCTAAGGTAACAAAAAACTATTGTTATTTTCAGGTGATCTCTCTAAATCCCCCAAATCTAACACACTGAACCTTTAGATGCATGTGTGTGTTTTCTTCTTGTAGCTGAGCTTCATATTGCAGTAACTGATGTGTACCTCTGTCCCTGTCCTCTGAACCTCGTTGACGGGATCAGAATCGGATCGTCGTCGCTGTCGTCTGAGTCCTGGTTGCCCCGTGCAGGTTGACTCTGGCCCGCCTCCCCCTCATGGCCCTCCCCTGTCGGCTCCGTTCTCCTGCAGCCTCCTGATGTGTCCTCGCTGCCCTCGGGCTGACTCCTCTCCGGTAGCGTAGACGCCACCGTGTCCCCCTCGGAGGAGCCCTCTGTGGGGGCAGGAGCTGACGAGCTGCTCTGGGCGCCGGAGCAGGAGGCGTCAGAAGGTGGAGGTGCTGTGGAAGTGGCGGGTCCACTCTGCTCCCCCAAGGACTCAGAGAGAGCTGAAGGGAGAATATGTCAATATCATATCTGAAAAAAGGACTTTTCCTCATTTAATCCTGGAGTATTCTTTATTTAATCTTTGAGTATGTCACAATAGACTCCTCTTTTTCAATAAAACAGCGGTGATTAAAAGAAGGAAATTCAATAAACAACAATAAAAAACATTAAGAAAAGACATCTGAAAATGTCTCAAATATAATGTTATAAACAAAAAGCCTTAGATGTCCTCTCAAATTAGAACTTGGGGTCTTAATTTCCACAAATATTGTATCCAATTTAATTTATCCATCTGTTCTGTAATAAAGTCCACATCAGTATTACAAATCAATAAATAAAATTAACCTATTTGACAAATGTAAATTAACTTAAGTCAGTCTGAAAGCAATATTCCTGTATAAAACATACCCCATATATACACCTTTAATGTTCATCAGCTATACAAAAAACAGTTGTTCATATATGAGTTTTAAATTTGATTAAAATGTGTCACAAAAAGGTCTTAAAAAACATTAAATTCTGCTGTCCGATACCTGTGGACACCATGTATAATACAAGGCAAATTAATGTTAAAATGTAAACTGTGTTACAGACAAACATCTTTAATGTGTTTAATATTTTGATGATGTAGAAGAAGTCACCTTGCTCAGACACCGAGGTCTCTTTAGACAGGTTTTCCCTGCTCTGCAGACCCACAGATTCAGATGTCTTCGGAGCTCCGCTGCCTATAGAGCTGGATGTGCTGCTGCTCCTGTAGAAGAAAGAACAAACACCAGTCAATAAGTGTTTAGCTGCATCATCTATGACTGATTATACTTGAGTGGCAAATTGGTTATACAAACTTTGTCTGTATTTTGAAAAAGTCAGACAGGGAATTTCTGGAGCGGATTCACACACAATCACTCATTATGTTAGTGAGTGATTTTTACAAAACAACTACAATCCTAAAATCAGGAAAAGTTGGAACATAGAACAGTTATTTCTAAATTTACTTGGAATCGTTTTTCATTACAGAAAGTGAAATCCATTCCTGTAATCAGGCCTTTAAGGCATTTCAGAAAAAGTTACAACGGGGCCAGTTCAGGACCAATAAAGAGGGAAAAACTGAATAGTGTGAACTGAAACAGTTCATGTCAGCAGGTGATTGCTATCATGATTGGGAACAAAAGCAGCATTATGTTATCTCTTGTTCTTCAGGAGAAAAGATAGGATGAGATTTGCCAGTTTGCCCTTTTAAGTATGAGAAAATACTTTGTACAATGTAGAGAATACAGAAAAGGCTCAAGGAATCTGGTACAATTGTTTCAGTTTAATTGTCTAATGTATAAAATCATAATTACATTTCATATTTATTATATTTAGAAAAAATTTCATCATGAAATTTCCCAGTTTTAATAAGACGGCAAAAATCTGATGGGAAAAATTATGCTTGGAAAAGACAAAATGTAATTTATCTCAAAGTGCTGGAACCACATTGGTTTAGGATTACCTGGAAAAACATTTGTAATTCAGTAGTTGCGATAGAAAACGTTAATTAAAACTACACTGGAATGAGAACCAACAGGACAACAGTGGGTACAGAAGTGCTGTAGACTTCTCTGTTCTATGGAGGTGTCTGTGATCAACCTCAGTACATGGTTTCACTATTTTATGGTTCATCACAAAAGCAGCTAATCCTTGTTCACGTTTGTAACAAAAAGAGAAACTAACATGATTTTAATGCTACATCCTTCATCTGAACACTTAAGCATAATCATGTTGTAATGAATGAATAAATGCTTCCTCTTACAGACTTCACTCACCACTCATCTGTGAAATCCAGCTTTATTGTACTGGTGGTGGTTCCCTCTGAACTGTAGTGTAGGCTGAGGACTGGCTCTGCCGCACTGGGTCGACTGGTACTGGAGGTACCGGTCGGACTGGTTGTACTGATGGTACTGGTGGTACTGGTGGTGGGAGGGCTGCTTCTGGCTGGCACTGACACCGGTTCTTCGGGAGGTGATCCTGCAGCTTCTGTTGCTCCTACAGGGAGGGACGACCACACCAGAGAGAGAAAGAGAGAAAACCAGAACGATCATCAGTGTGAATGCCAGACACTGCTCTGCTCAGACTGAATTAAGAAACCATGATTAGTGTTCCTGGAAACATGCAACTGTCTGTTGCATCACTCCACTCAGATTAACAACACAAAACAGAAAGGGGAACATGCTTCGACACAGACAAACCAACAGCAGCAACAACACAAAAAATATACAAACACAAGCAACACACATCAAAGCCCTCAGTCCACACCTCAGCAGAGATCCAAACCCCCTTACAGCAGACTTATGGCATGAATTATTGTAGATTCCAATGACAACTGACAGCAACATTTGTTTGTCAGCTGGAGTGAACCAGCATGTTGCTGTTAAAACAAAACGTCTTCCATGTCCAAAATTTTCATGATCAACTGCAGTGTACTGTACTGCAGTGGAGGAAGATACGTCACCTTAAATCAGAACTACAGCACCAAAAATTCCATTTTAGTTTGACAAGAAATTAGTTTGATGGCTATCAATTTGGAAATTAACTGTTTCAGATAAATTAACACAACACTATTGGTGCAGCCTCTCATGTACAATATTTGTGGTTAATAGTCTATGGGCTGTGAACAGTGAACTTGGGGAAACTTCTACGAATTTTTGAGAAAAGCTTTTTTAAAACTTAAGTCTTACATTTTATTGCTTAAACAGGACTCAACTAAGGGCAAAACTAATTGACAGATTGATGGACAATTAAAATAGATGCAGCTTTGATCTTGGATGAGTAAATAAGCGAAAATCGGTGATGAAGATCTGGAGTTTGTCCCCAAGCAGCTTCAGTGGCAGCTCACTGCTGTGAATGTGCTACATGCTAATGCTAATGCAATGAGTTAACCTTTAACCTTTAAAATGAGTTTGCTTTGTTTTAATTTGGGTGAAGTGAGGGTAAAAGGACCCCTCATCTACAATATCCATACAAATCTAATAAACAATCAGGTAATAATGATTAAACCATCACTATAGATCTGTCTATTCTGCTAAAATGCAGAATCATTTACAGATTACAGTACTGCAGTATTCTTTAGTCCAGTGACAGCATCGTAAATTAGACATACGTCTATCTGCAGTATCTATCATATGCATGTGGACAGATAAGCATGGAAGGGAAAGCAGCAGATTCAATGAAAGAAAGCAACAGCGTGAGGTGAAAAAAATGCAGTGTAATGGAGAAGTGTTGGACAAAGCAGGTGGTGAGGGGAGAAGACGCACCCTGCTGTTCATCAAGAGTCATGGATCCCAGCTGTTTGTTTACCACAGACGAGGGGGAATCTGGAACACAAACAAGACCGACTAAACATCGGACGCTCACGTCAAACCTGAGGGCTCACAGAGTCAAAGCGCACAAGGGTTAAACTTCATGTTAAAAATATATCATCCAAGGCCAAGCAGGAAGAGCTGTAAATTCAGCCAAAGGAAAAAGCTTCATCTGAAAAACTTTTATGAGCAAAATGAGCATCAGAGATTAGTCTGAATGAAAACAAGAGGCAAAATGAGTTCAAACATGCTTACAACAGCTACACTACCTCACGTAGGAATAGTTTGTTGATGTAAAACAAAGCAACATAACAAAGCTCATAATGAAATTCTGAATCTAAAAGTCAGCTGTGCTCTCCATCATGATGAAACTGTATTCATTTCATACAAACAACCTGTTTATTACCTAAATAATACAAGCGGCGGACGTTTCATCAAATCTAACCTGTAGTGACTTGACCATTAAAGCCTGTTTCAGACACGCTTTTTGAGAATATGAAAATGTTATATTTAATTTATTTTCATGTAAAAGTTATGGCACAAATCCATTTATGCAAAGATCACAGGGCAACACGAGTTAAATGCAGAACGGATATATTAAAAGGCTGTCACGGTAAAGACCAAATAAACCAGTTTTATCAAACTCTAAAATATCAAATATAATGGTGAGGAGATTCCTGTGGTGTCAGATCAACAACTCACAACCACAATAACCATCAGACCAGTGCTCCCTTCAGGACAAGTTCATTAATGAAGTTATGAATTAAGCTTCACATGAAACACATAAGCAGATGGGAATTAAATGAGTCTCAACTTTACATCTGGTCATTCAGAAAAGGACAGCAATGGTAAGTAAGTGGTCAATGCTCTGTCTATTGTTGCATTTATCTATTCTGATAAATAATGGATGACTCAAGTCAATTTTTGTAGAAAAATGCTTCTGCTTTTCCCTGTTTTATATCCATGAAAATGAGAATTACCAGAGTTTTGGGCTGTAGCTCAGAAAAACAAAAATATGTAATACTGTTATCCAAATGATCAGTTATTTAATCATGAACATAGTTTTCTGTTTAATCAGTAATATAAATAATCCTGATTTAAAGTACTTTAAGTTGTAAAAGTAAATAAAAAATCTGCAGAGATTTGCATAGACCACTTTAAATATTCTATGTAAATATTTCTTCTTCCATTTTTCACTGCTCTCCACTGGTTCTACTATTCATTTACAGCAATAAACACCAATATTATTTGATCGTTTTTATGAATTAAATCATATGGAAACATTTACACTACATCATTATCCTCAAATTACAAAGTGCCAATGTAGGAGAACAAATACAGTCAGAAAAGCTGTTCATTCATGTCTGAAAAGGGCTTAAGTTATGGCCCCATTAATTAAAATGAAATCAGTGTGTGTCCATCAAACATAAGTGAACAACCACGTAAGCAATGATGACGCCAAAGCAGAGCTTCATACTGGCTGGTGCCACTCCGACAAGAGAGTTAAAGATAAAAACTCAAGCAACAAGTGGAGTGATGAAGTGAGAGCGTTTGTGAGTGAGGAGCTGAGCATACAGCGCAAAAATGACACAAAGTGGCAGCTACAGAAGTGGACAAGCAGAAAAAAAGGATCATGTTGGGATTAGTTGTCAGTTATAGCAAGACTGGGTCCTCCTGTAACCTAATGTCAGCACAGAGGGGAGGGGAAGATGGCGAGGGAGGGGCCCATATGGAGGAGGTGCTGCAGGGGTCAGGAGCTCGGAGGGGCGGGTAACCTGTACGGGGTCGCGTCTCAGCAGCTGCAGCTCTTTGTGACTGTCTCTCTGGAGCTGCAGTAGAAGAAGAGGAAGAAGAGGCGGCCGCTCGCTGACCCTGTCCTGGGGGGTCGGCCAGCCGAAGTAACCTCTGCAAACGCCTACACACTAAACTTATGGGCAGCCGATGAGGACCGTACTCTGACAAAGAGGCAGAGGAAGAGAGGGAGAGTGAATGCACGATTAGAAGACTGAAGGAAGGATGTGAGCAGACGACTGGGAGCAGAGTCAGGCAAAAAAAAGGAGGAGGACAACAGGATGCTGAAGGAAACGAGAGTGAAGTGAGGCTGCTGCTTGAGTGGAGTGGCCCCAACATACACACACACACACACACACACACACACACACTTGTATACACACATACAGTACATAACCAGCAGAGTTACACTAAACTAAATCACAACACTTTATCACTGGATTGGTGCGTTTCCATCCAGCTGTTTATAATCACATTTTCAATAGGAATTCTAAATTAAAAAAAGGTTCTGGTAAAATAGGAAAAGTCGGTGTATCAATAAAAGATAAACGCATGTCTAATTAGTGCAATGGGAACAGATTTAGTAAATGATTGTGTGTGTTTGAATGTATGGACTAATGAGGAGAATAAATTTCTCTGAATTAATGCAAGCAAACAATATTAGACAAAAACATCAACGAAATGTTACTATGAATAAAGAGCTGCAGAATTAATGCAAATGAAAGACTTGAATCAACATTAATATGATGCAGAATATCAAGACCATGAACCAGCACTTTGGTGTTGGTTCTGTCCAGCTTCAGGTTTTCTACGTCTTACACATGTCAGCCCTTCCATCAGCAGCTCAGGTGGTTTTATTTTGTTACTGTAGGATACACTGTCTCTAACAGGCAGGTTTTAGACGATGATGATGAACTAACTTGTATATAAAAGTAGTGGTAAATGTGTATGAACTCACATTTTCTGAAAATTCTATTAAAAGTATGGGACACATTTGGATGGGAACCCAACTTCCTTTTTGTTTGTGAAACTTGTCAAAGTTCTGTGTGCTGTCTCACCTGAGAGTGCATGTTCTGAGGTCGGCGTGGCCGTCGGCGTGACCGTTGGCGTGGCCGTTGGCGTGGCCGTCGGCGTCGGAGTCCCTGTCGTGTCAGCCTGACTCCTCTGCTCTGAGTCAGGGGAGGAGGTGAGGGGGGAGGAGGAGGGTGCTGAACTCTCCACTGATGATGAGCTGGAAGGAGGAGGTGCTGTAACTGTTGATGATGACCCTGAGGAAGAAGAGGAGGTGGATTTAGGCATGGGGGCGGTGGCAGCAGGACCAGCAGGTACCTCGGGGGAGTCAGTCTCTGCGGGCCTGGGGGTGGTACTGGGCTCCTGACTGGAGTCTCCAGCAGAGGCAGGCGGAGAATTTGACGCCCCCTCTGGACGGACAGCTGTTCCTGTAAAAGACACAGGAGAAAATAAAGAGGTACAGAATACCACACAGCACGTTTAGAGAATCAACAATTTAATAATAACAGACTGGATGTTTATAGTGCTTTACTAGGCAGTCAAAATGCTTTACATTTTTGATCCATTATTCATTCACTCTTACATTCACACACTGGTGGTGATAAACTACATCTGTAGCCACAGCTGCCAGGACGGAAGCGTGGCAGCCAATCCATGCCACATGGCCCCTCTGATCACTATACACCAACTCATACACCAGTGTGAGTGACACTGGAGGCAAAGTGGGTGACTAGACTTGCCCGAGGACACAAGGGCACATGACTAGGACAAAGCAGGATTTGAACTGCAACCCTATGGTTATTGAGCAACAGCTGCCTCAGTTTATCACCTAGTAAAGTATTAAACATTTTTTGTAAAAAAGCAAGACAGTTGAAATATTTGTTAGTTTTAGTTACCTTTCTTGTGCACCATATAAATGTATGTTCAGAAGTCTTTAAATTGGTTGAGCACATTTTATGTGGGATCTGAACCAGGTGAGCCCCAATGAGTGTGTAGCTCAAAGGCTGAAGGCCTTACACCAACAACCCTGGCTCAATTTCAGCCTCACGTCCTTTGCTCCATCTTTAATCTTTGAGAAAATGAACATTTATGCCAAATTTGGGGACATTCCCTCATGGTGTTCCCAAGGAATCATATTCACAAACATTAGAATTTTCAGATGAGCCTCACCTCTAGGTCGTGCCTGAGGCCGGGTTCCTCTGCTGCTTTGAGCCTCACTGGCCTCCTCAAACCATCGAGACAACATGTCGGACATCCTCTGCATGAGGGACACGTTTGGGCTCTGTTCCCCTAGAAGAGTCCAAAACATGTAGATGAATCACACCAGTGTTCTGCCTTCATGACAACATCTGTACTTCTTGAGGAGGACATTGTATCCATTAGATTAACAGTATTATAAAAAAGGAAGATATATGAACACAGTATATGAGAAAAAAAAGAGAAATGCATAAGTTCCCTTTAACTAAAACCATTTCCTGATTTTCTGCTTTGATCAAAATAATTAGAATGACGCAATCTTTAATAAAAACACTAAATATAAATATTTGTTACAAGAAAGTAAATCGGATTACAACATCCTGTTTAGTAAATGTGGAATAACTATTAAGATACACAAATATCAACAGCCACATGAAACCCTTTTAACACCTTATGTTGTAGCTCAAAAACAGCCAGAGAAATAAAAATAGTTATTTACTTGTAAATTACAAGTGTTTAAAAAATCTGTAATAAAAAGGGTTCCACAAAAACAGTCCCCGGTGTAGGTTAACATAACAAAATGATAAAACAGTGAAATACGTGAAAAAACACCTAAAAAAAGGTTAAGCAAAATTTAGCAGGTAAGGAGATGCTTTGTGCACATGCTCTAGAAAAAAGGGTGGGACATTTTTTGAGACTCCTGTTTTGCCATTGATTACATGATGGGGACGGGAAAATGTCAACAGGAGGAAGAATGAAACAATAGGTCTGTTTTCAGAAATCACCTCTTTTGCATAATGTAGGCACCAGAAAAACACTGCATTGACAAAGAATATAAAAAATAAAAACACATCATCAAATGGGATGAGCCACTATTCCACGGCAAAAAATGTTCAAAATAGACCTGTATTTTACATTCTGTTTGCATTATTTGCTGCAATGTGTGCATGTGCGATTATTATAATGAAGTGACACGCACAAAAAGTTACAGAACTCAAATTAATTCCAAGACAGCAAGAAAATGAGGGAAAAATAAGAGAAAAGAACAGAATGGTGAGACTGCAGTAAGAAAAGCAGTACCTGATATGTGAAATTATTTAGGCTACAGAAAGGAGGGGATTCAACAAAAAAAAAGAAACTTTGTCTACAGTGCCATTGTGTTTAGTCCATTAAATAGTGAAATTTGCTTTGTGTTTGGTTTTCTATGCAGATACACACCTGCCCCACTCATTCAAAAATGACTAATTCATTCATAACAGACGTACTCTAGTTTATATTGAAACATACAGTGCTGTGTACAACTCAAAGGCCAACAATAGGTTTGTTGGTTTAGTAAAATTATAATGACCACGCATGCATTTCTCCATCTAGATATATGTCAAGTATGTAAAGCAGTAAAAACAAAAGCTTCAAGTAATAAAAAGCTTCTATAAACAAAAGTGGTCGTATTTAGTGTGACATCCCTTTCAGTTTTCTTTTCTTCAACAATATGAGATTCATTACATTAATTTTCTCATGTTTTATACTAAGTTTCATTCAACACATGCCAGATGTTTCTAACTATTTGTGCTGCTTCTTGCTATGGGGTCAGGGGTCAAACTAAATAGTGACTTTAACCTTCAGAACCCATTTAGTTCAGCTTTTGTGTGTCTTTTAAGGTTATACAAATACAGTATTTCCTGTATATTCTTATTGTATTTGAAGAAAAGAGAATGAGAAATAAATATGTATACTCATTCCGACCCTGTGCAGCTTTTGCGCAGTACTGTATATCACAGAAGAACACGGCAAGGTCATTTCTTAATGGGGATACACTGTATTAAAAGACCAGGGGAGGGAATCAGAGGTCAAATTCAACCCTAAATCCTCAACATGTGTGAGATCTTACGAAATTATCCAAGAAGCTTAATGTATTTGTGACCACTCATTCATACTGAATGAGCATTTATGTCCGTATACTGCAAACCTACCATCTCGCTCTCTCTCGCTCTCAGGACGAGCCCGAGGTCCAGTGTCAGACCAGTCACCTCGAAGACGCAGGCGTTTCACTGGAGGCTGCCTCAGCTATGGAAACACACACACACACAGAAAGATTAGCAGTTTGTCAGTCAAAGCATGGTCAAAAATAGCTCCGCTGCCAAAGCAAAACACTGCTCGTCTCTGTCAGTGTCCTCTTTAAAGTGACGCCCCCCACCCCCCACCCCCAGTCAGGCTGCACGGACGAGGTTGCCTTCACTTTCCAGTCCCCTGGCTCTCACTGCAGGGCAACAGGCCCACAGCCAGAAATAGAAAACGGGGGTCTGAGTGGAGGGGCTATCAGCTGCAAGAAATGTTGTTAGGTCTGGATATGGGATGGAGGTGTTGAAAAAGAGCTGGGGCTAAAGACAGTCAAATAATCTGAGGGAATAGAAAGATATAAATGAGGCTACAGGTGGAAGAAAAGGAGGGGGGGTGATGAGCCTTTTCTTGGCTGTTCCCCCACTTTGGCCTGAACTATTTTGGAGGATAGAGGAACACTGCCTGCATGGTTGCTGTATTTGGAAAGGAATGTGTCCGGTGGTTGCATCTCAACACAGCTGAACTCACCACGAAGCTTTAAAACACCGGCACCATGATCCAGCACATTCAGTCACACGTGAAGCCGGGTAGTCACCATAAACACTTCAGCTTATGCATTTATCAGATTTCCAAAACAACCTGGTACTATGACCCAACTACAACTAAAGAATGTTTTTTTTTCTTCATTGCTCCAGTCATCCTTCCGCCTCATTCCTTTATCTCGTCTTGGACGGTCTCTGCACTGCATCAGCGTGTACAGATTTAACGCTGATGTCTGCAGCACTCGACGGAAAACATCAAGGTCTGCTCTGTTTACGATAACGAACCTTCACTTCGGTAAAACCTCCCTGTATGAGACTGTGCTTGGTCATATGTCTTCATCCTTATGAGGCTGTCATTGCTTTTTGCATCAGGATAAAAGGCAAAAACCCAGCCTTGATTTTATTAATTTCACTGCTCCAAAAGGAATATAATACAATATATACTGAATATTTGACTTTAAACCCATCTTTACGTTCACATGTGACATGAATTTAACAACAGAAAGTTGAAGAGTTCCTAAAGCTGAATTCCATGAATTCCCAGGTTCTTCATGGCTGTGGGATTGTGGGAAAAAGTATATTAAGGTAGCTGCTTTTTGTTCACATCAGTAATTTTAACAATGTGGAAAGCTGTACAATTTACAGAAATATTTCTCTGAGAATATTTTACATATCAGCAAAGTTGGGACTGTATCCAAAACCAAATCACTACTGAATGAATGAGTCGAAAATTGCAGCCAAGTCATTTGATGAAATCAGTGGCGATACCGACCAGGTCTAAACTGTGCTACAGTACAACAACATAACACGCTGTGTACCATACTTTTCAAACTATAAGCCGCACCCACCCTGTCTCCAACGTCTCACCGTCGAGTCATTGATCCCAAGTTTACATGCAGCAGCTCTATTTCCTTCTTTGTCGGCCGGATCGATCGTTAGCCCAGAAAACATAAATTAGCCGCACCATGTTAGAGCTGCGTGTTCACAGTGTGTGGAAAAAAGTAGCAGCTTATAGATCGGAAGGTACGGTACTTTTAATCCCCCTCGGCCAAATACAGTGCAAAATTCTGTTGAAAGTTAGTGCCCTATAATTTAGATTAGATAGTCTTTGTGTAAATGTTATTACATACGTATTTATATTTGAAAGTACTCTATAAATAATATCTATTAATATATCATAACTGCACAAGGTCATTTGACCTTAAAAAAGTAGGTCAAGGTCACCTATTTTCAGTACGCTTCTGCTCCACGCCAAGATGCATCCACAGAATAAATTTGGTGCAGATATATCAATGCATTCTTCAGATAATGTGATTATGTCATTGAATGGACAGATGAACGGACGGATAGATGACAAAACAATTACAATACCCCTCAGCCAAGGGATAAAAACTGGATGAGACATCAGTGAGGACGCACCAGAGTAGAAAACACACCATCTCCATTCGGTGACATGGGATGTGATGAATCATCTTGTGAACTCACCTCCTCCCTCCTCTCCTCCGACGGGCCCTTCAGCTCTCGAGCCTGGTCGTCTTTGGGATCGAACAGGTAGATGTAGTCGGAGGAGTAGCTGACCAGCACCTCCTGACCATCCTCGCTGTAGCACAGAGAAGTCACCCGGCACGACTTGTTTGACAGGTGAGTAGGAACGAACCGCACACACATACCCGTAGTCCCACGACCCATGTAGTTACCTGAGGGTGACGAAGGAGGGGTCGTATCAGTTAACCTCAACTCCATTACTGAGATTAAAGTAAGAGCTTTTATGTCGAACTGAACTTGCAGTTCTACCTCCTTCACATTCAGACACACAAATGTATTTCTACATGAAAAAGGCTTATGTAAACATGATTTTCCTTAAAGCTGCGGGAGACTTTCGTGACCAATTTTTCATCAAATCTGTAAAACCCCAGTCATAACCTAAGTATCACTAATCTGTAAGTCTTTCTGTGATTACTCACCTGAATCTCTTGCATTACAATGAACAATTTTGAAGTGTCATTCACCATAAACAAACCATGTGTTTACAAACAGAGCCAGGAGGTAACTTTGGCATCTTTGGATTTTTTATCATGACATGCATTGTGGGAAATGGAGGTTCATGCAGCCACCTGGCAGCGGCAGCTGCTACAGACACGACACGGAAACGGCAGGAGCTCCCCTCCCTCTATCCATATTCCTCCAGCTGTTTCCGTGTTTCAGCCATTTCCATGTCATGTTTGTTTCATCCATATAAAATCATATGGGGTCACTGCCGCTGCCAGGCGGCTGCGCAAACCTCCGTTTCCCACAATGCACGTCGCAACAAAATTCTGAAGATGCTCGAGTGACCTACTGACTCTGTTTGTAAACACATGGTTTGTTTATGGTGGATGGCACTTCGAAATTGTTCACTGTAATGCAAGAGATTCAGGTGAGTAATCACAGAAAGACTTACAGATTCGTGATACTTATGCTATGATTGGGGTTTTACAGATCTGATGAAAAATTGGTCATGAAAGTCTCCCGCACCTTTAAATATTGTTCTTCCACCAACATTTTTGCTAAATTCTTACGTCTTGTTTGTAAGAAATAAGGCTAATAAGGCAGAAAATTACCAGCTCAAAAATGTGGGTCAATAATAATTTTGCAACTGGGAAAAAAATAGTCAATTTTACCGAAATCACTAAATCAGGTAGACTGATTCCAAATCTGAAACAAGGATTTCTACAGCACATGAAGATTTTAACTTATGCATTAATCAACATACAGCCATTAACAGAATGTCACACCATTAGTAGGATATGGTATTAGTTCTATAAATTCAACATGATCAACAGTCAGATGGTTTTCAATGCCTGACAGACAGAGTTGGTACCGTCCTAAGTGAAACAAAGCTAAAAGCGGATTTTAGAACTCATTAGTGATCCCATATTCTGCTCAAAACTCAGCCCTCTAGAATTAACAGCTTGGGATTCATTTGCACAATGGCGCAATATTTTTTGCTCTGAATGATGATCAGGTAGTTGAGGACATGTTAAAAGCAAAATATCGCTCAAATTCAATTCCTCCAGTCACACCTTGATTTTTTTCCATGTGATATAAGTGATGAGCATAGTGAACAATTTCATTAAGATATTTCTGAAAATGGAAACCAGGTACCAAAGGATCCATTGGTTCATATAGAAAGAAACTGTCACAACCATGAGTAAATGTCTGAAACATTTTTGAGCAATTTTGAGCCAAACTGATGAGCTCTGCTACTGCTACTGTTCATCACTGGTCTTGATGTTTTAAGCGACAAGTACATGTGACCAGTTTAACACATTATTTTCAGATTGTGCGCACAATAAAATATGTTGCCACAAGATTGGACACTTTGTTTGGTGGAGACATTCATGCCTGATTTAGTCAAAATCTGATGTTTTTCCTCCGCAAGTCAGTCAAAAGGTGTCTGTTGTCCAGTAAAACTGACACAGGAATGTAAATGTTTGTAGCTGGCACCTTTATCCACCCTGCTTCAGTCTGAACTATTGTTTAAAGTGTCTGCTCTGTATTTGTCCTTCATGGTCACTTTATCTCTTTCATTACTCAGAATTTTCTGCTGCCGGTTAAATCATCCGGAGGATTGAAGAGTTCATATTCATAAGAAAAAGTTTTAGAACTGTTGGTCATTGTGATCGCAGGACGTGATGGCAGCTGGTGCACTGACATGTTAACTATGGAAATACACCCACACTATATGCCTAGGGAGTTCTCACATGCCATTCTTGTTTACAATCCTCCTTCCGCTGAAGTGATGACAGCATGTGATACAGTATCATCCACTGACGCATATCATTTTTACACTGCATCTCTCTCTACTCAGTGACTCCAAAATATCACAATATACACACTGGATCTTTACATTTCAACCTTTTGTCAGTGTATATTTGCAAAGGCTGACAGTGACATTCAATCAAATGTGCGGCCTCTACATTTTAAGGTGTTTTCTAAGTATTCCTAAATCTAAAAGAGCTACACCATTCTCACCGGAAAACAGTCAGCACAACAGGGTGACAGAAACCCATCAGACTCACTTCATTACCTCCATCTGTCGTCTCCACGTAATAACAACCCAACACAAAAGTACTGTACAAGTAACCTCTATGAAATCAGTGCAATCAAAATCAAAGTTATTGATAACTATCTTTGATCATTTAGTGCAACTCATTGCTGAACTCAATGTTACAACTTTAAATCTAAAGTGGTGGGGGAAAAAATTAGATTTGGACATCCCATGCATTTGTGACATATTACATTAAGAATCACTCTCCAGTCATTGAACTCTGCCAAGTATTGTTCTGTTCTCCAAACCCACACGATCCCTTCTACACATGCTCTGTTCAGTCAATGTCAAAACTGGATGTTTCAGTTTCAGTTCAGATTTGTGTCTGATGCAGCCACACCTTTTGAAACACAAATAGATTTTTCTGCATATATTTCATGATAATAATTGAGACTGTGTAAATTCTTAAGGGTGTCTGAAAACTTTTTTCCACTACTATACTATAACAGCCAAAAAATTGTGTGTTTGTGCTTTCAGTGTTGGGGATCGTTTACCTGTAGCTCTGGTACCCAGCATGCGCCTGTCGTAGATACGCACTGAGCTGTCCGAGCAGCCCACAGCCAAGTAATAGGGCACCAGCGGAGAAATGGATATCGACGTTGCTGCCCTTCGACAGTTTATCAAGATGTCCTGGAATAAAAGCAAAAGTGATGTTTTAAAGACCAAAACAGCCATTTCAGAATGAGCACAAAGGGAATTAGACTACAAATGCACCTGCGAGATCAAGCTGAGCAGCCCAGAAAAATAATATTCACTGGATTTTCAACTGTTCTACTGCACAGTTTGTCTCACAGGTTGTAGGATAATTAAGGAAGGACAGCCACCAGTCTGGTAAAACTATTCTGACAGTTTTAAGGTCACAGTTACTGATACTGAGCGCGAAATACGAGTAGATGCAATGCAATCTAGCAGCACAGAGCCTCTCTCACACACATCAAACAGTCAGTTCCTCTGATGCAGCCACGATTGAAGCCAAGAAAACAGTTTCCTCTGACCGTCTCTTCAACCAGGACTTAAATCCAGAGCTAGAAGGCTGTTTATAAAGACAACAGCTCTGAGGATAATAACCGTATAGGACATGTAAGGGAAAAGACAGATTGTTTTTTACAGTGACAGACAAATTAAAGGGACCAGAAAACAAAAAGGCTGTAGTCATTGAGGTAGGTAGGAGAAAGGAGCAGAAATTGATGGAAAAAAACAAAACAAAACACCCGCTCTTCTAAATCTTTCTCCACTTGGTCCAAATTAAAAACTAAAATAAATACAGATATAGATGACCTGAAGTTGTTTCATGCTGCTGTAGAGAAGAAGAAACATCACATCTCATGGCTATAGAAATCTTAACAGCGACTGTAATTACACTTGTCAATCAATTATTTAACCCCCTACTTGTCTGAAAACACCTGTGATTAACCAAAGTCTGTATCAGAGGGTATATTAGAAGTTTAGTGTTAGAGCCCTAAGAATAGCGGATCTTTAAAGATTGGAGCAGGAAAAGGAAAAAGAGTGTAAAAGCTCCGGCTGATTCTAGATGTGATGTTTATTTTTTTCAAATTGTTGTTTTGTCTGAAAGTCAGTAATTCCAGTTATGAAGCCCAATTCTGGCATTAAGACGCTATAAGAGCAAAGTTCTGCAGATACCAAACGTTTGTTATGTTCAATCATGATAAATTCATTGTCTTTTTTTACTAATTAGTCTCCCCATTTCTACTACATTAATATAGGAATCCTGCTCATTTCAAGACAGCAGGTCTGTTTGCAGAGCCGCCTTCCCTCCTCTGATTTACTTATGTTTGTTTCAGTTGCCCTCAGCACCATTGGCTATTCCCTTCTTCCATTATGAGACTGACAGACGCTTTGGTTGAGATGGAATTTACGAGAATTTACTGTTACTCGGGAGGTCTGGAACACAAACTTGGCCTGGGTGGGATGTACAGAACGATTATAGATCTAAGGCCACCATTATAGTCTCTGTATCAAGATGCAATAGGAATACAGAGAAATGGGTATTAAAAAAAACTGTTTTTACAGACTAATGTGGATAGTATTTAATGCAAGTTTCTGTTTGCATCTCACATTTTTGTACTCTTGAGCAGAAGATAGATTTACTGTGTTAATCTTTAAGTGTTTTACACCAGGTGTGATTTAACATGTAAAATGTTTCATGACTGGGCTTCTTTTTCTTATGTAATTTTTGTCTCTAGAGGCCTTTTAGTCATATTTCCTGCATTTTCTTGTCACAATAAACAAGACTGGCAAATATGTGTATGGTGTTTACATCCCTGCATGATTAAAAACTAAAGGTACATTATGTTCTCCAGTGAAAGACTAAAACAGTGTGTATTTGATTTAAGCAGACGACAAGTCTTTAAACAGTTAACAGGATTTGGGCCGTATAATATTTTTTGGGGCCTCTACCAGCATTGGAGAACAACAGAAAATGTGTGAAAAGAAGTCTCGTCAGTCAGGAATCAAGCACAGGCTAATGTTCGTCAGGGTGTTTGCATCCATGAGGTATCTGTTCTGAACGCTCAGCTATCAAATCGCCTCATTTCTGATACGAAAACTAAAGCTGTGTTACTACGTCCTGCTGTGAACGCTGTCACCGTACATCTTTGCAATCTTCTTTAGTGCAGCTCGTCTTCATGCGAAGGTCAAACCATCGCACCGTGCCGTCCTCGCCACATGACAGGAACGTGTACGGGTCATTTGGTACTGTCATAATCTGAAAATGAAAAACACAGGTTGAGATTTGAAGGCAGAAAAACAGGAGGAGAGACTGTGTGAAATGGAGAACCCAGTACCTCATACGCTGTCCCATAATGGCAGGTGAACTGACACTGTCGATTGTACTCAGGACTCTTCTCTGTGTGGGTGTAGTAGATGATGCCGTCGCCGGAGCAGGAGATGATCTCCTGATCGTTAGTATGGGGCATGAATTTAGCACTGAAGATATTTGCCCGATGACCTGAACGTATGGACTTCTTGACCTGAGAAAAGGGAAGCAAAAATAAAGAGAAAGTCACCAAAAGAAATTAAAGAGTTAAACTATTTCCCTTAGTCCTTCAAGCGTAAACACCTCAGATATAATAGCAGGGTTTGTACACATTTTTCAAAGTCACATTCAAATACTTTTCAAGCACTTTTAAGGGTCATTTTCAAATTCTTCCAGCACAGCACCTTATCGCTGAGGTAAAATACATATCTACAGGAATACATATACTCAGGATTTTTTTTTTTTCACAATTTATCACAATGATGTACATTGTATTATCCTATAAACATCTAAAATTATGTTTCATAATAGCAAAAAGTTTACAAATTAAAGGAGAACACAAAGTTTTACCAAAAAAGGGAAGCCACTTGGCGTTCTTCAGGCACACTCACACTGAGACAAAGATTAAGATAAAAATGTACCCAGAGTCGAACTGAGAGCACCTGCTAATTTTCTTTTTCTGACATTAAGTTTTATTTTTCACAATGTATCACCTCTCTGTAAGTAGTTTTAGTTTGTCATCTAACCCGGCTGAGTTAATATGATAAATAAATAAATGAGTTATAATGAATAAATATAAATAAATGAGTTATAATTGCAAGCACTTTCAAGCACTTAAACTAAAAATCAAGCACTCTTCAGACCTTGAAAACAAGACATTAAAAATCAAGCATTTTTAAGTATTTCAAGACCTGTATGAACCCTGTGATAGACATTAAAACTTCCAGAAATATTTCATATACGCATCTTAAAACAAAAACAAAAAAAAGAACATTAGAATTATATATTTAATAACAAGTGTAAAAACTTTGCTCAGCCGCTTTACAAACATTAATTTAACTTCTTCTGTTGCTCCTTCATGAATACAGTCTGATACTAAATTGCATGTCTGTCTAACTTTTATCACTTCACTGATTCCTACTCACCTTTTTGTTGTATGGGTTAGTGATGACCAAAAAGGTGTCGTCTGAACCTGATAGGATGTACTCTCCTGTGTCGTTCCATGATATAGTGTTGACCTACGGAAAGTCGAGAGCCAGGTTAATAGTTTTAACAACCTTTAAATTAGAGGGACGATTAGTCAATTTCTTTTTACTTATAACTACCTAAATATGGTGATGTGTGTGATGTTACTGTTTAATACAAATGACTCTTTTGTCCTATAAATTCGATGCTGTTAATTAAGGAATATGTCATGATTTTTACAGTGTTATGGACAAATAATTTAAATAGAAGAACTCAAGACTAAACAAGTTTCTGTAACTCAATCTACTTGTTTAAATCTACAAAATGTATAAGTACAATATTGACAAACAACAACAATAACAAGCACACGCAATGGTGTCTGTGCCCATTATGTTTTAAATAAGAAATGATAATATTTTTAATAAAATCACTTCTGAAGCACAATTCATTGGATATGAATACTAACCAGCCCATCAAATGTTTGACATGACCTGCACATGTGATAAAAGTCTTAAATACCAAAATTTTGTAATAACTTTGGACCAGTAAGAGTAACAGTATGCAGGAGTTTTGATTCTCCAGTCATTCAGTAACTTCTTCAAAATAACTGGTTTAATTACAGAAAATGCAGCAGTTTTATTTGAACACAGTACTTGTTTTTTTGTTTTTTTTTTTATCTTGGAGTGTTAGTTTGACCTTTGGCTCTGGAAAAATACAGCAGATATTTCACAATTTTGTGCACAATCTACAATCTATAATGTACAATCTGACTAAAGGTTTATTATGATTATGGATCTAAAGTAGAGCACAGATCAGCCCGTTCACTGTTCGCTGTTGTACTGCAGCTCAATATTTCATTAGCAGCTGCTTGTTGCAGACGCTCTCAGTCAGTGTTTGATCATCACACACTGTGCAACTGTTGTCTGTGTGCTGTATGTGTGTCTTCAAACTGTTAGGACTGAACCTATTTCAAGACAAACAGGTTCTTTTATGTTGCGGCTTGAAAACAATTTATAAGAGAATGATTATTATACATCTTTTATCTACACTTTCTTTGTACTGGTCATCTGCATTATTTTTCTTGCTCTAAACATGTGGACTGTAGACTGTTTAGGCAGAAATATGCTTCACATCTAAGAGTGAATATTTTTTGGCACCTTAAACAATAAACTGACGATACAAAAAAAATGAATGTCATCAATTTTCTGCTGTTCAGCGTAATGACTAAGAATCTGATTAATCTGAGGGATTGGCAGTGTATAGACTTTTTTTTTTTTTTTTTTGTAGGTATATGCATTGATTTTCAGCCAATATTGTGTCTAAGATGTCTACATTTCTTCTCTCTCACACGATAAACATGGGACAGGATCTACTTTGGAGACGTTTTTAGTCTTGAGTGACAATAATATTAATTTTTCATTTACATTTCAATATATTTATGCTGTACACTTACAAATAGCAGAGGCCTGTCATTAGTTTTGCATCTGTTGAGACTTTTATTGTTAATTACAAACCTATGTATGAGAGGAAGGACTTCTATTTAAGATCGGCTTTTGTTTTAATATAACTTTTATTTTTACCTCTGTAGCAGTTACCTTAAGCTTGACAACAGTCTGCTTTGATAAATGTACTTAGAATGTCTCACATGTGACTTAAAACAGAGCATTTGGCACAATTTGTAGAAAATATCAATACATAAATACTTGCTGCACCACTGAAAAAGCAGGGAAATGTCAATTCTTTTATATCAAAAAATCAATTGTTGTCAGGCTACACGAACTAAAAACAAAGCTTGATTCTAGAATATTCTTTACTAAAATTATGTACATGACTGGAGAAGCAGATTCACAATTAATTTATTACATGATGAAACCAGGTTGCAACATCAAATTTTTACAATTCAGGAATTTTTCATGATTTCAAGAAAGTAAAGGCTTGATTAATCAGATTAATTGGATATATGACGTACTTATTATTGGTTGCCGTTCATATTAAAAATCTTAGGATACAATACTATGATCCAAGTGTGTTTCTGTGCATCTTAATCAATTTTGTTGCCTTTAACAGCAGAAAGTATTAACTGAGAACTGAAGAGCTTTGTAGTACATTTCCTGAACATCTATTGCACTGATATAAAAGGATAAAAATCCACTGTGGTTGAAATGAAGACAGGGCGACTCTCTCGCTTGGAGCTGTTGTTGTTTTGTTGAGTTGCACAAACTGATAGTGTGTCAGGACGTGTGACTGTTATGTCAGCTTCAGGTTTCTCGGAGGCATTAAGCACCTGACCTGATCACAGATCTGCTCTACGTCTGACACCGAGGCTTCACAAACATGCTGAGGAAAAGTGACACAAACTACCCAGGAGACGATGATATAAACGTCATAGACACTTACACAACCATCGTGTACATTCAGTGTCGCTTCAAGTTTAAGCCTCTGGACAAATTCTCTTCTACCTGTAAAAAGGAAAAGAAAAATTAGTGCGTACTGAAATCCATCCGATCACTTTCTGCAGAAATTGGACATAATATTGCATTCCACTGCACATACAGTTTTTTTTTGCATATATTGTGCATATTCTGATAGTGTTTTATATTGTGTGCTCATATTGTTTTTATACTGTTTCCATTTATTACATCTGAGTATTTCTGTTTGCACCTCCTTAGTTGAAAACTGCCTGTCTAAATTTCAATGTGTGTACACGACAATAAATATTCTTCAATCTTGAAACAACCAAAACTTTGAGACCAAACTGTAAATCTGAAATTTGCTGTTTAACTCAGCGATGTAAACATTACACTGATCTGTGAAATATTACATAACAATGAAAACAGACACATCATGTCAAAAATCATCCTCTTTGTGACCTCTGTCTGTATTTAGGCCTAATATCCAAGACGAAGCAGCTTTATGAAGACATATGTATCCATCTAAATCTACTACAGCCATAATAAGTGATGCCAGGCACAACAAACCCCGCCCCTCACACGTATTGTAGTTTATTTTGGCATCAATCCAGCTGATGTCATCATATCTATGCGTGTGCTGATGTCAGTATATCAATTACCTCTATATATGTGCCATGTTTGAAGTAAACTGAAACGAAATCTATGTTTTTATAGACATTTGAAATTTTGCCCATTCATAAAAAATTGTAACTTTGACTTACTTTTCCAAAAATGTATTGACATCTCTTCTGGGTCACTAGCAATCTATAAACCCAATTTGGTATGAATTCAACCAATAGTTTTGCTACTAGAGTGTTAACAAACAAACAAACCAAACCAAAAACAATACCCCTTGCCTTCCCTTCAGGGGGGCGGGGTAATTACTGAGCTTTTATCTTATACAAGTTAAATGTTATGTAAAATAAAACTACAGTTGCAGGCATTAGTGGTGACCTGCTGAAACAAAAGGAAAGAAACACCGAGACTGTTGCATCGTTTCCAGTGTCAGCCTGAAACTCTGGTGTCATTTGCAGCTCAGACCAGGCACAGTAAATGGTATAAGAGATGAAAGTAAATCAGATTTAATGATATCAGAGGTTGACTTACGGGTGGGTTTTTAATGTTTGATATTTATGTAACAGTTAAGAAAAAGCTGACAGCCGATGTCACACACACTTGCAAGAAATTGAACACACCATCTACCATGTAAGTCAAAGTAACAGCCAAATGTCTGAATAAATCTGGAACTGAATATCAAAAGAATTTATTTCCAAGCAATTATTTTGCCTCAAAATTAAATATAAACTAGGTACCAGACACGATCATAGCCACGTTCTGCTGATGCTAATGGCTGATTCTGCTTCCTATTCTTTAGCAATCAGGGAAAAAAGGCAAAAAAAAAAAATTAAAAGGGAAGAATGGATGGTGTTCATGTTGCATTGTTGATTGTTAAAACCATAAACACCCATGTGGTTTCTTCAACTATGACTCAGAAATAAAAACTTAAAAACAATGCTCTCAAATTTGCTGTGATAATAATTACAAATATTAATTGATATGATATTTGCCATGAAGATATTTTTGGTCACATCATCCAGCCCTAACATCTACTATCAACATTTAATCTGTATTAATTCACCTTCTTCTTTAAACTCTGCTTTGGTTTTCTTTAACTACTCAATGATTCTTGTAGTGTGTTGACCCGTGGGGATCCATGGGTTCTAGATGTGGTAGTATTTAAGCTGTTGTGTATTCATGCATACTGTACCGCATTTGTTCAGCAGTCACCACCAAAGTGTTCTGGGTATAGCAATGTGATTGTAAGGCTATTGTATTCAAAAATTACTAATATCTCCCAAAACACTGATCCTATCAACTTGCCGTTTTTGCTAGTCTGTTCTTTGACCAAAAATACATTAATATGCCAAACTGCAGCACTCAGCTCTTTCTGGATTTTGTGTGAATCTCCAGACACACATACATGCACGCACACAGAGGCCACTTGGCTTTTATAATATAGATATGCAACAATGATCACAAACTACACCCAAACCTACAAACACAAGACTGACAGGAGTTTTAAAACTGGATCAAAACAGTTTCTCATCTCAACTCAAAGCCCAAAGAAATGTGCAGAAACTAAACTGCTAAAACACGCCTTAGTTGACAGGATCTTATTAAGTAAGGGTTTGTATCCTTTCTGTACCTACCTTGCCCACTTTCATAGACTTACTCAGAAATAGTTGAATTTTTTATTCCAAGACAGATACATCCTATGATGCCATATATTGATCTTCTCCAACTATCTAAACCTCCAGATGCTGCTACAGCAGCAGCTGAATTCACCCCCATCTGCCATCACCTTGCAACAGCAATATTTCCTAAAAATCACATAAAAGCTTTTATGTGATTTTATCAACTTATATATCATTCATACATATAATACTTAAACAGTGCCTTTAATACGTATCCAGCTCCATATAATGACCAAACATGACCTGTGACCTGAACTCATTTGAATATCATGTTGGAAAATACAGCAAAATCATTAGGTTTGACTTTTAAAATCTAAAATAACAACATTATTGCCCACCTTGTAAATTATATTGCTTGAAATATGTTAAAGAGACTATAATTATACATAAAATATATCAAGCTTTAGAATCTACGAGGAGGGCAAGACGTTCAGTTTTAAGGCAAACTAAGAAGGTTTAAAAATGATCCATTCCATGTAGAAGTGAATGGAACATCCCAACTGATCACATAAACATGTCTTAATTACAAATGTTTGTTATTATAATCATAAGTATTTGTTGCTTTAATGCAGTGGTTCCCAACCTTTTTTGGCTCATAACCCCATTTTAACATCACAAATTTCTGGCGACCCCAGACATTCATAATGGAGACATTTTTTTGCTAAAATTAATTTGTTTTTGATCATGTAATAATTTGCTGTACTGTGTTGCAAATAAATGTTAATTTCAGACAACATTTAGATTATATAATGTATATTATTATGGACAGAGGCAGAAAAGCCAGGAGACACAAAGTGAGAATTTTATTTCCCTGTGTTCAGTCAGTTCAGCTTGTATTTACAAGGCTGACAATTAATACTGAACAAACAGTAACTCAAACTATGAATTATGAAAGAGCTGCAGCAGCATCTGAAACTGACCACAATGAACATTTGAAAGATAAACAGAACCACAGTGTTTCAGTTTCAGCTTCACAGTTTGTCATGTTTTTTTATTTATTGTGATTGTCTCTGTCAACTCAACATATATTTTTTATTTGTTTTTTTTTTTTTTTTTTTTATCAATTACTAGAAATTTCAGGCGACCCCATTTGAATTCCAGCCAACCCCAGGTGGGGTCCTGACCCCAAGGTTGAAAAACACTGCTTTAATGGAACTCATTCCCAGTTGTGTAAATCATGTCACTATTAATACAAAAGAGTTACATACGTAGTATTACAGACATTATCATGCTAAAAGGGATCCATTTTGGAGATGCTTGATATTGCAGTTTTGCTTCAGCAACTGAGTCATGCATCACTGAACATGGCCCAAAATGATTTTCTAGACATAATTGTGCACACCTATTTTTAAAATAAATCCAAAGTGGGCAAAACGGATAGGAAACCAGAACATGTCCTTTACTGTGAAACACTTCCATTGGTCATGTGATTATCAGAATGAGGCTCAACTCGCCGTGGCATGTTTTATTATATGGGAATACTCAATATGAGCTACTGGAAGAGTCCCACAAAGTCAGATTAGTTGACACATTTACAATTAATAATAGTTTATGAAAATGGAAAATAACACCAGAACTAAAATCAGCCAAATTATAATTTCAAATATCAATATTGGCCCAGACTTTTTGCTGCACACCAAAAAACTAATGTTTTTTAAATTCACTTTTCAAATAATTATCAAATAACAACAAAACCACAATAGCATCTAAGTGCTCCACAAGAGAAACCAAAGTAGAGAAAGCAGTGACAGATACGCTAACATATTTACCCACATGTTATTACTTGTGTTGTAAAATCAGCTATAATATTGTAATTTCAAATCTTGAACGACGAAAACCCATTAAACAATAAAAGAATAATTCTACATCAAACTGCAGAGATAATGGAATCATAATCACCACAGCAGTCTGTGGAATGAATCCGCAAAAAGCTGCGATTTAAAAGGTCCGGTGCTTTGGATTCAGTGAAGAGCTGAGTACAACAAACAAAATGAAAGATGCTACGTTCTTTTATCAGGGTTTTTACCATTAATATATAAGACTTAGATGCAGTGTTTTTGTACAGCATCAGAGTTAGAGAAACAGAAGGAGAGAAGAGTTATGAGCTATATTACAGGGTGGGGAAGCAAAATTTACAATATTTTGAGGCAGGGATTGAAAGACAGTGTATGACCAATTAGTTTATCGAAAGTCATGAGAATTTATTTGCCACAAGAAAATGTCCATAATAGAAAATGTTTTTATTCTATGTGTCCTCCTTCTTTCTCAATAACTGCCTTCACGCGCTTCCTGAAACTTGCGCAAGTGTTCCTCAAATATTCGGTTGACAACTTCTCCCATTCTTCTTTGATAGTATCTTCCAGACTTTCTCGTAATAGTTTTGCTCATAGTCATTCTCTTCTTTACATTATAAACAGTCTTTATGGACACTCCAACTATTTTTGAAATCTCCTTTGGTGTGACGAGTACATTCAGCAAATCACACACTCTTTGACGTTTGCGTTCCTGATGACTCATATGGGCAAAAGTTTCTGAAAAGGTATGGATAATAGTGTTAGGTATGATTATGACATCAATATATGTTTGGTTTCAAAACAATTGACGTAGTGCCTGCTGAGAAAAAACAACTAAATGTTCATTGTAAATTTTGCTTCCCCACCCTGTAGCCTGAATGGATAGTGCTTTTAATGAAAATAAGGTTAATATTATTACCAAATATTGTTCATGAATGAGCAGATTTATTTCATGTTTCTTTGAGGTTTTTCGAAATATCTGACATTTGTGGGTCCAATTATGCAAAAAATAGTCAGCTAACTAAAGTAACCAAGTGGTTTCTTTTTTTCAATTCTTTTCAAATTCCTCAATGACTGAGCACAAAGACACAAATCACAATATTGTCCCCAGTGATATAACATAGAGGTGAACCAACAAGTGAGTTTACAAAGGCTGATATATAAATGATAGTTTGGAACAGGAAAAAGGTGATAGCTGATTAATCACCTGATATCATCCTATCCTAACCCAAACTTCAACACTAAAAATCCAGTATGTGTGTCTGAAATAGACTGCTTTGTTAAAAACACAGTGACTCTTGAACTGAACACAAAGTGAAAGTAATTACTATCTCAATCACTAAACATCAACCTCAAAACAATTAATCAATGAATGTGGTAATGAGTGATTTCTCTCTTTTGAGCTATACATTATTCTACATCAAAGTCAGTATTTCCAATTGAGAAGCCTGACATTAACTATTAGCAACCATCAGCCTTAACTTCACCTAATACTGAGAGTGGGAAAATATCATATCGGTACCAATTACAAGGTTGACCAAGGGAAGGTTAACATCTAGATCAAAAAATACATTTAAAATCACCTCTTGAAGACTTATATATTTTGAAAGTGCATTACTTCTAGTGTCCAGCACAAGTTTTATTTTTTAGGAAAATGTTTTAAAAATACTTAGATAGCATTATATTCAGCATAAATTTATGTTTGCATTCTTTGTCCATCAATGCAATTTAAAGCATGACTTTGATCCTTTTCTATTGGATTGATATTATATTTATGGTAAGCTGTAAAACCTTTTGCTACTCTTTTTACAGTGGTTACAAATATCTAATAAACTGAGATAAATATATGTTAAAATGTATCAAATTAGTCTATTAAGGTATTTGACTTTGTGGATATTATATATGCAATGTATATAAAGATGTACAAACAATTGAAACTTGCAATTATTCTCCCTTGTCCATCCGTTACCAAAACACTTAGAAAAACTCTTGCTATTTTATGCCCTTATATATTGAAAAAATACAAATTGTTTACTGTTTTGCCAAATAGACACCCTAGGGGAGCAAGAAAGATTTGACAGTTTTATGAAAATTGGAACTCCACTTTAAGGCAGGTTTTATAAAGTGGTCAAAAACAGATGTTAATTTTCTGTCCATCCATTACCAAAGGGGTTTTTACTATTTTTAAGCCAGAAAATTAGGTTAAAACATTTTTTTTCAATCACACATCTAAAAGTGCTCATTGTTCCCTGCAAAATGAGGTATCATTCATCTTTCTACCAGAAATAGTTGTGAAAGGGCAAACAAAAATGTAGTAAGGCTGCCCATCTAGTACCACTTGGCCAGCCCCTTAAACTCTAATCTAACATGACCTTTTCACCACATCATGCAACCTCACTGATAATACAGGTTTTGGTACAAAAACAGCTGATGTTGTTAGTTCAAGTAAATATGGTCATATTAAATATTATACTACAGTTACGACAGTTACAAGTGTGAATAAGGTGAATGGGAACTAAAATGGACCCAGAAGTGGCTGTTAATTCAGCAGTTTAGTGTATATATTTGTTTGTTTTCAGCTGAGCAGTGCCCCCATGGTAGTTATCACTGTTTATGTCTGTGTATAAGCCTTATCCAATCATGTAAAACATGATCCAACATCACTATTATTACAGATCTGGTACAAACCCTACTGATACAGAGGAATGTTCTTTTACCTCTGTGCCCGTGCCTCTGTAGGAATTAACAGCCGAACACTACTTGTTGCCCCCTCCCTTTTTGTGCCAAATATATCCTACAAGAGCTGTGGCCCACACATCAACGAGTGGGTCCTCTACACAAACACAATAACAGCTCTGACCGTATCTCAGTCCAGCTAAATACAGCACTGACCGAACCTCTGCGGCACCTGCCCCACCTCAACTGGCTTATAAATCACCATTCAACCACTGTCAGGTGCCATCGCTTTGACACACCAAATAGCAAACGAGTCTTATAAAAGGTCCTGTCGAGCTGTTTGCTGTCAGTGCTGTGCTCTGTTTACACTGTGGTCACTGCTGTTCTGCCAAAACTCAGAGAGACTATCTTTGAAGGAAAGAAAATAGATACTTATACCAAAAAGGGCAGTTTTAATGGTTTCCTGGGTTAAACATATCAAAAACCATATGGAGAATAAAACAAAACAACATATTAATCTCACAGGCCTTGGGAAAACTCAAATGTAATGTCTGGATTAAAGCAGAGTGATAACAGCCAAAAACTGATCATTCTAACCATAAATGCCAAATTTTATTTTCAGTTCAGAGAACGACTTCTGTTCCTGAGTGAAAGCTGAAGACACCAGTTATTTGTGGCTTTGAATTATTCATAAAAGATGCGACAACAGAGAAACTATGTAACATATGTTACAAAACTATGGTAAATACAATGTACCATTAGTGCCTGAGTTTGTGATTTAATGCTTATTTTGTTCATTTTCTTTATTCTGATTCAGTGATGTTAAATTGGAACAAAGTATGTGAATGCAAACCATTTTCTTATTCAAAAAGATGAAAATGGTATAAAGGACCAAGCATGACAAACACTTAACAGCAGAATAGGTCCTAAATCTAGACAGAGTAGAATCAAAACTATTATAATAAATAAAATATTTGTTCAACATAGCACATACATTAAACTGTAGTAAACTTTCAAACTAAATCAACAAAACATGGAAACATGTGAAAGTGCTTTAACTAATAATGGGGGGATAAAAGAGCAAAAAGTCTGCAATTTAAAGGCCCAGATTTAGAAGAGGAATGGAAGTAAACAATCTCTGTTTTGTATTATATACTTTGACAACTAGCAATTAGACTTAAAACAGAATTCTAATACTGTCCACAATAATAGTAAAGTGATTTTTCCTCTATTTTTTTTTTTAAATTAAGTTTGGACAAGCTTCACAGGTCAGTCATGTGGCTATTTTGCTCGTCTTTACATCTTCTTCAATCAAGCATTTCAAACCCACATATTGTCAAAGTGTTTTGCATCCATGCAAATCTGCACGTATGTTGCCATGTCCGTGCACATTACTGGCATCCTTACATGCTGAGAGAACTACGATTTTCGTCCAGCCGTTAGAGACTGTTGATCAAATAAAATCAAGTTTTTGGCTCCCACGTATCTTCTTTTAAATCAAATTTGCAGGCACTAACAGGGTTTGACTTTGCAGCTCAGTTATTTAGATAATGGCTTGGGCAGAAGCTGTCAGTTCATCTGATCCAACACTTCACAGACAGCCTGCAGTGAGCTTTTCCACCTAAAATAATGTTAGTACACATGCCTATGTTATCATTAGCATTCAACACAGTTTTGCTCTTACCTAAATAGTTGGTCCTGATGGTATTAGGCTCGCTGTATCCAATTAAGCGTTTATTTACATCCCAAACCAAGTTGCCAGAGCAGGACATTGTGACCGAGTGTGAATTTTAATTAACAATAACATTGAAACTAAGCTAACCCTTTCCTGTTGATGTCGCCTTTTATTTATCGTCGCTTCGTTTTGCCATGGAACCGAGTTCCTGCTTGTCGAGACAGCGCTAACATTAGCTAGCAACGGTACTGTGCGTTTGCATTGCTGGTAGAAAGCGCCGGTCCTGTCCTGTGTCCACAGTCCCCCGGAGTTTACAGTGACTGCACCCCTGCACTCTAGGCTGCGATCTATCCGTCCAGTGCTAGCATAGCCTGGTTTATTTCTTCATGCAAACAGCGGTCAGCTGTGTCCACACAACGCGATAAAGTACGAGATTTAGCTAAAAGAAAGGTTGCGTTCGTTTTAAAGAACTAGAGAGCTGCGAGGGCGGGAAGGAATGTTATTTTCTGGACATAATTTTTTTCATGAATACAATTACAGTAGGCCAAATTGGTCCCATGTTAAACGGATACCAGATTTTAGAATAAAAATATCAGAAATCCTTACAATCTTTGTTTAAAAAGTATATTTACAAAGACAGTATGATAAGGTAGAAATATATAATTCTACATCATTATTATTATTGCGTCGTTTTATTGCACACTCACACAGAATAATAATAAAGGCAGATCGGAGACGTGCTGATTTGGCGCAGTTATGTTCTGTTTTGGCGGTTTTTGATTTTTCCACTTTGTTATAACAGTTAATAAAGTAGTAAAGTACAGAAATAAAGATAAAACATTGCTACTTATCTATTTGCAAATTGTTTTATAATTCACATTTCATCTTAACATCTTTCGGAAAAGCTCTAAATTTGATAATGCTGTTGACCGCATTTCATCCTAAAACTGAAGTCGTCACTGGGACAACTCGTCTCCGCTCACTTTGGATACGCCAGACTACAATTCTTGTAAACGCAGGTTTCTAAACCAATCATATTGGAGCTCTAGTTAGGTTGGCCAATGAGGATTGAATACACTGCTGACCCCGCCTGCCGGGCGGTAGGTTGCGTCGTCCACAAAGTCACCTCGTTTTGTGTCGGTCAGACAGTTAGCTGAGCTAGCAGAGTTAGCCTGATCACAGGACCAGAGAGGGAAGGTCGAAAGTAGGACAGCAACATCCTCTCTATCCATTAAACTGTACTTTATTGCCCCGACAACGGTACGCAACTAGGCGAAGGCTAAACTCTGCACGCTTTTCAGTCAGTGGCCTTTAAAAAGCCGTTAGCTAGCTAACTTTAGCAGGCTAGCTTCAAATTTCACTGTCTACATTTCCATCTGGACTTTTACAATCATGGCTGCACTGAGAGCGTCCTATCACAGG